>NC_090440.1:352385100-352689860 GCF_031143425.1 Pleurodeles waltl
TAGCTTACATGTTTTGAAAGCTGAACGAAGCCGAACAGAACTATGTCTTTGCTGAAAAAGAGCTTCTGGCAATCCGTGATGCCTTCAAAGAGTGGAGACATCATTTGTTGGGTGCCAAGTACACTATCACAGTATATACTGATCATCGCAATCTCCAGTTCATGAGTTCAGCTAGACTTTTGATTCCTCGGCAATTACGCTGGATGCTGTTTTTTTCGAGTTCGATTTTGTGGTAACTTTTCGTCCTGGTAAAGACAATCGCAAACCAGACGCCTTGTCCCGCCAAGAGTCTACCACGTTGCCTACAATCCAGCCTTCCAGAGCTATCATTGCTCCAGACAAAGTCCTTTGCATTATAAAGACCGAAGACTTCTTTGAAGACATCCATTATTCCTTCACCATTGAGAAATGGCAGGCATGGGCTCAAGCAGATCCCAAAAGATCAATCAAGCAAGGACTATCTTTCCATGATGCTTGTTTGTTCGTGCCCACTACCAAGCTTCGCAAGTTAGCATTTCATTGGTTGCATGTTATACCTACGGCAGGTCACCCAGGCACTCCTAAAACTCTTGAATTAATCCAACGCTACTTTTGGTGGCCTACTCTGACAAAAGACATCAAAACAACGGTCGCTAACTGTGAAGCCTGTGCTTGCATCAAGACAACTCATTCAAAACCAAAAGGTTTGTTGCATCCGCTCCCATCTCCACAACGACCTTCGGAACACATCTCGCTAGACTTCATTACGGGACTACCAGTGGTTCAACACCACTCAGTAATCCTTGTGGTAGTAGGTAGTCTCACAAAATATGGACATTTCATTGCCTGCAAGAAATTGCCCACCTCCAGTGAACTGGCAACCATCCTACTGAATAGAGTGGTCCGTTATCACGGGCTGCAGAGAATGATTCTCTCCGATCAAAGATCGCAATTTGCCTCCAACTTCTGGAAAAACGTGGTGCAAAACGCTTCAAGTTACATCCACACTATCTACTAGCCATCCTCTTCAAACTGATGGCCAAACTGAGAGACTGAATTAGACATTGAAGCAATACATGTGTGCTTACGCTGAGAAAGCACTTCATTCCTGGACATCAATGCTCTGGTTAGCTGAACTAGCCTATAATAACTCGTTTCACACCTCCACTGGTGTCACACCCTTTTTTGGCTTGTTTGGCTATCATCCTGATACCTTGCCCATCACGATTCCTCAAGAAAGTTCTCTTACACCAGCTGTGTCGGAAACCACACAACACCTCCACCAAACCCAGAAACTGATTCAACAGCAACTAGAAAAAGCTAAACAAAAATACAAAAAGCACTACGACAAGAAACATTGTGAAGGACCTCAGTATCAACCAGGTGATAAAGTGTGGCTTTCTACAAGATATATAGACTTCAAGAAAAAAGCACATGTTTAATCCCAAATTCATAGGTCCTTACACTGTCCTCCAGCAAATTAATCCAGTGACCTATAAACTGCAGTTACCCCGGTCACTACGTATTCATCCGTTGTTCCATACTTCCCTCCTGAAAAAGGCAGTCCAGAAGGTGTGCTCCTAACCAGCTCCAGTTCTAGTACAGGGGGAAGTGGAATATGAAGTTAAACAGGTGTTGGATTCCAAACTGTGGTATCTGATCTCTTGGAAAGGTTACGGTCCTGAAAGTAACTCATGGGTCTCTGCATCTGACATTCATGCTCCACTACTAGTGAGACGTTTTCATCGTCTTTACCCGGGCAAACCAGGCCCTAGAGTGCGTTTGGGAGAGGGGAGTACTGTCAACATCAGGACAGTGCGCACTCTACGGGCGACAAAACTGCAAAAACTCAGCCTTTATCCAAGAGCATATTTCATGCATTGTATTTATATGCAGTATGTTAACCTTTTGCATTGCAGACTTTAACCTTGAAAAACACTATTAATGATTTTTGCAAAAACTGTTCATTTGCAATGTATTGCTGCAGGTTTACTGAGTGTGTTAGGGTGCAGTCCCTTTCTAGAACCTTCTAGAAGCTTTCCCTGCGGCATGACTGGGTGTGGTTTGTGGGCTGGGCCAGACTCTATATAAGGGAGCCAGCCCAGCTCCATGTGCTCACTATTCAGAGGTCCCAGTGCAGAGCAGCAGCAACTTCCTGAGCTCCTGTTCCGGAGGCCTACCTTGATGTTTCAGGCCTGCCCCGCCCCGCATTATATTGGTGATCCTTGAGCAGGGAAGTAAGGCGGAGGTCGAGCTGGGCTCCCAACCCCGTTCTCAAAGACTCTTGAGTTTTGGCCCTACTCGTGAAACTTTCAGAGAACACGAGTCATTGCTCTCATGTAAAACTTGATGTTCATATCAGCGGCAGTTTGCGCGATCATTTCATGGCATTTGCATGTTCTTGTTCGAATCAGCAGTGTGTGCGGTTCATTTCTCGCATGTGAAGCTTGATGTTCAGATCGGCAAAAGCTTGCTCGATCATTTCATGGCATTTGCATACTCTTGTTCGAATCGTCAGTGTGCGCGATTCATTTTCCGCATGTAAAACTTGGTGTTCAGATTGGCAAAAGCTTGCACAATCATTTCATGGCATTTGCATATTCTTGTTCGAATCGGCAGTCTGCGCAATTCGTTTCCTGCATGTAAAACTTGGTGTTCAGATCGGCAAAAGCTTGCGCAATCATTTCATGGCATTTGCATATTCTTGTTCGAATCAGCAGTGTGGGTGATTCATTTCCCGCATGTAAAACTTGGTGTTCAGATCGGCAAAAGCTTGCGCGATCATTTCTTGGCTTTTGCATATTCTTGTTCGAATCGACAGTGTGCGCAATTCATTTCCCTCATTTAAAACTTGGTGTTCAGATCGGTAAAAGGTTGCGCGATCATTTCATGGCATTTGCATATTCTTGTTCGAATCGGCAGTGTGTGCAATTAATTTCCAGCATGTAAAACTTGATGTTCAGATCTGCAAGTGTGCGCGATCATTTCATGGCAATAAAAACTTTGATGTGTAGTGTTTGTTGAAGTGCACACATTTATCCTGGGCATTTGGATTTTCTGTGAAGACGCTAAATTCAAAATGTGACATTCTTTGTTCAAATTAAGTTCCTAGTACAATTCCTATTGTTTTCCTGGGAATGTTTCAGATTGCCTTTGTCCTCATGTTTAAAATGCAATGTTTGTTCTGAAACGTTATTCTAGAAGGTTCTTGTATTCTTAGACAGTATGTGACATTTCATGAAAAGCCCATATGAAACATTGTATTAACCATTCTTGATTTTTTCCAGGTACTCAGAGATCTTGAGGTCTAGTTATAGTCACTTCTTAGGTTATCCATGGTTACAGTATGAGAACGCTTAGAACCATAGTCTAGTGAAAGTCACTGTGATTATATCTTGATATTGTGTTGTTTAACCTTTTGCTTCCTACAGGTCTCCTTCCCAGCTGTTCCCTACCTAATCCCCTTTTCCCCCACTTGGACTCTCTCAGGCTCTGTGATATTTCTATCAGAGTTTTGGAGCTGTCTAGTGGTGGACATGTTGGGAACGTGCACAGGTCCTGAGGATCGGGTCTCCCTGACAGTGGGAAGCCGCCTGAGGCTGCAGGGGATGGGATGGAGCATCCCCCCACCACCACCACCAGCTCCACCAGCAGCACCGCCAGCAGCAGCACCAGTGGGCAGCCATCTGAGGCTGCAGGGGATGGGCTGGAGCCTCCCCCACCACCACCACCAGCTCCACCAGCAGCACCGTCAGCAGGAACAGCACCAGTGGGCAGCCTTCCGAGGCTGCAGGGGATGGGCTGGAGCCTCCCCCCCACCACAAGCACCACCACCACCAGCAGCAGCAGCACCAGTGGGCAGCCGTCCGATTCTGCAGGGGATGGGCTGGAGCCTGCCCCCACCAGTATCAGCAGCAGCACCACCATTGCCACCAATGAGCAGCCGCCGCCACCGGCGGACAGTGTGTAGTCCTGCATCCATAGGCTGCTGTGCAGGCTGCCCCTGCAAATCCTGTGGGTATGACACCCAGCTGAGAGACTGTGACCTTGCACTCCAAAAGATCAGCATCACAGGGCACAATGCCCCCTCCAGAACCAGTGGAGAAGGTATCCACTCACCCCATCCTCCCCAGGATGAAGATCACAGGGCACGATTCTCCCTCCAGAACCAGTGGAGAAGCCATTCACTCACCCCATCTTCCCCAGAATGAAGATCATAGGGCATGATGCCCCCTCCGGAACCAGTGGAGAAGCCATCCACTTACCCCATCCTCCCTAGGATGAAGATCACAGGGCACAATGCCCCCTCCAGAACCAGTGGGCAAGTCACCCACTTGAGAGACTGTGGCCTTGCACTCACCTGGACCAAGCACACGGCACATTGCCCCCTCCAGGACCAGTGGATTTGTTCCATCTTCCGGCTGAGGTGCCCCGTTCCCCATCCCCCTGAGGTGCCTGCCTATTTTCGAACTGATGCCCCTGCAGTGTTCTCTCATGTTGCAGGAGATGAGTGGGGCCTTGGACTTTGTAATGTGGCCCTGTGGCCCACGAACATTGAGGACTGAGCAGCGTCCCTTCATTTGTAAATATGTATATAGTTTTAGATTTGGATGCACACATTACTACTATATTTATTTTATTACACTCACTTGGATCTATTGGTGTAGTCCTTGCATTTTTCCTGAGGGGTACAGGGTCAATATGTTATGTTACTGCATCTGCTTGTGTGTATGTTGTTAGGGGTGGGGGTCTTGTGTGTTGTGTGTGTGTGTCACCCTCCTTTACCTCCCTCCCTCCCTCCCCTGTGTGCTAGGTGGCAGTACTCACCGTGGTTGTCTTCGCCGGTGTTGATGTTCGTGGTGGAGCAGGACGTAGAAGAGCATTGGGAATATATGCAGTTCGGGCTCCATGGCGGCGTGGTTATTCCCTGAGTCTCCACAGGTGAGTCGTTTCCCTTCTGTGCAGTGTTTCCGCCAAGCTTTTGATGTCATTGGTACCGCCCGGAAAAGGTGGCGGTTTCCTGTCTCAGAATACGATGGGCGGAACATTGACTTCCGCCTGGCTGTAGGTGGTTACTGCCGTGGTGGCTGTTGTTTCTGCTCTGGCGGTCAGTGTGTTAAAGTGGCTGTCTGTCTGAACTGTTTCCGCCATGGTCATAAATTGGCGGTATTTACCGCCATCCTGTTGGCGGAATTACCGCCACTTTATCACCGACCGCTAGGGTTGTAATGCGGGCCTTAGTCTTTTTTCTGGTTTGTTTTTGCTCGTCGTCGAGCAAGGCTTCACTCAAGGGTGGCTTGCAGTGCAACGTCAGTGGCGGCTTGGCTCAGCGCGAGATCCTGGTCAACTCCTGGAAGTCCCGTCGATGGAGAAAAGGCCCAGAGCTTACAAACCTGAAATTCTGGCTGGGTGGTGGTTCGACGTTGCTGGGTTGACTCTTGTCGACGGGTTGGTCACCTTCTGGAGCTTTATTATAAAGTTGCTCCAAACTTCTCCAAACTTCTGGATCTTCTTTCAGAAGTCCTTTTTGGGGTCTTGCGGTGTCCACAAACTTGATCCAAGGTTCCAGAAACTCTGAGTTTCTCCTTGGGAGTTGGGACTACAATTTCCAGAATGCACCTGGTCAGAATCCTCAAAAAGCCACTTGGCGCTGATCAGCTGGGCTCTTCTTGCAGGACTTGATGCAGGGGACTCTTGGTAGCTCCTTTGTAACTGTTGGTTGTAGGGAGTCTACTCGTGGATCTTTAGAAGCACGGAAAAGTCCTTTTTGTGGAGAAGCCCAGGGTGTGCACCTGGTGCAGTCCTTCTGGGTCCAGACCAGGGGTTCAGCAAGGCAGTCCTTCTTCTTCTGATTTTCATCCAGTAAGGTTCTGAGTTGCTGGGCAGCTCTTCCATGTTTATCCATGGTCCTAGGTTGGCAAGCAGGGTGTACTCCTGAACAATGGGCTGCAGGGTACCACACTCTGGGGTGACCACTTCCTGTGAAGCG
The DNA here is from genome assembly GCF_031143425.1 of Pleurodeles waltl. NCBI lineage: Eukaryota > Metazoa > Chordata > Amphibia > Caudata > Salamandridae > Pleurodeles > Pleurodeles waltl. Next base: position 352,391,069 of record NC_090440.1, read on the forward strand.
CGGCAAAAATCAAACCCAGAAAACAAATCCAAGATCGAGAAGATCTTTTCAGGGAGGTTAGATCTGGCTAAGCCCACCTACTGGTGGAGCTAACTTTCCCTAGCACACCCCTTCTTGCCCCTTTCCTAATCTAACTACTGGGGCTCCCGCCTGGCTGGGGGTGCAGGAAATAGGGGAGGTCTAGTTTCTGTCCCAAGTGGTTTTCCCTCCTTTGAAGACCAGTTTGGACACCTTACCCCCTCCCTGCTCTTCCATCTGCTAAAGCAGTTCTGCCGCCAACCAGATGCTTCCTTTGTTTCAGCCCAGGCCACTTCACACCAGGCCTGTTTTTAGCAGGTGGGCCAGCCCCACCCAAACATGACCTTTGGCCCTCCCAGTCATGGCAGAAGAGTCCATGGAGATAGCACCTGCTAAGTGTTTACTTCATGTCGAAGGCTTGATTTTTGTTCACTTTGTTTACCTTAATCATCAGCTGGTGTCACCAAGAAACCTATAGAATACATTTTCAAATTAATTGTTTAAATAATAGGTGTTTTAATTATGTACTGATAGGAATATAGGGCCTCATTACGACCCTGGTGGCCGGCGTAAGCTGGCCGTAACACCGCCAACAGGCTGACGGTGTACAACCAGCGTATTATGACCATGGCGCATTAGCCACGGCCATACCGCCGGCCCCTCCAACATACCGCCAGGCTTCTGCTGCCCTGAGGATTATGAGTTCCCAACCGCCAGCCTATCCACCATGGAAAGGCTTGCAGTAAGGGGGACTTGGGGTGCCCCTGGGGGCCCCTGCACTGCCCATGCACTTGGCATGGGCAGTGCAGGGACCCCCAGGCACAGCCCCATCGCGCATTTCACTGCCCGAATTTCGGGCAGTGAAATGCGCGACTGGTGCTGCTGCACCCGCTGCACACCAACATTGCCACCGGCTCTATTATCAGCCGGCTGCAATGTTGATGTGACGTTTCCGCTGGCCCAGCAGAAAAGTCAAAATAGGGAGCCACACATACCTCCAGCACTGGCGGTATAGTGGCGCCCGCGGCTTCAGCAGTCTTTCAGAAAGACCGCCAAAGTCGTAATGAGGGCCATTGTCTTTAAATTATTTCTCCTATTTTTGTAGTGGCTGAAGCATTAAAATGCTGTTCATGCCAGTAAATAAACAGCCTAGTGGCAACCCTAGCTCGTGTCTTAGGCTAGCTGCATTGGGGAGGTATGTTTCAGGGCAGAGGGAACAGGGGTTTATCTGTCAATGATGCAGCAGGTGAAGTGACACCAGGGCCCAGGGCTCTGAAAGGACTTCTCCACTTCAATTATGGTTCTATCTATGTGGGGCTACTGAGTGTTAATTGGTTTAGTCTGTGTAGAATGCACACAGAAATAAACTGTAGAATGGGGCATGCATTATACTACTCAGATGGTGGTAGTTCATTCCTCATTGGATAAGCAATCTTAATGTGGAATTACAATGCCTACTGGAATATGCTTGTCTTTCTGTTCTCTGCCAGATACTGTGATAAAGTAAATTATGATTTTATCTCAATTAGGACATGTGCTGGGCTGGGTTTATTCTCACCAGTGTGGCAGGGTTACAAACATGCAAAGTTCATAATATATTGTTACAGTGCATTGCACATTCCCAGGTTATAGTCGGGACCACTGGAATTATGCTATTTTGCAAATATGGTTTTTCTGCATAATTATGGATTTTCCGCATTTCCAGCACAATTCACTATCAGATGCCTAATCTGCATATTTAAAAAAATGTTTCTACCTCAAATGGATCAAAAGGTATAAAAAAACACTGCAACACTGGTTGCCGCACAGTTGAAGGCCCTTTGCTTTGGTCACTTTTCTGTTGCCTATTGCTATACTTGGGTGGTAAACGTGTACTACTGAGGTGCAACCTATGCCCAGTGAGTGATAACAAGTGTAAAAAACCCAACAAAGTAATGAAGTAATACTTTCACAAAATGTGCCCCATTATGCCACTTTATTTGTCTTTCCTTGCTGTATAATTGTCAACCCTGCTGCATAATTTGGTCCTCTCCACCTCATAATTCCAGGGGCTTGTTTATAGTAATCGTAATAGTAATGACACTGATCAAAATTTAGTTCAATAAAAAGCTACCAAGAGTTATGCAATGTGGCATGATATACACATTGTTTCATCAAGGCTAATCATCCAAACGTATCTCAGATCTAAATAATTCATTCCACAGGAACATTCAAAATTGATATCGCTAAAATTTGCCACAAATTATGATTTTCAGATACACTTTTAATATAAAATTTAATATGTTCTATTTGTTCACATTTCCTAAATAGTGTTTGTTTACTTTTAATCAATCAGGATTTATAGACCATGACTAATCACCCGTGAGGGTATCCAGGCGCTGGAGACATTGCTGCTTTGGAGGCTCAGTTGAACAGCCAGGTCTTGAGTCATTTTCTGAATTCCGTGAATTCCAGAAGAGAGGATGAGGTCGGTAGGTTAAGGGGGAAGTTGTTCCGGAATTTCGCTGCAAGGTAGGAGAAGGAGGGTTCTCCACGTTTGCTTTGGAGGATGCGAGGGGGGGTTCAAGGGGGAGGTAAGCAAAGCACCGGTGTCTGGAGGACTGGTGGAAGTTTAGTGGTTGATGTATGCTGATCTTTGTGAAGGGCTTTGTAGATGTGGATTTCTTCTGAATGGGGGCCAGTGGAGCTTCTTGAGGTGGGGATCCATTTGTAGAAGTTGCAGATGAGTCTGGCTACTGAATTCTGTTGGTCTGTAGTCTCCTCAGGAGGTGCATGGAGATTCCTACATAGAGTGCGTTGCTGTAGTCCAACTGGCTGGAGATAAGGGCTTGAGTGACGGTTCGTCTGCTGTTGGCTGGGAGCCATTTGAAGTTCTTACAGAACATGAGAAGGATGAGGAAGCAGGCAGAAGAGACTGTGTTGATCTGGATTTTTATGGTAAGCTTGTTGTCTAGATGATGCCAAGGTTGTGAGAGTGATTTGTCGGAGTGGGTGCGGGTCCTAATTCAGAAGGCCACCAGGAGTTGTTCTACAGGGATGTGCTGTTCCCAAAGGTCAGCACTTCCGTTTCATCTGTGTTGTGTTTTCGGCAGTTGTTTTTCATCCATTCAGCAATGCCCGTCCTGCACCTGTGGAAGCTGACCTTCGTGGTGGAGGGGTCTTCTGATAGGGAGAGAATGAGCTGGGTGTCGTCTGCCTAGGATATGATATTTCACAATTCACTGCATAGCACTAGGTTTTGATAAGGTTAGCAGTGAGAGGTCACACCTGGTGATTCATGCACAGAAGCTGCAGAGCATGTGGTCCTTTGACGCTTAGGACTAAAAGCTGCATCATATACACATTCAGAAAATACATGCTGTCTGCTTGCCTCAAATAGTTATTGTATGATGAACGTACAACACACCACACACAAGCACCCACCCATTCATAACCACCATGCTTATTCCCAAACACAGATCAAATAAGCACAATACTACCAGGCTCAAATGAATGCTGCACACAGAAACACATACACCAGAATGGCCATGCCACACACATGTGTAAAAATACCACAGGCAAGCTCACACATACAATATTCACTTAAACTGCTCATGTGCATATGTAGATCCTATATACTAGAGCTTCACAAACATAAACTTTCACTATTCACAAACAGGGTGTCAAAAAACTGCATGCCCCACAAGATCACACTGCATCTCTCCCCTTTTCCTGAATCTGCCTATAATATATATATCACAGTGACCAATGAAAGATGGATGAAGTTCAGCTCCCTGAAACTGAACACTGAGAAGATTGAAGTTGTGATTTTTGGGGAGAACTCTTCTCTGTGCAACTACACCGGTGGCCAACAGAGCTAGGACTTACTCCCACCACCATCAACCATGCCAAAATCCTCAGGCTCATCACCATCTCCAAACTCGACATGACAGCCTAAGTCAGTGCTGTCACCACCTCATGCTTCCATACCCTGAAGAAACATCTCAACTTAAGGAGCTGCACTGGTGCAGATGTTGCCACCACCTGTTAACTGGTGCATGATTATGCTGAAGCTTTTCGAGTATTTCAGGAAATGTGTGTATCTTTAGTTGTTACAGGGTTTTCAACTGCAGCCTGTGAGAGCACCTTTCCCAGTCCTCACACCTTTCAGTCGCATGATGGGTGGAAAAGGAATTTGACTAGATGAGCACATGAGATGAAGCTCACAGCAAATGTATGCATAGTTGAGTTTGTAAGACAGTTTTAAAAGAACAACAGGGCCTGTATTACAGAAAAGGAGCACTGTTCCTGTGTGCATCACAACACACCTCTAAACAGAGCGCTGGGCACGAACAGTGACAACGCTCCCTGTTAAAGTTAATGTGATCTCCTCAGTACATATAGGAACCCACGCCTGTCCTTAGGGCAGCACTTTCAGTAAAATATAGAACAGCTGTTTATTATTATAGAAATCATGTCTTTCATAATACAGGTGTCATGCTGCCTGCAATCCAAGGAGGGGAGCGAGATCCCCTTGCAGTCAGGTGCAGTTAGTACCTGCCTGCAGGGTGATGTTCTGGGAGTCCATGATAGATTTTTAGCACCCTTAAGGCTGGTGTAAGGAGGCATAAAGAAAGATTGTGCACCTCCTTTTTTTGGCTTATTGTCAGTCCATATCCTGAGGACCTATTCGCTCCTGTGCCCACATCTATGATATGGGGCGGGCACAGAGGCAAAGTAATTCCTTCATTTGCATGGGGCCATGCTCCCATGAAAATGAAGGAATGCCCCCTGAAGATAGCGCTGGCTCTACATGTGTGCCAGCGCTATCAATATTACAGAAGAGGCTGTACAAGTGGCCCCAATCTGTGATACCATAGTGCCCCATAAGGTGGGCCAGTGCGCCCTCAAATCCCTCTGTGTGAAACACCCAAAAGATTACCTCTTTGACCAATTACCAGTTATGAAAACCGCTGTCTGTTATAACTGTTTTCTTTTGTTCCAAAGTTTTGCTGTTTTTTAAAACGTTTTTTTATCAATTAAAGCAAAACAATTACATGAAAATAAATAGTTACAAAGATTACAGTGTGCAAAGAAGTACATGTTGGACAAATTGCAAGAAGTAAATAGCTAGTCTTCCTAGTGCAAAGATGAAAAGGGGTTGGATGTGGTTACAGGCACCTCCTTAAACATGAACTACTATTACAATCTGTTTGGTATCCAGGTGCTGGCATGCTGGAAATGATGAGGGTTGGGGATGACAAGTATAGAAATCAGCTTTTACTCTTACACTCTACATGCCCTGAATGACTGTTTGGAAGAAATTATAATGTAAATTTAGTGATTGTAAGCTACTTCCAGAATTGCCAAAAATTGGGCACACATTGGCTCACTTGAACGCACCCTTGGCCCATCCATTAAGGTAGCTTGGCTCATCCTGCCAGAGTCTGACCAATCAGATAAGGCAACTACAGGACTGATTTAGGTTACTTTTAAACAGAATTCTAAAACTCTTTTCCTGTAATAGTTATAATAAATCCAACATTGGCAGGTTGTTAAATGAATTTTTACTATTAATTTGATATCTTACATGAAATATATAGCTCTCTTCTATCAGAAATAAGACTTTATTATTTTAAATTAAAGCCTTCCAGTTTTAGCCTATGGAGCTAATGTACTACGATCGGGAAAAATGAAATTGGCCATTTTTCCTTCACCAGGACTTCTAAAATAGTGTTTACAATGTCCCTGCTTATATTTACACTGCACCCAACCCTGGGGGCACCTATAGCAGATTTCAGGGGTGACCTATAAGTAATAACAAGGCAGTTAAAGACTTTGGAAGTACTTTAAATTTGAATGTCGAATTTGGGGTTAATTGTATTCTAAAAGTAGCCAGCAAGGCAGGCTTGCCTTAAAAATGACACCAGACACCACAGCATTACACCCAAGGGCACCCTAACTCCACTTGGGTCCCTAAACCTACATGTCCTACCATACACTGAGGACTTACATGTAGGTTGTCGGAGCCAATTATAATTACACCAAATTTGCATATATCTTTTAAACAGAGCACTGGCCCTGGGCCTTGTTACCAAAGTCCAGGGCACGGTCAGAGTCCGTAACCACTAGTATCAGCCAATAATTTGGTTGTGATCAGGGCCAAAAGGATGACATTTTCACTATGCTCCCCCCAAGATGAAAGGTGATGGTTACTAACCTACACCCTGGCAGTCCTCATCAGCTAAGTGGAAAAACATGGAAAGTCCATCTACATTGGCATGGGCACATCCAGTTCTGTGTTCCACTGCAAAGTCCTTTTTGTGTAGGGAAATGGACCACCTCACCAGTTTTGAATTTCACCCCCTCATCTGCATGAGCCATTTGAGAGGTCTCTGGTCAGTTTGAACACAGAAGTGAATACCAAACAGGTATGGTCTCAACTTCTTCGGGGACCAGACCCCAGCAAAGGCTTCGCTCTGAATGGCACTTCATCTTTGTATTCTAGGTAGTAGTCGCCGGCTAATGAAGGCAACAGGCTGATCTTGACCCTCATCATTTACTTCTGACACCACTGCACCATTATTGTAGTTAGGGGACAGTAACACTGTTGCTGAACACATAGCCTACTTCATTGTGTGAAAGGCCTCCTGAAACTCTGGGGTCCAAATGACCTTTTTGGGCTGCTTTTTAGAGGTGAGCTCTGTCAGGGGAGCCTCAATGGTCCTATAGTTTTTTTTTACGAATCTCCTGTAATACTCAGTCAGGCCAAGAGAGGTCCTGACCTGGGTCTGGTTTTCGCAGCCTCCCAATCCAGGATGGTCTGGAGTCTGGGCTGCAGAGGCTGTACTTGCCCTTCACCAACAAGGTGCCCAAATACACCACTGAACTCTGCCGTACCTGGCATTTGCTTGCCTTGATAGTCAGGCCTGCTTGATGTAGGGCCTGACTCACTTTCCGTGGGTGGACCAAGTGAGCATTTCAGGTGGGAATTAATCTAGCAACATCATCAAGACACACTGCACTAAAGGATTCCAACCTAGACAGGACTCTGTTCATCAACCTCTGGAAGGTGGCAGGAGCATTCCTCAAACCAAAGAGCACCACCTTGAATTGAAAGTGTCCCTCTGGAGTGGAAAATACAGACCCCCTCCTTTGTTCCTGGACTTAGGGCAATCTACCCGTCAGGTCAGGTCAAATATGCTCAGGTACTTGGCAGCCCCCAACCTGTCAATGAGCTCATCAGCTCTAGGTATGGGCTGAGTGTCAGTCTTGGGGACTGCATTCAAATGTCTGTAGTCGCCACATAATCTTAACTCCTTCTTCCCACCTAGGGGATTAGGCTTGGGTACCAGTACCACTGGACTGGCCTAGGGACTATCAGAGGGCTCAATTGCCCCTAGCTCCAGCATCTTAGCTGACTCATCTTTGATATTGGCTCTGACCTGGTCAGACAGCCTCTACAACTTGTTTTTGACAGGTAACCTCTCACCAGTATCAATGTCATGGACACACTAAGTGGTGAGTCCAGGGGTCAGGGTGATCAGTCTATCAAACTGCTCCAACACTTGATTGCATTATATTTACTGCTGGTCTGTCAGCCTGGCAGAGAGTTCAACTCCCTCCAATGACCCATCTTGCACATTGGTACAGAAGAGATCTGGCAGAAGTTCACTCTCTTCCTCTTTTCCTTCATCTGTGACCATCAACATGGTCATGTCTGCCCTGTCTTGCTGGGGTTTAAGTCTGTTGACATGCAGAATCCAGTGTGGATCCCTGTGGGTGTTAAGGCCCACCACAAGGGTGACCTCACTCTTTTTCTCCAGAAAAGGGTAGGTCCTGTCCATTTCTCCTGGAGGGCCCTCGGAGCCACAGGCTCCAACACCCATACCAACTGACCTGGATGGTACTCAGGCATAGTGGCCTTCTGGTCATATCAGAGCTTCATGAGCTCTTGGTCAGCCTCCAGGCTGCTGCTTGCCTTCTTCATGTACTCTGCTGTGGAAGACTGCATGCCTAGCACATAGTCAGACACATTCTGTTTGGACTCCTTGAGAGGCTTCCCCGAAGACTCTCTCACCAAACACAGTGGACCTTATACAGGTTGCCCAAACAATAACTCAAAGGGCCTGAAGCCAACACCCTTTTGTGGTACCTCCCAGTTAGCAAATAGCAGGCATGGGAGGAGAACATCCCATCCCCTCCTGAGTTTGTCTGACAAACCCATAATTATGCCCTTCAAGGTCTTATTGAATCTTTCCACAAGACCATTAAGCTGGGGATAAAAAGGGGTAATGAACTGATAAATAACACCACATTCTTCCCACATCACTTTCAGATAGGCAGACAAAACGTTTGTGGCCCTATCTGAGACCACCTCCTTTGTGAAACCCACTCTGGTGAACACACCAAGCAGGGCCCTTGCCACTGTGGGAGCAGTGGCTGTTCTGAGGGGTGATGCCTCTGGATACCTGGTGGCATGGCCCACTACTACCAAACTGTATCTGTTGTGTGAGGCAGTTGGTGGGTCTGGGGACCAATAATATCAATCCACACCCTCTCAAAGGTAGTCCCAACCACTGGCAGTGGTATTAAAGTAGCCTTTGACTTGCCCTCTATCTTGCCACTGTCCTGACAGGTGCCACAGGAGGCTACAGAACTTCTTCACTTTGGGAGACATGTTGGGCCAATAGAAATTCCAAGTCTTTGTCTGCCCAAAATGACCTGCCAAGGGGATAGCATGGCTCAAGGTAAGAAGGAATTCCCTATACTTCTGGGGGACCACTACTCTCCTAGTTGTCCCTGGGTTGGGGTCTGTTGCCTCAGTATAGAGGACTCTGGTGAATCCACTGACATCGCCTTGCTCTTGCCTGGAGACAGTCTGCATGAGACCTCAAGAGTGAGACAAGTCTTACCTGGTCGGGTCCACTGGCTCTTGCAACTCTGCCAAGTTAGGCAGAGCTTGCAGGGGTGGAGTCCCTTCCTCAAAGGTCAGATCCTCTCCCTCAGGATTGGATTCCTTCTGCACCTCTAGAGTTCTTTGGGCTGGCTCACCAGGCCCTGTGCCCTTTCTCTTGATTCTGTAGGCTTGGCCCATTGTTCCAGGGCCAAATGACCATCACTTTCCTTTTGTGCAGCCTGTGACCTGGTCACAGCACACACCCATTCAGCGATGTCCAGCATCTGTGCATTAACCTTTCTTTCCACTTCTGACCATCCAGATGCTTCAATATAATTTCCCAGTAGACACTCTACTGGGAGGGCAGGAGCACAACTACCTTCTTAGGGCCTGTCACACCTCTTCATTCAAAGCTTACCATTCCTATTGGATGGAGCTTTATTCTGCTATCTGCATAAGTCACCTGGTGGAAGACATCAGGTAGGATCTGCTCTGAAGAAACCAGTTTGTCCATGACCATGGTCCCACTGGCACCTGTATCTCTCAGACCTTCAACCTTAGTCCTGTTGATCTTAGGCCTTTGCCTGTACTTCTCCATACTTGGACAGGATTGCAATTTCCACCACACCCACAGACACTAAGGTAATCTCTGTATATCCTGACCCCATCTCTGGGCCAACTTCCACCCCCACACCTACACTAGCAACCCCCTGGGTCTGCCCAACAGTGGGGAGGGGCATCATGTAGCAGACAGCATCCCCTCTTTTGTGTCCTGGCTTCAAGCAGTCAAAATACTTCCCTGCCAATGAAGGGTAAAATAACTTTCTTGCCTTAGCAGGATCAAAGAGCTTCCCTTATACCTCCTCCCCTTGGATGGAATGGCCCAGGGCCCCCTCCCCCTCCTCGTGCAGGCTTTTGTGGATCTTGTGAGGAGTCTTTTAACTTTTTATAGTCTTTCCCCTGGGGGAGACCTTGTCCTCCCTTCTTCTCACCACCCCCTGGTGTTTGTTGGACACTCTGATACTCAATCACTCTTCAGCTATCTCCCCCAGGTCCCTGGGACTAGACAGATTAGAGTCCACTAGGAACTGGCATACCTTCTCTGAGGTGCAATTACTCAAGATGTGCTTCTTCACGATTAAATTGCATAGCCCTTCATAATTACTTACTTTGTTATACTGTATCCAGCCTTCTAGTGCCTTAACTGAGGCATCTACAAAGTCAACCCAAGACTGGGTACTGACTTTCTGGGTGTCCCTGAACTTCATCTTATATTGCTTAGAGGTGAGACCAAACTTCTGGATGAGCCATCTCTTCATGTGTGGGCAGGATTCTGCCTCATCCCCCTCTAGGGTCAGGAGCCTACCCCTTCCAGATACTGGGATCGGTTCCCACGGAAATGAACCCGAATACTGAGGAATAATCCTTCTTGTCCTGAAACCATCTCAAAAGCTGTCAGCCACTTATCCATGTCATCACACTCCTGATATTTATAGACAATCCCCTTAGGTATTCTAGGGTCAAACCCACCACCCCTGGACACCTCAGACTTCACTGCCACCAACTTTCTGTTCTTCTCTTACACACTTCTTCTTCTCCAACTTCTCTGCCTCTAAAACTGTATAGGCTAACAGTGCCTCAAGCTTTCTTACCCTGAGGGACAGACCTACTCCTCCTGTGATAGATCCTCTCCTCCAACTTGCTCTAGGCAGGGCCCTGGTCACTGTGTTGATGGCCAACCTCTCTCCCTCCTCATCAGTGAAGTCTAAGGGTTCTTCCTCTGTTGGTGGTTGGAAAAATCATCCTCCCCTCATATCTCTGGAGCTTCTCCTAGGCCTTCCTGCTGGGCCTCTCCCAGGCTCTAAGGGACCTAACCAGTGAAGTCTTCATAAGTTTAGTAGCTACTGGTAATTCCCTGTCCTTACACAACTCCCTCAGCTGAACTGCATTGAGTATGGGAAGGCTAGCCAGATCAGGCTCCATGGGATCCCTAAGTTGTGGGTCACACAAAAACAACTTTGCAAAAATTGATTCAGTAATTAAGAAAAAGCAAAAAAATTAATTAATTTAAATGAACCCAAATTAAAATCAAAAACAATTTTTGCATTAGAACAATTTAGAGGATTTTTATTTTGCCTCATTTAAATACAGTATGGTGATATTAAACACAAGTTGGAAAGTGGATTATTACTAAGGGCAGATAGGTTCCTACACTTAGGTCCTCATTACAAACCCTGGGAGTCGGTGATAAAGCAGCAGTAATACTGCCAACAGGCCGGCAGTAGAAAAATTGGAATTATGACCACAGCAGAAACCGCTCAGACAGACAGCCACTTTAACATTCCGATCGCCACCGCTGTATCAACAAGCACCACGGTGGTAACCGCCAGTAGCCAGGCAGAAGACAATGTACTGCCCACTCTATTAAGACAGTCCTATCCGCCACCTTTTCTGGGGCGGTACCAATGACATCAAAAGCACAGCGGAAACAGAACACAGAAGTCAAAGTACTCACCTCTGGACACTCAGGGAACAACCACAATGCCATGGAGCGTGGGTTGCACATTTTCCCCATGCTCTTCCTGCATTACGAGCAGCAACGCCGGTGAAGACGACCACGGTGAGTACTGCCTCCTAGTACACAAGGGAGGGGGGAGGAACAAGAGAGTGGCACCCCCCCCACCTCCAACACAATACACACAAGCAGATGCAGTAACATTACATATTCACCCCCTACCCCTCAGGAATAATGCAAGGACAACAGGACTGGAAGAAAGTGAGTGTAGTACAAGCACTGTGCAATGTCCTGGGGAGTGCAAAGCCACAGTCTCTCTAGTGGATGGCTTCTTCCACTGGTTCTGGAGGGGGCCTTGTGCCCAGTGTGCTTCATCCTGGCAAGGATGGGGTGAGTGGATGGCTTCTTCCACTGGTTCTGGAGGGGGCATTGTGCCCTGTGATGCAGAGCTTGGGAGTGCATGGCCACATTCTCTCACCTGGGTGTCACTCCTCCAGTATTTGCAGGGTCCAGGATGCAGTACAGCCCATGGAGGCAGGACTACACACTGCCTGCCGGCGGTGACGGCTGCTCATTGGTGGCAGTAGCGGTGCTGGTGCTGGGGCTGGCAGTGGTGGGGGGTGGCTCCAGCCCATCCCCTGCAGCCTTGGACGGCTGCCCACTGGGGCTGCTGCTGCTGGTGGTGGTGCTGGCAATGGTGGGGAGGAAGCTCCAGCCCATCCCCTGCAGCCTCGGACGGCTGCCCACTGGGGCTGCTGCTGCTGGTGGTGGTGCGGGTGTCGGTTCTGGCGGCGGGTCTGGTGGCGGTGCGAAGGCTCCTGCTGGCGGTGCTGGCAGTGGTAGGGGAGGCTCCAGCCCTTCCCCTGCAGCCTCGGATGGCTGCCCACTGGGGCTGCTGCTGCTGGTGGCGGTGCAGGTAGCGGTGTTGACAGCGGTGCAGGTGGCGGTGCTGGGGCTGCTGCTGCTGGCAGTGGTGGTGGCAGCGGTGCTGATGGCAGTGCTGGGGCTGCTGCTGCTGGCAGTGGTGCGGGGAGGCTCCAGCCCTTCCCCTGCAGCCTCGAACGGCTGAACCGCCATGGTTGGTGGTGGAGGGTCCGAATGAGTCCCAGCACCAGGCCTCCTGTCCTTCCTGCCTGCTAGTGCTGGCCCCTTGCCCTTCCCTTTGCCAGCTGGTGGTGCCTCCTTGCCCTTCCCTTTGGCAGCTGGTGGTGCCTCCTTGCCCTTCATTGATGCACCTAGTGCATGCACACTTCCAGTACTGCTGGCTGGTTCCCGGGATCCCCTCCCACCTGCAGTAGCTGTCGACACTGCTGTGGCCGTGGACTGGGTGGCTGAGGTGCTCGTCTGGGCTCTGACCACCCTGGCCAACGTGAAGGAGGGGGGTGTAGAGAAGAGATCAACGGTGGAGGTAAAAAGCTTCTTAGGGACATTGGGATGGGAAGAGTGTGAAGGCTTGGAAGTGGAGGATGAGGAAGTGGTTGTAGGAGGTGTCTGTCTGCTGTTTTTGGGTGCAGGTGCATGGGCTGGATGCTGTTGGTTGTGAGGTGGATGGCTGTTGGGTGTCTAGGTGCTTGCGCTTGTGTACTTTGGAAGGGGGGGCACAGACACAGTGGGAGAGGACACAGGAGACATGTGCATGGATGTGGGGATGGTGACTGCCAGTGAGGGGTGTGTAGTGAAAGGGCGTTCTGGTGATGGAGGTAGTGGATGAGGATGTAGTGCTTGTGTTTGCCTGAACCACTCCTGTGTATTGTTCTGGGTGCATGCTGGTCTGCCTGTGTGCTTGGGACAGGTAGGGGTTGAGGGGAATGGGATTGGGTAGAGGAAGTTGGAGGGGGAGGCTAGAAACAGGGACACTGGGTGCCATCAGAGAGGAGGTCAGAGCCTGGATTGATCTCTGTTGGGCCACCATGCCAAAGTGAATGTCCTCCAGGAATGCATTTGTTTGTTGCAAATGGGCTGCCAGCCCCTGGATGGCATTCACAATGGTTGACTGCCCAATAGAGATGGATGGCAGGAGGTCAATAGCCTCCTCACTCAGGGCAGCAGGGCTAAATGGGGCAGGGCCTGATGTGCCTGGGGTGAAGGAGATGCCCACCCTCCTGGGTGAGCGGGCACGGGAAACTCGCTGAGGGGCTGCTGGGAGAGCGGTGCTGGTACGGGGGTAGCGGTTGTACCTGTAGTTGGGGTGGCCACAGAGGTGTCCGCCACCACCAGGGAGCTTCCATCGGAGGAGGTATCACTGTCCGAACTGTCCCCTTCTGTCTCCGCCGTGGTGCTCCCCTCCCCCTCTGTCCCACTGGTGCCCTCACCATCAGTCGATTCGGCCTCCTGGGCCCTGTGGGATGCAGCTCCCTCTGTCGCCGGTGCCTCAGGTCCTCCGCCAGACGATGCTAATGCACAAAAGTACAGGGTGACAAAACTAAAAGGGGGGGGAAGAGACAAAGGATACACTGGGTCAGTGGCTGCTCCAACACCACCGTTGGCGTACACGACACACACACACACACACACAGGGAACAGCCCTACGCATTAGACAATGCACCACCAGTCACAATGCTGGTCACCAGGCCATGGACTGTAATACCTAACACCACTAACAGCATACCAGAGACCCACAGACCCCTGCCCAGTAGTGGATGCCTACTAGCTTGTTTGGTGGTGGTTCACATCATACCCTGCCCAACATGGGACCTACCCTACAGTTTCCAGCCTGGCCTAGGGGCACCCACAGGCCCATATCCCCCACCCGGAGACCACCCCACCACGCGCAAGTAGTATATTTGGAAACTGTACTCACCTCCTTGTGGCTGCTGTGATGCCCTCAAGCCCCCATCCAGCTCCGGATAGGCCACTGCCAGTATGCGGGCCATCGGGGGGTCAGGGTTCGACGAGCACCCCTTCCTCGTTGAGAGGCCATCCCCAGCTGGGCCTCCGCAGTCTTCCTTGCCCTGCGTCTCAGGTCCTCCCACCATTTGCGTCAGTGGCTGCTCCACCTGCCATAGATGGCCAGGGTCCACACGTCCTTGGCAATGGCACGCCATTAACCCTTTTTCTGATGGGCGCTGACCTGCAGAAAACTACACATAGAAAAAAGGTCAGTCAGACCGTCCAGCGTGTTACACTTATGTCGCACCATAGCCCTCCCATCCCCTTACGCACAGACATTGCCTATCATACATGTAGCACGCTGCCCAGGACCCTTCCACCAACTCCCCCTTACACAAGGCCCGCACACACAGCACTCCATGCATTCATGCCACATGCATCGTGCTCACAGTGTACTCACCTGTTGGTCTTGAGGCCCATAAAGCATTTGGTAATGGGGTAGGACCCCATCCACCAATCTCTCCAACTCCGCAGAGGTGAAGGCAGGGGCCCTTTCCCCAGTGACACGAGCCATGGTCGGTTCCAGACACAGGTCACAGCAGCTCTTGCAGTGTAGGTCCTCTCCTGTTGAAGGTCAGGTAGCACGTGGGTGAAAAGATAGAAAATGGCGGTCACGTCCGCGACGGTGCGTACCGTCACCGCCGGCGTGCATCACCATTGGCAACTGTAACCCAGAGGGCCCAATGGGATCCAATGAGGAGTTGCACAGCGGTTTTTAACCGCCTCCAGCATTGGCGCACAACGTCAGTGGAATTACATCATTTCCACATGTCACTCCATACAGGACAGGCGGACACCATTTCAGGGGGTTCGGCAGGCCATGGCACCTTATTACGTCACAGTACACATGTGCACCATTTGGGCTTATACAACAATCTTGTGTTACAGTCACAACATGCAATGCAGTGTAGTGTTTTGAAATATGGGATACTGACCAGCTACTCACCGTTTGCCCCCTAGATTGCAACCGTTGCGGATAAATCAGAGATGGAGACATCCCCCCGTGTACAGGCCCCTGGTGGACTTGGCAACAATAGAGGACAGGCACATTATCTTCACCTACAGATCTGACAGGGCCACAATCACAGAGCTGTGTGCCGAATTGGAACCTGACCTGATATCTACTATCTGTCACCTCACTGGGATCCCCCGTTTTGTGCAAGTTCTATCAGTGCTCCATTTCCTGGGAAGTGGCTCCTTCCAAGTGACAGTGGGCTTGGCAGTAGGAATGTCTCAGCCAATGTTCTGAATAGTGCTGACCAGAGTGTTGTCTGCCCTGATTAAACACATGTGCAGCTACATCGTTTTCCCTCAGGTGGAGGATTTGGCCACAGTGAAAGCAGATTTCTATGCAATGGGACATATCCCCAACATTATTGGGGCAATAGATGGTACACATATTGTATTTGTCCCCTCTCCCCCTGGAAAAAAGAACAGGTGTTTAGAAATCGAAAGAGCTTTCACTCCATGAATGTGCAGATAGTTTACCTGGTGGACCAGTACATCTCCCATGTCAATGCAAAGTATCCTGGGTCTTCACATGATGCCTTTACCCTGAGGAATAGCAGCATCCCATATGTGATGACTTAACTCCAGAGGCACCGGGTGTGGCTGATAGGTGAGCCCTGGTTCCCATCCTGTGGATGTTGGTGTATGGGTATGGTGTGAGCCCTAAGGGTTAGTGTGTGTCTAACAGTTGTCCCTCGATATTTGCAGGTGACTCTGGTTACCCCAACCTCTCATGGCTACTGACCCCTGTGAGGAATCCCAGGAGAAGGGCAGAGGAACGTTACAATGAGGCACATGGGCAAACAAGAATAATAATAGAAAGGACATTCAGCCTCCTGAAGGCCAGGTTTTGTTGCCTCCATCTAAAAGGTGGATCCCTGTACTACCCACCCAAGAAGGTGTGCCAGATCATCGTGGCATGCTGTATGTTGCACAACCTTGCCTTATGTCGCCAGGTGCCTTTTCTGCAGGAGGATGAGGCTGGAGATGGGCGTGTGGCAGCAGTGGACCCTGTGTACAGTGAAGATGAGGAGGATGAGGATGAGGACAACAGAAGTGCTATTAATAGACAGTACTTCCAATGACACACAGGTAGGACACTGTAATTACACTTTACATTGACAGTTTTGTATTTGACATTGTCACTGGCAGGCTGATTTTCCCACTTCTATGGCCACTTGCTGTACCCTTTGGCATCTCTATTTTCAGATATTTGTGTCCCACTATTGCTCCTGGTGTGTTGACTGCAGCCTACTACAGGTCATTCCTATGTATACAATACTGTACAGTTATATTGCAGTGTTTAAAGCTTGTTAAACAAATACATGGTTAAATGATTTGACAGACTCCATATATGTATTTTTTTCAAATGGTGTTTATTTCAGTGTTAGTGATTAGAGGGGGATGTGGGGTGCTGATGGAGAAAAGTCCAGGTTGTAGTCCAGTCTATTTGTATCACAGGTGCATTGTCCAAAGGGGCACAGGAAGTGGAGCAATGGCAGTTCCAGGTGGACAGGGTGACAGAGTGGGACACCATGGTGACATTCAGGAGAGTTGTATTTCCTGGCGGGGGTCTTGGCAATGTTCTCTGGCTTTTGCCTGGATCGCAGGGACCGTTTGCGGGGTGGTTCTCCTTTTGCAGGGGGTGGGGTGCTGGTCGCCTGTTGGTCCTGTGGCAGGGCCTCCTGTCCACTAGCAGCAGCGGAGGTAGAAGGCTGTTCATTGGTTTGGCTAGTGTCAGGGGCCCCGTGGTGTGCCACTGTCTCCCTCATGGTGTTGGCCATGTCAGCCAGCACCCCTGCAATCGTGACAAGGGTGGTGTTTATGTCCTTCAAGTCCTCCCTGATCCCTGGGTACTGTCCCTCCTGCAGCCGCTGGGTTTCCTGCAACATGTCCAGTATCTGGCCCATTGTCTCCTGGGAATGATGGTATGGTCCCAGGATGTTGGTGAGTGCCTCCTGGAGGGTCGGTTCCATGGGTCTGTCCTCCCCCTGTCACACAGCAATCCTCTCAGCTTCCTTGTTGTCCTGTGCCTCAGTCCCCTGAACCGTGTGCCCACTGCCACTGACCCCAGGTCCCTGATTGTCCTGTGTTTGTGGGGTGGCCTGGGGTCCCTGTAGTGGTGGACACACTGCTGACTGACGTGTCCTGGGGACAGAGGTGTGGGCCCGCTGGGTGGGTACTATGCTGGTGTTTCCTGAGGGGGGAGTCTCTGTGGTGGTATGGGACTGTGCCTGGGTAACCGACTGTCCGGAGATCCCCGATGGGCCAGGTTGGTCATCCAGATCCAGGTGTCCAGAGCTGCTGTCATCACTGTGGGCCTCTTCTGTGGGTGGACTGGAAGTTGCTGGCACCTCCTCTCCTGTGACGTTGGGTGGGGGACCTGTGGGGATGTAAATACAGTGTTATTGTTTCTGTTTGTGTCATCTTGTGCATGGGTGTGTTGCCCTCTATGGTTGTTATTGCCCTGGCAGATTTGCCTTTGAGAGAGTAGCTATGTGGTGGGCTAGGTGATTCTCTCCAGTGTGCATGAAGTGTTGATAGGTGTACATGCAGGTCTGTGAGTGGTGTCCATGCATTGGTGTCACATGCAGGGCTTGGTATTGGGATGAGTGGGTTGTGATGGTGGGGTATTTGGGAGGTGGTGAAGTTATGGGAGTGAGGGTGGATAGGGGTTTGTGATGGCATGCAGGCGGGGGAGTGATAGTAATAGAGAATTGACTTACCAGAGTCCAGTCCTCCTCCTACTCCTGCCAGGCCCTCAGGATGCATGATCGCTAATACTTGCTCCTCCCATGTTGTTAGTTGTGGGGGAGGATGTGGGGGTCCACTGTCAGTCCTCTGTGCAGCTGGTTGGAGTCTTGCTGCTGTAGAATGTACCTTCCCCCGTAGGTCGTTCCATCTCTTCCTGATGTTGTCCCTTGTTCTGGGGTGCTGTCCCAAGGCGTTGACCCTGCCCACGATTCTCCGCCATAGCTCCAGCTTCCTTGCAATGGACATCTGCTGCAACTGTGATCTGAATAGCTGTGGCTCTACCCGGATGATTTCCTCCACCATGACCCTTAGCTCCTCCTCAGAGAACCTGGGGTGTCATTGCGGTGCCATGGGTGTATTGTGAGTGGTGTGGGTGAGGGTGTGTGGGGTGCTGTGTTGGGGTGTGTGATGTGGGGTGCGTGGATGGGTTATAGGTGATGGTGGTGTGTGTCTGTGGTCTTGTCTGTGGTCTTGCTATCTCTCTTGTGGCACTTGTTTGTGATGGTAAAGGGTTGTGGGTAATGTGTATGTGTGTTTTATAGTGGTGTGGTTGGGTGTGTGTGGTGTGTGTATGTGTGTCAGGTGTCTGTTGTTCAAATTGTCCATTGTGGTATTGTTGTGTTGGGTGTATTTTAAGCGTGGCGGTATGTACCACCAATGGTTTAGCGCCATTGAATGTCCACCGCGGTGATTCGTAGGTCATAATGCTGTGGGCGTAGTTCTGTTGGCGTAACAGTGTGGGTTTTGCTACCGCCAGTTTATCACTGACCTTTGGGCTGGCGGACTTGTGTGTATGGTTTTTTAGCGACAGATTGCTATGTGTAGTTGATAATATAGGCGGCGGTAATCCGCTGCGGTGGCAGTATGTTGGTGGCAGTCAGCATGGCGGTAAGTGGGATTTACTGCCAATGTCATAATGAGGGCCTTAGTAATGTGCCACAATCGCACATGAGGTCCAGTCAAGGTCTCAGTAAACAAATCCTTGCTCAAACGTTGGTAGCTTGGCCCAAAAGCAGTTAGAATTAACTTAGGAGACTGTTGAGTAAAGCATTTAATATCAGCAAAACAGTAAATAAGTAAAACAGAACACTCAATAAAGATACAACACAAATTTATGAAAATAGGAAATATGTTTATCGCTAAAATGACACCAAACTGACAAAAATCCAAAGTAGGGACCCATAGTCATTCATTTTTAAATATTAAATGTAAAAGTGTGCTTTCAAGGAAAATAAGTTAGAGGATTTAATGATATTGGGGCAATTAAGTCAGCAAGTGAGGTCAGACAGTCTGCATCTTACCTAAGAGGGTCGTAAATAAGTTTCAATGAGCTAGTCAAAGAAGGAGTAGAGTTAATGCAATATAAACATAAGTCTGTCAGTGGTGTGAGCTTGGCATGGATGAAGGAAATGGAGTTAGAATCCTTACTGATAACTGTAAGATTACTGCTCATTTTATTAGGGAAGCGCAAATGTTATAGCTTCTAATAGGAGAAAACAATTGGGTGAAGATCATGTGTAGAGTTGCCTTGGAGCCATGTTTCCAAGGCAAAAAAATCAATCAATATTGGAGGACAAGATGAGATCATGAATGTCTGCAGAGTCCTTAGGGCACAAATATTAAGAAGATAACAGTTAACACCTGGTGGATGAAGGATTATCAAAGGTGAGTAAGCAGGAAAGAGGGAGGGGAAGGGGCGCAGGATTACAAGGTGTTGACTGTTAAAGCTAGGCATGGGAGAAAGGCTACCATTGCATGAAAGCATAAACTCATAACTGTAGACAAGGTGAGCTATGTGTTAGCCCAGGGCTTCAGAGTGACCAGCTCTGCGCCTGACTGGATCACGCACAGGCATTGTCTGGCTTGCATTAGGCATGTCTCCTTTAAGTTATGAATCACCACAAATGCCAGAGATCTTTTTTTCACAGAGTAACGTGCAACATATCACTAACGTGCATAGTCATTTGTTCCACCTGCTCCTCTTACGGACCTTACTTTTGATCTACCAAAAAAGAAGAAGTTATATCTGCCTGAGAAGGTGTGACTCATTTTGGAATTATCAGGATATGCAGTATTTGAATTACACCTACCGGGAGTAAACTAAATTTACCTGGTTATCCAAGGCTGGATGTTGTGAAGGTTTCTCCAGTTTCCTTAAAAATTGCAAGAAAAGATACCTTCCTGCATTTAATATGCAAGTGAAAAGTATTGAGTGTCGTCTTAAGAAGGTCTTATTAAAAGGAAAAAGTCAGAAATGGCAGGAAAAACATCCTTACCAATATTGGCAGTTCTTGATTTTAGAAGGTAGGTGATACAGGAGCTGATAAGCAAAGCACCAAAACTTTCCTGACGTAGGACGGAGAAAGAGCAAAGCACATAATCTTCTAGGTGAGAGAATCCAATTAGGAATACTGCTACAGAAAAAGAGAACAAAAGTTAGAGATTAAAAGCATTTAAGTGGGTGATGAATGTGATGAAAATTAGGGATGCAGAAGCATTTTGGCATAATCTTCTCTGACCAACCCTTCCTTATCTATGATCTAGGCAGGAAAATAGGTTGGCAGAATTTTAGACTGGAAAACGTTGATGAAAAACAATGTGAAAGCAGATATATGACTACCATGCCTATATCTTCAGGAGAATGATACATCACAAAACAACAGGTGTGAGAAGATACCCATGGTTGTCATTCCTCCATTTCTCCATGCACCTGCATTTTGCGGTGAAAGAACCTCCTAAGCAGTTGTAGGAATGCTGATGTTGGTTGGGTGGAGATAGAGCAGATTCCTCACCGGGCACCAACTGCTAAGATCAAAGATGCACTGCCTTGTCCTCTGTGGATGCAAAGCTAAACTCCCACAACACTGACTCTAGTGAGTCTCATTTCCAGGTGCAACATAAGCTTGTTGTATTAATTAAAAAGGAGAAGTGAACAGGCATAGATAGCCAAAGGCTGGGATTGGTGCTTGAAGGGTTCAAATGGCACAATAGGAGTAGGGCTGTACCCAACACAATTTACAAGGTGTCCCTTCAAACGTTGTAGTAGATGGGCAATGAAGAAGGAATCCCTGTCTCCCTGACTAAGAAGTGAAATGGCTATTCTCACTGGTTCAGGAGTCACCCTGGACCAAATTAGCCTACCAGTACTGCTTTTGCCAGTTTCATTACTTACCTCATGTACAATGAAGCTCTCTGCCTACTGTTTGTTCCTCACCACCATATGGTAAGGACCCCCATTCCAAAAAGCCCAAATAACAGGTAGCTATGGAGTCCAGGAGAATAGAGAGGCAGAGCGACTGCAGATGCAATTCATCAGTACCAACGGCCTACCTTTCAGATCTCTGCCAAACTAGTACAAAAGGAACGAAAGACCTTGCACATACAAGCCAAGTGCTGTGTCTGGCCATAGGTTTGGAGGTAAAGAAATTCTGTGAACCATCCACTGTAATATTCCAGCAATCAGTATCTGAAGAACCTATATTAAGTGTAACCAGTGTAGCTATTAGAGTACTTAACCACTGAAAAGCTTTTAAATGTTCTAAAGTTCCATCCGAAGAGCAGTTTGACTTTTCAGCAACATAGAAATATGCATCCTCCCTTGCCTTTACAATCAAGTCATCCTTCTTTGACTTGTTCCTTCTGTGTGAATGCTCTTAACAATAAGCCCATGGAACCTGGTTTGACTTCAGCCTACAATCGTTACCACACTTTAGGGCTGTGCTTAGGCAAAGCTTATATAAATGTCTCAAGATGCTGTCCCCCTTTACCTAGCTGGAGCAATATTCTTATAATGGATCATCCCCAGTTTTCTAAAAATCTGTGCAGCTAGTGACAGTTAAGTTCTAGACTCAATGTGAGAAGGAGTTTGCCGGACTCACTTCATATGAGAATTGGTAATTGAACTATGGTAATGTTGGTGTAAGGGTTGCCTGCTTTCCATATCTTTTCATACTGTGGATTATACCAAGTAGAACTCGTGGTTAAGGTCTGTGAGTAGGTACCGTTCTGCATGGATGGTTGACTTGGTTTCAAAGACATAGAGCAATCATTGCAGCCCAGGAACAGACACTGGGATACCAGAACAACAATCCTCAGAAGCAGAACAGACTCCTAAAGGATCAAATTGCACATTCAGTACCTGTAATTGGTTAGGCTAGAGAACACTAGGCAGCATAATGAGGTCCTGTAGCTATTCAGGGCTCTGGTTGAGAAGCTTCTAGTTACATACTTGTCACATTTCTCCTACATCTGCTTGCCAACAAAAACTTGGGATGCCCTAACGCTCTTCACTTCCAGTTTTGAACTAGATCCCATAACAAACCCAGGACAGGGCCAGATCGCCTTTTGGAAATTTAAGCCACCTTCCTAAATATGTCACACCTGATGTTCATTTACAGTCACCCACAAGCTCCTTCTTTGTTGTATGTGCACATTTAACAGAAATGTAAAAATCGTAATTTACCATGCCCTACTGCATAGTGCATGAAAGTATATTTACGATGGAAAATCCCTTTACTCATGTGTTCATTACTGGTATGGCACCATGAAAATATGGAAGCAAAATGTATGAATATTGCCTGTTATAGACAACAAACACAGATATACCCAAATCAGCATGCATTCTCAAACCTCATACAACAACAATCATCAAGGGGGGTCATGGCCAAGCAAGATGGCCGCATAGGCCTGTCCCCCTGTGAGTTCCTGCCGGTCGCCACAGTATCCTTCTGCATCCTGAGGCCGATGGATTACTAATTACCCGCAAAAACACTGTGCACCCCCCAACTTCCCAAGTGGGCACTGGCACGGATGTATGCGGGGGCAGCCCTGTAACCCATGTGCTGCAGAGGGCGACTGAGGAGCGAAGGACAGCCGGGCCTAGGATTGGGCTGTGCTGGATAGTGATGTTGGGGCGCTCCCTGTAGTGTTGTTAGCACATACTGTGCCGTGCACCTGCTAGCACGCTCGAAATAACGACAGACCAAGTAACGGTCATTTGTTGACTGGACAGCATGCAGCTCACTGCACTGCTACTTCCACTCCAGTGCCCCACCTGCTGGCCCCCCATTTATTATATCAACTTGTACCACATGACCAGGTGGTCAACAGAACAACACACATTTGCACAGGGGAGGAGGGGTGGTTTCCCTCCACTAGCGTATCGTCAATAGTGCCCACGACCAGTTATGTCACTGGCATGACACTACACTCTCCACGGCGGGCGGCACCTCTTCATTTTGACACTGTGTTAGAGGGAAATCTGTTAATAAAATAAGACAGATCAATTTGACACAATAATATAGGTTTAATCGATTTTCAGCTGGGAACAACAGGCAGTCTCAACATGGAGGCCATGACTGAAGTTCAAAGTTCTGGTTCAAACACCAGTAGCATTTATACTGTAAAAACCACAAAAAAATGTGGTCAAGAGTTCACCATTGACGTAAGCAACTACAAGCAGTACAGATAAGATAATGAGGTGCCTCTGGAAAGAAGCACTTGCACTTGTTGGCCTCATGGGTGGGTAAGTTACACTGACGTCATTCACCATATCTATCTTTCTGCACAACAAGAGATTATAAGTTGCGTGCTGCTCATGGTAGCCCTGCCTTGCAAATACTTATCTGACCCTTACACAGTTCCCCTTACCACAATATGAATGACTTGTGGTTTTTAGGACCCCTGTGCTAAGGAAGGATACACCCTTCTTGTTCCACCCTGTTCGTGCTAAGTGAACAGTTTGAAAGCAACAGTTGGTGCAGCTTTAAAGAAAAACTCTCATTCTAATGTGGCTTGGGCCTCTTGTGTGTTTCAGCACAGCTAACTTAACAATGCAGCATGTGTATAAGTTTCCTAAGTATTAAGTGTTTGTTTGTCCTAAATATGACCTGCCTTTTCTATTGGACCCACAGTCTGTCTTTTTTTAACATGTCATGTATTAAGCCTTTCACTACTTACATTGGTTTACAACTATCTAGCCTAAAATGTTTGTATTGGGATTTGGGGACTTATGTTTGTTTGTATGTGATGTATTCCTATTCTTCCTACATTATTCCCCCCTCTAGTTGATTATTCAACTACTTTTTCTACCTTCCCATCTACTAATGAAACTAGGAGAATCACCACATACCCACTACTCTGTCCCTCCCTATTTAGCTGGTATCCTTTTGCAACATGCTATTATTATCACCTGAAAAATAAGACACATCAAAAGCAACAACACAATCAAAGGCAACAAGGCCTTGAACAACCCTGACATCCAGGAAGGCACCCATTCGAACCAGCCCTCGAACCACCCATCAGGGGCACCCCCCCCCCCATCGATCCTTTTCTTTTGTAGATCATGCAATGTCTGAATGGCCTGAGTTAATGTCCCATTGTCCGCATCATTGGCCGGCACATAAGTACAACAGGCCGATCCAATCTTCTTACACACCCCTCCTTCCATGGCCGTCATTAAATCAAGTACATATCTGTGTTGCATTACCATCAGCCTAAGGGCTCAGAGTTCTTCCTTGATAGCATTGAACCCATCTTCAGTTGCATTTATGGTCTTCATCAATTCAAAGCGCGTGATCTGCAACCAGCGTGCAGTTGCCTTCGCCTGAATGAATGGTAGGATGCTACCAAAAAAGATTTGGGCATCATTAAATAGTCTATGTTCCTGTGGAACGTCTTTCCACACTTCAGTACCAAGAAACTCAGCAGCTCGTTTTGTCCGGTAATGATGAAGCAAGGTTGTTGGACGGCTCATGGGATGGTCATGTAACTGAGAGATGTCCACACCTGGTATTACCAGGGAGGGGGTGTGCAAAGTCACTAGGGAGCAGAGGCCATTCCAGTTCGGGGGTAGTTGCATGTGGAGCCGGGCCCCACACATCCAGTAGTGATCAATCAGGCTGGAGGTGCTGCCCTGCATATCAGCGTTGTAGGTGGTGATGTTGCAGTTGAGGTAACTCGCCACCTTCACTGTCCCTTTCCCTCTGAAACAAAGAGAAAACTGTGTTAATTTCATTGCTATTCTAGGGTGTATGGTAGTCCCTGTCCATGTATATCTCTGTATGTTTGCATCCCATATTTCCTGACACTGGCCTATTATCTTATTAAAGCTTAGTGGACCTTGTGTCTTGGTACCATTCCATAATGATATTGCTCTACATGAGAACTTGGCCTCAGTATGCCATTTATCATGGGCAAATACTGATCCTGTGATACTAAGAACTGGCTTGCCTGCGCAATCAGGGGGCAGGGGTTTAGCCAAATAGTTACTACATTCAGATGATGGATAAGACCTTCCAAAATACTTCAATGTAATACCCATTTTTCCCAATCTGGGTGAAACATTGTTTGCCCTGCTTCCTTCATTCTTGATATCTCTTCCATTATCTCTTGTTTTTCTGTCAGGACTTGTAGGACTTCTGGGGTGGTGTCAAATCTAGTTATGTTAACTCATGCTGTAGTAGGACTAACGTGAGTTGGCTGTAGTTGTGCTCTCATTCTGCATACAAATAGGTGCAGGAGACAATGTGTAATGTTTGGGGATACCTCTTTTAGGGAGATGCAATTTATCTACTCCAGCAGCATGGGGGATGAGAGAGCATACATAACAACTGGTGTTGGATGTGGATGTGCCTATACTGTGCATGTGCTGATACCACACATTGTCAAACAAAGCAATATGGAGAGGGTGACGGTCAGTATCATTATCAACAGTTCTACGCATGCGTGTAATAGTTGATATAGGAACAAAAAAAAAAATATCCAAGGGCTAAAAGCAGCAATATCAGTGCAACGAGGAGGAAAAACAAACATAAAATACATAACTTAAAAGTAGAATTGTCTAAGATTGAAGCTTTAGAGGGAGGCTTTACTCCGGTTGCGTCTCCTGTTCTCCCCCCTCTTTTTCCTGCTCGGTGTCCAAAGGGATGGATGGCATGGTTGGGGCCAGGCGGATATCCTGGAGGTGGTACCATGGTTTGTGGCCTTGGACTGCTACTACTGCTGTAGTCGTGCTTTCTGTCACTGGGAAGGGTCCATTGAATGTGCAGTCCTTACACTTTCTGACAAAATTGCGAATATATACTAAAGTTCCCAAAGGTAATGGTGTTTGTTGATCTTTTACAGGAGATGCATTGGCGCGCTTCTTGGCTGCACGTGTAACTTGTTTAGGGAAGAACTTTGCAACTTTGGTTAGCTCAGACATGTGTTCATTCATTTCAGTTTGTACAACTTCAGGTGCACTCTCAGTCTCCTATTTATGTCTAGTTGATGGCACAGATGTGCTCATTGTTCTACCTGTCACTATTTGATGGGGAGTTAAATGATGATCTGATCCTGGGGTATTTCTCAAAGCAAAGAGTGCCACAGGGAGGCAGTATAACCATTTCTTCTTCAATGTCACACATAGTTTACTTATTTTGTTCTTGAGGAGGCCATTAAGGCACTCCACAATTCCATTGCTTTGCGGATGATAAGCTGAGGACAATTTATGTGTTATTCCTAACAAGGTGGTGAGGTGAGAAAATATATTATTGACAAAATGGGTGACATTGTCGGATCTGATCCCCTCAGGGACACCCCACCGCAGTATTACCTCATGGATCAAAAAATTTGCAGCAGACTTGGCATCACAGTGAACACAAGGTCCTGCTTCAATTCACCTTGAGAATGGGCAGACTACAACTATAAGATAGCGATAATGATTGCATCTGTCAATCATATGAATGTAGTCAATGTGCAATTCCTTAAAGGGACCTTGTGGGCGAAGTATTGTGGAAGCTATTACCTTAGAGGTGGGATTTGGTGAATACTGCTGGCACACTGTGCAGGTGTGTATGTACATTGTAATCATCTCATGTAAGTTAGGGACAAACCAATCCTGACGTATTTGGAGGGACATATTGTCTCTAGCAGTATGTGAGGGAAGATGTAGCTGGTTTAGAGCTATCAGTAGCAATGCTTGGGGCATGACAGGCTTCCCTGTTGATATTTGTCTGTATATTAAATCTGTTCCTGTCTGTGTGATCCTCTGGCTTCCCACAATTGTTTCTCATGCTCTGGTGCATTTTCTTGTATCTCTCTTATATGCAGGTGAGCTGTCTCTGTGTAATGTCTGGATGCCTTCAAAGGGTCTGAAGATGTCAATGTTTCACTAGCTAACAAAACTGTGGTATGTGTATCACTAAGAGGGCATGTTGCTGCATCTTTGGCTGCCCAATCAGCCAGGGCATTTCCACGGGACACAAAATCCTGAGCATTAGTGTGGGCTGCGCATTTCACTACTGCAACTGCATGTGGCAGTGTTAAAGCTTGTATCAAGTCCTCTAAAGGGGGCGGTGCATGACAGGGCTTCCATCAGACTTGAGAAATCCCCATCTATTCCACTGCATAATGCTGGAATGCACTGTTGTAATGACATAGGCTGAATCAGAGTATACTGTTATTATTTCTCCTTCCCCTTGTTTGAGGGCTTCCACTAAAGCTACTAATTCAGCAGCCTGGGCTGAATATTGAGATGGCAAAGTTATCTGTTCAGTTATCTGCAGTGTGTCTGAAGAGTTGTGCTGCATCGCTCTGACCACTGCAGCACCTATATGTCTTACCCCGTGTCCAGATCTATTGTGGAAGATCCATCCACAAAATATACAACACTACCTGGAATGGGGTCTTCTCTTGCTTGGCTACAATCATCTGGAGTATATGTGGCACAATCATGGGCATCATCATCAGTGTCTGAAATGAGGTGTACAAAGAAGGTAGCAGGATTCACTGTGTGGCATTTAACCACCTTCAAGGATGGTAATGATAATATTATTTCATAGCATGATACTCTCTGTGTTGCTAGTGTTGTTTTAGCTTTCTGAATTATTGCAAACACAGCATGTTCAGCATACAGTGTCAACGGTGCACCCATGACAATGGGAGCACTTTTCTCTACTGCAAAGGCTGCTGTGGCTAGTGCTTGTTCACAAGGGTATTGACTTTGCATGACAGAATCAAGTAGGCCACTAAAATATGCAATTGGTTTGTGGCCTAAAGGATACTTTTGGGTGAGGACAGCCGTCATCACCTGGCCATTACAGTGGCAAAATAGGAAAAACTCTTTGTTATAGTCTGGTGTTCCTAACACTGGTGCATTTGTTATCTCTGTTTTTATCTTACTGAAGGTTTGTTTAATCTCCGTAGTCCATGTTATCCTGTCTTTCTGTGTTTTCGCCTGTTTGATAGATGCAAGCAGTGGGGATATTAAAGTACTGTAGTCAAAAACCCATTGTCTGACATAATTACATAAGCCTAGGAACTTCTGCATTCCTTTCACAGTCTCAGGTTCTGTCATCTGCTGAATGGATTCTGCTCTCCCGGGCATAACTCAGCGGCCTGATGCTGACAGTAGTTGCCCCAAGTATTGAACTCCTTCCTGACAGTACTGTAATTTGTCCCTGTCTACCTTGTAACCTCTTTGAGCAAGGGTGCACAACAGGGACACAGAGGCCCTCATTACGACCCTGGCGGTTTGTAACCGCCAGGGCCGCTGGACGCGGAGGCACCGCCGACAGGCCGGCGGTGCCCCGCAGGGCATTCTGACCGCGGCGGTTTGGCCGCGGTCAGAAAGGGGAAACTGGCGGTCTCCCGCCAGTTTCCCGCTGCCCCTTTGAATCCTCCAAGGCGGCGCAGCTCGCTGCGCCGCCGAGCGGATTCTGACACCCCCTACCGCCATCCTGTTCCTGGCGGGTCTCCCGCCAGGAACAGGATGGCGGTAGGGGGTGTCGCGGGGCCCCTGGGGGCCCCTGCAGTGCCCATGCCAATGGCATGGGCACTGCAGCGGCCCCCGTAAGAGGGCCCCACTTTGTATTTCACTGTCTGCATTGCAGACAGTGAAATACGCGACGGGTGCCACTGCACCCGTCGCACCTTCCCACTCCGCCGGCTCGATTCCGAGCCGGCGTCCTCGTGGGAAGGTTGTTTCCCGCTGGGCTGGCGGGCGGCCTTAAGGCGGCCGCCCGCCCGCCCAGCGGGAAACTCAGAATGCCGGCCGCGGTCTTCAGACCGCGGTGCGGTATTCCTGCGGCGCAACTTTGGCGGGCGGCCTCCGCCGCCCGTCAAAGTTGTAATGAGGGCCAGTGTCCTTTCTACACTGCTCTTCTGTTGGACTACAGATCAGTAGGTCATCAACATACTGCAACACTGTGCTGTCACATTGAAAATTGGTGAGGTCATTCTTGACCGTCCTGTTAAAGACACTAGGGGACTCACAGTACCCTTGAGGTAATCTGGAATACAGGTACTGTGAACCACGATAGGAAAATGCAGTCAAATAATGACTGTCTTGGTGCACGGGAATGATGAAAAATGCATTCTTCAAGTCTATGACTGTAAAGTATCTATTATCTTGGGTTATGTTGGTTAAGATGATGGAAGGGTCCGGTACTACAGGGAATTCTGGTATCACTATGTCATTAAGGAGGCGCAGGTCTTGAATCATGCGCCACAAATTTCCCTTGGCCTTCTTTATAGGGTAAATTGGGGTGTTGCAGGGGGATACACCTGGGTATATGACTCCCTGCTCCACCAATGCCTGTATAACAGGTGCAATGCCCTCTTCTGCTTCTTTGGATAGAGGATATTGTCTCACTCTTGGCAGTATTGCTCCTTCCTTCAAAGTTATTCTGAATGGTACTGCTGTGCGGACGAGGCCTACATCATAAGGGCCTTTTGTCCATAAGTTAGAGGGTACCTGCGCAAGGTCATTATCTTTGATAGGACTGGAGACATTTATTGGTATCACAGGCCTTGTCTCCAGTGTGGTGCGTAAAGGTAAACTGTTTTGAAAAACAATCTCCCGTCCTTCTAAAGTCATCAGCAAACAACTGGTCATCTGATATGTCGCCCACCTGCATGTTGGGATCATAAAAGATGACAAATGCCCACATCACACCAGTGTGGTCACTTGCCATCAGTGTCCCATAGGTGGGGGACACTTCTAGAGCCTCTATTTCCAGAATGAGGTTTTTGTCTAAAGTTTAAAAATAGGGGCCCTGTTGTCTAAAGAGAAAGTTTTTGGGTAATTCAACTAGTTTCCATGTCAGTTCTGGTGTTTCTGCTATGATGCTGTACACTGCTCTAGTAAAGGCTAAAATGTCTACAGGTCTGGCTCTAACTTGGTTACCATCTGGGGTGTGTGTAACCATTGTCATGATTCGTGTACTAGATACCCCTGTGTGTCCATTGATAAATTTGGCAGTCCCTTCTCACGGATACAGGACCTAGTGGCCCCAGTGTCGATGAGAAAGGTGTACTCCTTGTCATTTATGGCTACCATCACAGTGGGTTCCTCATCTGGCCTGTGGGTTACCGATCAGACTGGACACATGAGACTTCTCCTTGGGCACCTTCATTGGGCATATCCTCCCATGTAGTTTTGCTGGAATGGGTTCCCTCCCCTGACAGTTACCCCTCCTTGTAAGTTCTGGTGCTACAAGGTGGGCTGCACTGTCTGCTGTGGCCCATACTGTATTTGGGGCACTGATTGCTGTAACTGCTGAGGCTGTATCTGTGGTTGAGGCTGCAGTTGTATTTGGGGCTGCGGAGATATATCACTTGGGGACTCGTGGCAGGTTGTGCTACAATGCCACCAGGCGGTACCATTTGTTGGCCATAATTTGCCCTTGTCTGGTTGTTTAGTTCATCTTCCTTTTTAAACCTACAGTCTCTAATGAAATGTCCTGTCATTTTGCAATAGTGGCATGTATGTCCACTCTGGAATGTGTTTACTCTATTTCCCCCAACCCTTTCTCGCCCTCCTCTTCCATTATTCCTGTTATTGCTTCAATGGGCATACTGGTAGGGTTGCATTGGGGTGCCTGAAGGAGGCATTCCCAGGGACACTGCAGCTAACTGGGTGGTGGCAGTGGCAATTCCTTCCTCTGTTTTCTTGGCTAGTTTCTGCTGGACCAATTTAGCTGCTGCTTTCTCTATTTTATCTTTCTCGCTCTTTTCCTTTTCTTGTCTCTTCTTACAAAAATGTATTATGTGTGCTTGTATCTCTGTCCATGGTTTGGCCTCCAAGGCCACTATATTATCTAATTTATCCTGCACTTCAACTGTAAGACCCTTTTTCACTATATTGAAAAATAGTATTGCATCCTGTCCAGTTACATCCCAACTCTCCCCCCCTTCCTGTGTCCATTTTTCCTTCATTCTGCTAAGGAATTGGGCTGGGTCCTCATTTGGCTGCTTTGTTTGTGCCATAACGGAGCCAATGTCTGGCCTGTCTGGATACATTTTCCTCAGTTGTTTCCAAACAATTCCCCTTACTCTATTAAAGGGTGCCCCATCACATTTTGGGTTAGTCAATGTCACATCCTTTACTCCTGCCTTTGTGAACAGTGTGTCTGTCTCATCTCCTATAAGGGAACTTAGTGAACTCTTAATGTCTCCTATTGCAAGAGTAATCCCTGCAGTATGTTTCTCCAGCGCCGCTATCCATTTCCCAGCACCCTCAGCAAGTTGTGTCAACTGTTTTTTAAGATTTTCTTTGTCCATCTGGGGCCATGGTATATATTGAGGCGCCCCTGGGACCTTGAATATCAAGGGCAGTTGTGACAGAACTGTAGTCCTATTGCCAGTAGGGTGACAAGAGTCATACTTACAAGCATATCTCTGCCACACCCTTAAACTTTTCTGCATATAGGGATAATCCCAGTAAGGATCCCCTGCACCCTGAAAAATGCACATTTCTGCATTAGCCATGTCTCAGGGTTCAAAGGAACCCTCTTGCGGCCATGGTGTCATCTGTGATGCCAATCCTTCTGTCCAACCTGTTAGGTTGTCAGTAAAAGGGACAACATTATACCAACTATTTTCATACTGAGCTACTATTTCATTGGGTGTCAAATTATTGCCAGGACATACAGGGAATGCACGTGCCATGTCTTTCCTCAGTGTCATTTTTCCTGCCATATCAAATGTTCCCTTTCTCTCATATGGGCGTGCATGCGCCCCATCAAATACTAATCTCTGTAATTCTCTTGGCTTCTTTTGTAAAGTCTGTCCTATCTTACTGTTTTCTGTGCCCTCACAGGCATTTTGTGACTGTTCCTTGTTATGGTCCTCAAGAAGGGACGTTCTTTTAACATGTTCAGTGATGTCATCTAATGCCCCCTCTGATCCTTTGTAGGATTTTTCTAAACCCATATCTTCTTCACCTAAGCTGCTATGTGTGGAGACTGTGTCATATAGTCCTTCTTGTTCAATTATTTGTGTCCTAGTGAGGGCCCTTGACTGCCTCAGGGGCCCTTCCCCCTTTTCTCAAGTCGCTCTTTGGTCTACCCATCCATCTTCCTGCTCTGTGACCCATTTGCCTACACTATTCTCTTCTGCTCCTGAGTGCATGAACCTATAGCACTCTGTGGGAGGACTTTCTGGTGTGAAAGCTAACCTTCTTGTCTCATTTTTAATATTGGTACTCGTTTTTTTCAAAACACCTTTCTTTTTTCTAGCCCCCTCCATTCTCTGTACCCCTCTTGATCCCTCATTAGGTATACCTTCATTCTTCCTAATGGGGAACATCTTGTCCTCGAAATGAAGTGTAAATGTGGCATCTACTGTCCCTATGTATTTAGTACTGTCCCCACCTGACATTTCCCGTGGTGTACTGGCCATTTGAGGACATGGAGATGGGTGAACATATTCTCTATGTTTAGAAAAAGATTCTAATGGTGGGCTATACTCTGGGTCTGTATATCCCGCAGCAGGGGGCTGTGAAGAGGTGGGTAATGAGTGTGGGGCACCAGGTTGCAATGTATACATGCCCTGTACCTTTGCACTGCCTAACCTTCATTGCACATCTTGAATGGGGGGGTGGAGGAGACGAAGGGAGGGTTTGAGGCTTTGTATTTGACTCATTCATATTTGTTTCACAAAAGACCCTCCATTGGTCTAGTGTGATCTTCCTTTTCTCTAGTTTATTTCCCTTGTATTTACTCTGTAGGAAGGTGGCAATGTGTTCTATTATTGTATTATCATATGTGCCCTCTTTGGGCCATGCATGTGCAAGTTTTAATGTTGCTTTGTGCCATTCCTTACAGTATTTTCCTATCCTGTCCCTGTCTTCTGAGAACACTTTAACCATGTGTTCTAAAGGAGACCCCATGTCTGTTTAGTGAACTTAGGGGGTTATTCTAACTTTGGAGGAGTGTTAATCCGTCCCAAAAGTGACGGTAAAGTGACGGATATACCACCAGCCGTATTACGAGATCCATAGGATATAATGGACTCGTAATACGGCTGGTGGTAAATCCGTCACTTTTCCGTCACTTTTGGGACGGATTAACACCTCCTCCAAAGTTAGAATAACCCCCTTAATCTTTTGTACTATATGTTTTACACTCTAAATGGACTTCTATTTACTTCCTAGGGTATTTCCAGACTTCACATAAACTATTATTAGGCTGTGCAGGTGAACATCATATATATATATATATATATATATATATATATATATATATATATATATATATATATATATATATATATATATATATATATCCCTAATCTCTGAAAGACTTTGTTAATTTACATATATATTGGGTAGGTGCATTTATGTGTTGCCTAACGAACAATACTGTTATTGTGATATATATACATGTTTATAAATTACTCATATCCTAAATTCCACACTGGGAGGTCCCTAATAAATGCATACTATAGGAAGTCTAATACTAAATATGAGTCTGGTGTTATTGCAGGGAATTCACGTGACTGTTGCCCATGGTTCCACTGAAAAATTGCAGTAACTTCAATATATTCACTTTCCGGCCACAAGGTGGCACCAGTGTCACACATGAATTTTTTTTTTAAACTTTACTCTTGGAAAGACAAATGCAACAGGTTTTGTAGATTTCAAAATAAACTCTTTTATTCTAATTATGTGAAGATCCTGTTCACATCTATCTGAAAGTTAGTTAAATATATTTGTATGTATAGTAGCTGATAATTTTCCTTCTATTTGTATACCTTCAATATATGTGTGTATGTCCCAGTCTATACTATTTGATAATTCATCTAGCCTCCAATCTTGAGGCTCTATAGTTTCATAATGGGGATAATAGTTAGTAGTGTCAATATTTGTTATGGGGTTCATGAGGCTACTACACTACTTTTAACTTGGAGGATAATGTCCTTGTATTAGTTCTTTGAATATTTTTTTATAATTGTCTAACAGGCATTTCTCTTATGTCAATGTAGGTTGTTTTTAGGCCTAGGGGTGATATACTATAAATACCTAGGCATTCATAAACTTCTGACTTAAAAAATGATTCTATGGCATTGATATTGCTGATCTACTAAGGTCAGTTCTGTTGCAGAGGGCGACAGCCTGGCCGTTATAAAAATGAATAATTGATTCAGGGATATGGAATTAATTAGTTGACTTTCTTGGGACATTACTTTACTTTTGAGTATACTGTTATAACTTAACCTTCATAAGAATAGGCGGTCTGAGACTTATTCCTAAATTATACACTAAATAACATAAACTTATATATTGACATTATTATGTGGCCACATTTCTATCTATACATGCATATACATACACAGTAATTCTCAATTTCATACTAGGGCAAACAAAATACTACTGGTCACTTCCCTCTGGATTCATAAAGGGGACAACTTTTCACTATTTGCAACTGTAAATTGCGACTTCCAGACTTAATGTCTGGGTTAGGTTGACATGAGTGTTCTTTAGAACATACACTGATTGCTCTGCCCCAAGTCCACCACTACTCCTGACCACTTTTGACTTACTTAGTCAAGCTCCCTGTATCTTCTGGACTTACCACCGGGATTCCTTAATATTATTTCAATTCATACACAATCTTGCCTGCAAACACAAAAATTACATACATTACAGTGTCAAAATTGTAAATGTCTTTATAAAATAAAAGGAACAGACCTCGTATTCTGTCCACTTCACTACCTTCCACTGAGACCCATCTGTCCCCACGAAATCAGAGATTTTTACATAAATGTTGGCATCTCCCTTACCTCTTTAAAAAGTGCACAAATCACCTTGTGGAGACAGGCAGGGCCCCCAGTCCAGCAGTTGGTAAGATCAAAGTAGAGCTCCTGGCTTAGCTGGCCAATATGTTAGAGGGAAATCTGTTAATAAAATAAGACAGACAAATGATAACAATAATATAGGTTTAATCGATTTTCCGCTGGGAACAACAGGCAGTCTCAACATAGAGGCCATGACTGAAGCTCAAAGTTCTGGTTCAAACACCAGTAGCATTTATACTGTAAAAACCACAAAAAACTGTGGTCAAGAGTTCACCATTGACGTAAGCAACTACAAGCAGTACAGATAAGATAATGAGGTGCCTCTGGAAAGAAGCACTTGCACTTGTTGGCCTCATGGGTGGGTAAGTTACACTGACGTCATTCACCATACCTATCTTTCTGCACAACAAGAGATTATATGTTGTGTGCTGCTCATGGTAGCCCTGCCTTGCAAATACTTATCTGACCCTTACACAGTTCCCCTTCCCACGATATGAATGACTTGTGGTTTTTAGGACCCCTGTGCTAAGGAAGGATACACCCTTCTTGTTCCACTCTGTTCGTGCTATGTGAACATTTTGAAAGCAACAGTTGGTGCAGCTTTAAATAAAAACTCTCATTCTAATGTGGCTTGGGCCTCTTGTGTGTTTCAGCACAGCAAACTTAACAATGCAGCATGTGTATAAGTTTCCTAAGTAGTAAGTGTTTGTTTCTCCTACATATGACCTGCCTTTTCTATTGGACCCACAGTCTGTCTTTTTTTAACATGTCATGTATTAAGCCTTTCACTACTTACATTGGTTTACAACTATCTAGCCTAAAATGTTTGTATTGGGATTTGGGGACTTATGTTTATTTGTATGTGATGTATTCCTATTCTTCCTACATCAGCTGCCTCAGTCAGAGGGTGGCATGAGACACAACCGGGACCCCCTGGATTACTACAGCTGGCCTGTATGTGGTACTGGGGGAGGAGAGCCGAATCCAAATCCACTGGGCTTCGGCGCTGCAGTGGGGCCCTAATCACCTACACGGCTGGGTACTCTTCCTGCCTGGGCCACCCAGGCCATTTAAAGGATCAACACGCTGCATTCTCCTGACCTGGGGCCTGCTTTATTTTAAAGGGCTATGCATCCCCGCCCTTGATTCCTGCTGGGGACACCGCGGCTGACTTGGGGGCACTGCTGTGATTCAAGTGGCCTCAAGGACACGGCTGACCTCTGAGCTCCCACCTCGGACCTGGAACACCCCACTGGAGGTTAGGACACATAAAGCTTCCCTGTGGTGTGCCACTTAGGATCCCCTCTTAGTGTGCCAAGTGGCATGTGAACCCCTGTGTGGGGTCGAGGAGCCCAAGGATGCAGTGGTGACCGCTGTCTCGTACCGCACACTTACTGGATTCCTGGTGTGGGGAAGACAGACTTCCCTGCTTGGTAGATGAGTGGGGGACACTCACTCATCAGATGTCCTGATTGCTCCACCTTGTTTCGTGTTCGAAGGGGTGAGATTCCAAGGCCTTCATTCTCCTCACTGGCCCAGATCATGCCAGGACAGGCCCACTGTGCGTTGGCGCCTTAGCCTAAACCTGGGGCACCCCCCTGTGCCATCATTGCTAGACTCTTCAATTACAGAGTCCGAGACACAATACAGCAACATATATGGATGCATGGGGTGCTGCAACATGAGGGGGGAATATCATGATCTTTCTGGACTATACCCGTAAGGTGCAAGACCTCCAAAAAAATGTACTGCTTACCAAAAGTTATTTAAGGGACCTTAATCTCTGGCATGGCTTGAAGCTCAGGTTGAGCTCATGGTGTAGCACAATGGAAGGGCATACTTTTTTTATACCCCGGAGGCCACCAATGACTGGCTTGACATGCTTAGGGGAACAAAACAAAAGACGCCCTCGAGCCCCAAATAAGTCAATTATGTTGCTCACCAATGAAGCACAAGATCACGCAGAACTCTACTGGCTCGTAGGCCCAGACTGTGGCCAGCCAAATTGGAAGGATTGTGGTTTGCCAGGATGGACTTTACTAGACTCCAATTGTGTGCCTGGATACCAGTGAGTCCTTTCACTGCCACAGAGGAGACTTGGACAGTCTCAGTGACAGCACAGACAAAGGCCTTGGAAAACTCGAGAAAGACATAGCTGCCCTGGTCATGGGGATGACGCCCTGCTCTACTTGATATCCTCATATACCTTCGGCTCCGCTAGGAACTTCATCAGGTACTGGTCCAAAGAGAATGGAGACTCTTGTAGTTTTCAGAACAGAGGCTGCCTGTAGAAGTCTAGATTTTAATGTATATTCCTGGTTTCTGTTACTGTATTTGATGTTACACTGAAGGGGACTGACATTGTTCTGTTCACTTTGTTCTTTGCTGAGGGATTCATTTTTTGTTTTTCAGTGCTCCTTTGTAATGTTATTAAATGACAGTGAAGACGGCTCCTTGATGGCTGGAGGGAAGGGACCAAGAGCTGTGGTCCCACAAGTGTAGCTTACATGCTTACGGCCTTGCTGCACCAGCGTGATGCTGGGGCTCTCAGTGAAATGCAGTTAGGGAGTTTGAGGCCTTGGATTCTGCGAGTTGGGTGGGACTGTGGGCGCTTAATTTCATTCCAGATGTTGTGGGCTCGAGTTTGAACACGCTGCCTGTAGGTAGGGGGGTGATTTCCTGTTTTTCTGTTAATTGGTTACACTGGGGTGGGAAGATTTGGTCTACGTTGCATGGCTGTGTTACTAAATGGCTGATTGGAGTGGGTGCGGAGTGTGCAGGGTTCGACTGGGATGGAGGGGCTGCAGTGCACATTGCACATTTTACATAATGGACCAGATGTGGAAATTCATAACTTGGAACGTGAGGGGCCTTGCACAGCTTGCTAAGAGGAGGAGGGTACACACATATTTGAAAAGATATGGAATTTCTGTGGCAAGAAATACACTAGTGAGGGGACTGTTTTGGACAGTTGCACAGATGATGGAGGTGACAGATATATGCAACCTCCTACTCTAGTTATGCAAGAGGTGCGTTGATCTGGGTGGCCCGTAGGGCCCCTTTTACGGCTGTGGGAGTGGTGGTCGACACTGAGGGTGGATATATCATTATATCTGGTATGCTGGATGCCAGGGCGCTGTGCTTGTTAAACATTTATGCCACTAATGTGGATGATGCAGATTGCTATGGAGTGCTGATGATCACGTTGATCACGTTGGCCCGGAAGTGATAATTAAGGGGACCTAAATTGTGTTTTAGTTGGTGAGCTTGATCGTAACCTCCCTAGAGTGTATACGAAGCCGGTAATGACTGGGGCACTCCAAAAGGTTTTGTGGGGACTTGTTCTCCGGGATGTTTGGAGAGAGAGGAATCCACTGAGCCGTAGCTACTCCGATTACACTCCAGTGGCTGGTATGTATAGCCGCCTAGACTACTGTTTGATGTCCAGTACCCTGGCCCAGGATGTTGTTTCTGTCTCCTATCTGACGCGCTATATATCTGATCATTCCCCACTGCTGTTCTCCTACCAAACTAGTAGGAGGGCCCCGTGGGTCCCTCTTTGGTGGATGAAGGCAGAAGCTTTGGCAGATCCCAAATTCACTCATACTGTTTCTTATGTATTAGATCATTACTTTAAGGAAAACTGGAATAGCACCACCACTCAAGCAACTGAGTGGGATGCTATGAAGTTGGTTCTGCGAGAGGAATGCATGAAGACAATGTATGGTGTAAAAATGCAGCTCACAAGCATGGTGGATGTGCAAGAGAAAATTCTGGGGGTGCTGGAAGAGGGTCTGGCTGTGGTTCCCTAAAAGCTGGGGGAATGGAACCATTCTAAGTGAGAACAGCTAGAGACCTGGGACAGGATAAGTTTGTGCACACTTGTTATAGGCAGCGACTGTATGCAGAAGGTGACAGGGCTGGTAGAATGTTGGCCATGCTGCTCTGCAATGAGACTCGGAGGACTCCTATGGTGGTGGTGTGGGATTTTCAGGGTTGGGAGGTAAGATCTTATCAGGGCATTACGGAGGTCTATGTGGAACATTTGCAGAGAGTCTATGTGCACCCTAGTATAGACTCTCAAGTGGAGGGGAAGGATTATCTGGCAGGTCTGCAGATGTCCGTCTGACTGAGGAGGGCAGAGCACAACTTGGTGTGCCCCTCACCAAGGAGGAAATTATGACAGTGATCTGTGAATTCAAACCCTCTAGAGCCCTAAGGGAGAGGGCCTGCCAGCTGAGTTTTTATCATAGAAGGGCAGACTTCTTAAAAGACCATCTGCTGGCAGTGTATCAGGATGCCTTTATGAGGGGACAGCTGCCTGACTTGATGAAGAACACACTCATTGTCATGATACCCAAACCTGATAAGGATGTTTAAGAGGTTTCCTCCTACCGTCCCCTCTCCTTGCTAGATGGTAAAATACTTAGCAGTCTCCTGGTGGACAGGTTGCTGGGCCACCTTCCAAACTTGCCTCACACAAACCAATATGGTTTCATCCCCCACAGAAATATTCTGTTTTATTTGAGGAGGCTGTGCCTGGTTACACACATGCCTGAATTGTGGGATGACTCCTGTGCACTGGCACTGCTGATATTGAGTAGGCATTTGATTCCATATAGTGGGAATTCTTGTTGCAGGTCTTGTGAAAAGTGGGAGAGGGTGAGACATTTATGAAGTGGGTGCAACTGCTCTATTGAGACAAAGTGGTGAGCGTACGTATTAGCAGGATGGTGTTGCATCATTTCTCGCTTCAACTGGGGACTAGACAGGATTGCCCGCTGTCACCGCTATAGTTCACACTGGCAATGGAACCGTTGGCATGTTTTTGCACTCGGTGCTACACAGTTGGGAAGTGACAATAGGGGAGACCACACATGTGGTCTTTCTGTACTCAAATGGCGTGTTGATATATTTGAGTCAGACAGTGCATTTAGTCTCTATTCTGTTAGCAACTATTGTGGAATTCTGAGAGGTTTCGGGACTACATGTCAACCTGGCGAAACCAAACTGTTTCTGTTAGGCATTCTGGGAAAAACTCTGTGACACCAGCTCATGCAGCTGGTTCTACCATGGGAGGTTTCCAAAGTGAGGTATCTCAGGATACAGATCGCAAGTGAGATGGAGATGTTTGAGTCTTTGAATATTGGAAGGGTCCTGGAAGGCCTTACATTCTCGGTTGAATTCCGGAACACTCTCCACTTATCTTTAATGGGTAAGGTGGTGCTTGTGAATATGATTGTACTGCCCAGTTGTCTCTGCATCTTGCAGGCTGCGTTGTTTGACATTCCAAGGAAATATTTCCTCAAACTGGACAAAATAATTGTCAACTTGCTGTGGGCCGCTGGGAGGGAAAGGCTAAGTCTGGCAATTTCAAAATGGCCCGGTGCCAGAAGGGCTAAAAATACTTAATTTAGAGCTCTATTACCTGGCCACGCAGCTACAACATGCAGTGCACTGGTTAGATGAGGAGGAAAACAGGGAGAAACATTACTCCACGGGACTTATGGCTATTTGCCCCTAGCTAAACTTCATTTGTTGGGGGCGGGAGTTCTTAACTTAGTCCTCTACGTGGTATGACAGGAGTGTAAAACTTAGGAGTGGGTGGTCTGTCAAGTGCTGCAGCATGCTCCTCACGCACCTTTGCAGCCCTTCATCAAATAGCATACACAATGGCGATGGAAAGGTGGCGGGTGGGAGGTTGAAGCACCCTACGTGATCTTTATCCAAATGATAGATTTATTACACTCCAGGATGGGATGGAGACCTTTAACCTTGGCCGAGGGCAGTTCCTACAAGTCGCTAACATGGCAGCCACAGTTTGCGGGTTATGGCCTTCATTCCCAGAGGTCTCAAGGAGTCTCGCACACTGGTCACTTTTCATGATATGGCTGGTGGAAGTAGATTGATCCCTATCTGTAGGGCACTCCAAGACGATGTCCCACTTTGCATGCTGCAGGTACAGGGCAGGTGGCAGAAGACATTGGTGGAACAGATGCAGGGGTACAGACAGTTACAGCAAATACAAGGTTCAAATTAATTCACTACAATGTTATCCACCAAGTAGGCATTACTCTGCCCACATTACATGCCATTTATCCAGGGAGGACATCTACCTGTCCCCGGTGTCTGGTCAAGAATGCTATCTTTCTACACATGTTGTGGGAATGCCCTGCACTTAGCACTTTTTGGCAGACAGTGGTCGATCAGCTGAACATGGCCACAGATTGAGTGGTCCAACTGGATTCCAGGCAATGCCTATTAGGCTTTCTCCCAGTGTATAAGAAGAAGTGCCTGAGCTGGATGTTCGTGGTGTTGGGGTTAATCCTAGCCAAACACAGGATGGCCATTCACTAGCTGACTCCGACTCTTCCTTTGGTCTAGGCTGCGAGAGTGGGTGAAAGATATAGCTGAATGGGCAGTGGTAGAGAAGAGCCACATGCGTAAATGCCGAAGAGATAATAAATTAGCTGATGACTTACAGGCCTGGGCTGCCATGCTTGCCGATCTACTTGAGCCCCAGGACGCTCTGACTGGAAGCTGGAAGCAGGTGCCTCGGGTGTGTGTGGGCTTGTGCTTCCTGAAGATGGATTGAGGGCCTGATGGGTTGTCACACGAAGTTTCACAAGCTTTCACACAGTTTCTGCTCCACAAAAGTCTATGCATAAGCTATAGTGTGGGTGGGGTGGAGGTTGGGGCATTAAGGATATGCAACTGTTTGCTTGTACCAATTTGTAATGTATACTCATTTACTACTAAAAACTATACCCCCCAAAAAACAGGAATCATCAAGAAAAAAATTATACTTTCCAATATTTACTCAAAATGCCATTTGGAATAGGGTGTGAGCATGTGAGGAGCATTGAACTAAAAAAGGGGGTCCTAAGTCTAGGGCTTAATTTGAGCTGGTGTGTCCAGTGAGGGCAACCGCATCAGATGTTTACCAAGTACAGAAGAGGAAAAACATACAGATCAGAAATACAGAGGAAGAGAAAGACAGCAAGGCTGTCACAAAGGGAGACAGCAGGAACCTGGAAGAGTGAGAAGAGTGGGAAGGGTGTATCTGGTAGTGGATTAAAGACTACCAGACTTGGTATTGGGTGCTCCATTTTTTATTTGCACCAGTCGCTGGCTTCTGAAGTGAGCTTCAGGCACCAGCACTCTTCTTGTCACAAATTAAGCACTACCTGAGTTAGTACAACAGGTCCAGTGTAAAACAATTGAATGCATGCCTTACTCCAAGGAGGGATATAGGCATAGAGGGAACAAGGTAAAAAAATCATATTAAAGAACAAAAAAGGAAAGTGTTTAAACGAAGCATTAAAAATAAATGTCCTACATCAAAATCATTATTCGATTTAAAGTCATTCACAGAAGACAGGCATTGTACTATTCCGGCTTGAATGCAGGGGTTTCAGACCATTATGGTCACCCTCCTCAGCTCCCACTGTGAAGGACTTCACATTCTCCAGAATGGGGAAAGGTATACAGGAACCAGGCTTGGAGAGTTCTACTGAAAAAAGGACATAGCGAGAGGGACAGTGATGGTCTTACTATGGGGAGGTCTCCGAAATACAACAGGTGGGGAGGTGGGAGTTGATTCTGTACTTGAAGACAGTCCACAATGACATGGCATAAGTCAGTTCCCTGTTAAGGCAGCATGGGATTCTAATGAGACTGTCCGTGGTGCCAGGTTTAAATGTCTCCCTTGGCTGCTGGTATTATATTGGGTCACAGTCCTGGGGGAAAGAGGTGTGACAGGAGAGATTATTTGTGGCAACCAGGCGCATGACATTGTGACTTCTCTGGGAAATTGTGGTGGATCAGATCTCATCCTTTTCTCTCAGTTACATTCGCCTCACACATGCAAAGACAAACGAAGCAGGGAATGGTTCAATTGATTTATTGAATCAGCTTTTTTTTAGATAGAGTAACATAAAATGCAATAGTTAAGATGATGAAACATACTAGAATCAAAATGGTGACAAGAAAAATGAAACACAAGAACAATTCCACCATACTGTCACTATGCAAGATTTATGATCCTTACCTAGACTACTAGTGGTCTATGTTAGAGCACAGCAGGATAATCCCTAATCCACCCTTCAGGATCCCCTGAGAAGACATCATCCCCCGTATAACAGTAGTGAAGAAGCCTGTTGTCTATAGAGACACCATCACCATGTAGGCCAGGGAAATGGCAGTTACAGCAAACAGATCTAACGAAGTCAGACAACATGCAGTCATTGTCATCTGCCTGGAACCTCCCTCTAATGTGCATTGGACAGGGCAATGTTTTTATAATAAAACAACTGATGTTTTGAGAAAGTGTCCCCACGTAAAAATACATGTTTCTTTGAATGTTAGAGATCTGTGTACCACTTGTGCTGACAATCCTGTCTCGCTGCAGCCTTGAAGAAAGTACAGAGAATGTTGTGATAAAAATGTAATGCTTTCCTAGGTGAAAGGACAACAAGATAAAGGAAAAAAAAACACCACCACAAATGTGGCCAATTTCAAAAGAATAAAAAGGAATAAAATGAAACATTACTAGGCTAACGGGCACAGGCAGCAGGCCTTCTTTCTAAAATAAAGTGCCAGAACCATCACTAAAATGGCTCTACAACATCATCCTCCACCACACATCTTGATACTGTGTGGCTTTGGTGGTATTTGCCCACTCTGCGGCCACGGTTCTGTTCACTTTTTCTTTTTTGCTTTTTCCTCCCTGTGTGCTGCCCACCGTAGAAAAATATAGAGAATGAGCTGTCTGCCAAGATGTGAGGGGCTACTTTAGTAGCAACAAATAA
This sequence comes from Pleurodeles waltl, assembly GCF_031143425.1. Lineage (NCBI taxonomy): Eukaryota > Metazoa > Chordata > Amphibia > Caudata > Salamandridae > Pleurodeles > Pleurodeles waltl. The sequence goes on from NC_090440.1 coordinate 352,434,999, forward strand.
TCTGCATATCACGTTCAGATATATATCATGGGATTCAAAATTATTTACATTAGTCAGTTGCTTACAAGTTTGGCTGAGACATATGTCCTCGTGTGACAGGGACCTTAAAACCTATTAGATTACATGTACTCCCCTCTACACTTCCCTTCCCTCTACATGTATAACTAGGAGTACTGATTATGTACACCCCAGGCAGTGCCTAAAGTATGATGGTAACAGCACATTTTGAATAATGTCCACCCACATCTTGTGAGACATCTGTCAACGTTTTAATTCACAACTCTTGCAGGGAAGACACAACACCTGAGGTATCAGAACTTGATATGAAGTCATGTATACACAGCATAACAATTACAAGCACTCACTGATTTGCTGCTGCACTTGCTCCTGTGGGTGTGTGTGGTTCAGGTAGGTCTGCACCAGGACTCTTATTTGCAATGTTGTGAGCCAGAGTGATCTCCCAAACTGGTGCTAGTGCTGGATGTATTCTCAACATCTACATACCTCCTTGCCCTTTTGGGTGGCGACTCTCACTGAAGTGCGCAGCCTGGTGATGTTCTGCCATATCGCCTTGCGTGCCTTCAGTTTTAGCTACATGTCTGGCCCCACTCTTTTTTCCTCAGTCATTTTATGGAGCAGATGAGACCAGAAAGCAGAGGGAATGGCAGTGGATATCTACTCTGTAGGTTAGTTTTCTCAAGAATGGATGAGTCAACACTTTTCCATTGTTATCTTCTGACTATGAGTGGTCGGTGTAATGGTACACAGAATAGGATATAAAACAGAGCTAAAAACAAGTCAAGGCAAGGTACACAACATTCATGGATGGAACTGCACACATTTGAAAAATATATATTTTAATTCTGTGTAAAAAAAGATGCCTGGATTACTGGCCGAAGTAGTAGGAATGAGATCCTAAGGCCACCATGCTGACAGCCAAATAGAACTTCTGTCACACACAGAAAACTGGAATTATCCACGTTGACAGGAATAAAGTAAGGTAAATGTTGTCTGCAGAGACATATAATGGAGGATTGTTAGTAGTAATACATAAAAACTGAAGAGATTTGGACTAGGTGTTCAACCATGTAGTACAATGCAATTCATGTGTTTAAAATCAGAGCAGAAAGGGGTAAGCGAGACAGCCTGTAAAACATTGAAGGCCAATGCAGTCAGAGAGTAAGAGACCACGTTGAAGGTGGTCAGCATTGTTCCAGAAGTCCCATCCTGAACAGCATGAGCCTTACTATGCTGTGTCGGCTGTTGAATGCTGTAGATTGCTTACTTGCAATATCTTTGTGGCAGCTGATACTGTCAGAAATACAACAGATCTGCCATCTCTATATGTGGCAGAGGAATCAAGAGTTTGGTGGACAAGACATCTGTTCATTTTTAACAGATGCACAATTACCAACAACCTCTAAATGAGACCCTTGTTCTTGAGAGAGAGAGAGAGAGAGAAAAAGAGAAAGATAGATTATGTGTGAGTGTGTATGTGTGCGCCTGTAGATGTGTGAGTATGTGTGTGTACACATTTGTGTGTGATGGTGTAACACTAGACCTAGCAAAGATATTTTGGTATATTACCAAAAATCCAAGTTTACGACTGGGAATTAACAAAGGGCATTTACATGTAATATCTTTACGGCCACACTCGGGCAGATTCTCTGCATTCGGGACAGAGAATCCGCGCTCAAGGCGGATACTCTGCACTCAGGGTGGATTCTGCGCACTTGTGACAGAGAATCCATACTTGGTGCAAAATAATTGAAATTTCACATACCTGCAGACTATTAATACCACCTGCAACCCTGCACTACATACCACATAAATGCAGCATACGATCAAGGCGTGGTCTTTCCACATCGATATTGCCCCTGCCTGCTCTGTGCCTGGAGTTACTGGAAACCTGCTGCCTTTGTGGAGGAAGAAACATTATACTGAGGAGAAGCCCACCATGATGCTCAACTTCATAGTGAGGGACTACAACAGACTGTGGGCCAGATGTAGCAAAGGTTTTTACCCATTCTGTGTCCATGGGAAAAAGTGTTCGTACATATGGCCCTGCATGTTCTACACCAGCAGTACCACTCAGAAGACAGCACTGTGGCAGCAATAACCACAGCAGTCACAGCACTGGGGGAAGAAGTCCGTACAGTCACAGACCTCATGAAGAAGTGGTAGGATGGCAAGAGGTGGGTGAAGCAGAAGTACAGCAGGACACAGGTGGCCATAGCTCTCCCTGGTGGACCAATTGGAGCCTGCCTTCAGCTCTCCCCACTTGAGAGGGATATCCTCACCACTATAGACCCCCAACTGCTCCATGGGCTGCCTGGGAGTGCTGACCTCAATGTGGTGCCATGTTATATGTGTTGAGTCTAACAGTGGCATTAAATTATAATTATCTGTGATATATTACAAATGTGACTATGGGGTTTGTCCCAGAAATGTATAAATTGCATGGTGATCCAGACTATCTTGTGTCTCATTTACACTATGGCACTGCAAGTCCCAGGATCCTCTGTGATAGAAATGGCAACTTCAAAATTCCTCAGTCCAAAACATTGGCTCATCACTGCTGGTGTATAATATTGGTAAATAGCAATAGATGATGTGCCTCATTCACTCACCATTACTGTTGGCATGTAGATGCAAGTGTGTAAATATGTGACAAGTTGCACATGTTCAACATGTTTTGGGTATGTCTGGTGACCTTTCCATTTATTGCTACATACAGGCAGAGTACAGTGACCCACTATTGCAGAGGTCCCTTCACCAGCAGGGAGGCAATGTCATGGGGCACATCAACCCATGCCACCAGCACAAACTGGTACATAAATATGACCAGGAGAGGGTCCAAACTCTTACATTGTGGTTAGACAACCCATAGATATATTAAATAGAATCCATCAACAGTCCCAAACCTTTGAACTGAACTAGGTAATGCTGTGCATCATGTGTCAACTAGAATGTAAACTGAAAACACACATATCATCTGTGACGTTTTCCAGAATACCAAGGCCCACAGTGATCTCTGCTACACATATGGAAGTGGTGGTAAGTATAAATAAAAATGACTTTACTGAATGCTCATGCTCCTAAAAAGTGGCATAAACGTCCGCTGTATGTGGTGTGTGGCTAATATCACTGTTGTCTCTAATCTTCATATGCTCTCACATGGCTCATAACAGTATACCACTTCATAACATGTTGCCTAATGAAAGGATGACTCAAAATGTATGGTCAGTGAGCCTAGTGCTTACCTATATGCTCATTTTGTCGCTTATGAAGAGGAGTAGAAACAAGTGATTTGAAAGACCATTACGTGATACTTGCTAACAAAATCCAAGTGCCCAAAATGTATTGTAATTGATGTGTATGAGGGGTACTCTGATGACAGCAAGTTGTGGTTGGGGACGGAGGTTGTGGCTGGTAAGGTGGGTGTAGAGAAAGTGCAACATATTAATCTGTTAGTGTAACTGCACAATGTGAAATCAGTAAAGATGGGGATCACCCCAGCTTCTCCATTTGACCAAAATGTGTGATCCTGAACAGATGTTGATTTTCACTTTGCCCCCTCTACCTCCACAACCATATATAAGTGAACCTTGAGATCCATGACTTCAGAATATGTGCTGTATAAAAACCTTATCCTGTGACAGGTAAAATCTAATATGATGTTGTTCATGTATAAGGGGGAAACAGGGCACAAAAAGATGTAGACAGCACAAATGTTTGACCTGCCAATCCACAATAGGCATTGCTGTTTGAGGGCAGGGGGCCACTGACAAGATCTGATGTGCAAAGGTGAAACTGGTCTGCATGTTACACTAACGTTCCTTTGAAATTTGAAGAGGCCGCATCATATTTATACTTATGATGTATGATGTCCCTAAAAATCAAAAATAGGTGGGGCCGGACACCCTAGTAACGTCCTTCCTTTAACTATCAGTAACCTTCAAATACACGTTTGATGTTTATGTGAAATCTGGTTGCTTTCAGTGCTGTGTTGATTCAACAGCTGCTTAGTGCTGCTGTTGACTAGGGGGCCACATCTAAAGGTCAGGAGGGCCACATGCAGGCCCCCCACCCATAAATAGCAGCTCACTGGTTAATAACTATAACATATACATCATCCCTTGCACTCAAATATGGACATGTATGCCACATTAAAGCTGCTATCAGTACATCCTCAATGTTCCTGAAGACACCGTCCAGGGATATGTGAGACATCCTGCCTTCATCTGTGAAACTCAGTAACATTCGTCTGTCAAGTAAGCGTGCCATACAGTGTGGTGAACTAACAATCCCAGTTTATTCACAATAACTCAATCCTTGTAGAAGGAGATTTAGCCACTTTTGCATATCATCTGAAGGTTGTTTGTAAAATGTTCCCAACATAATCAGTGATGTGTCTGTCAAGTGTGCATGCTAACATATAACTCATTCAGAACATTACGCTGCTGTCACTTCCTTCTCAAGCTTCTGGATCTTGGAGCACATCTTCTGCTACACACTCGAGGAGGCATGTTCAGCAGGTGACATCAAGAGGGATCTCAATACCACACAAAGCTGTGGTTGGAGGTGGTAAGTTTGCTTTTGCTTTTGATTGCACTGTGAGGTGTCACATGTAGGTGCACACTAACCTGATCATATGTTCGACATCCGTTGATGCACAGATCATTTTACCCAATCCTTGTGTTGCACCACGTTATTCAAAGGAAAGAACTTACCTGTTGCTACCTGTCTTTCAGGTCCTGAGGAAGATGAGTTGCTTCTGGGAGAAGTACCATCCAGAAGTAGCAGGCGACAGACAATCCAAGGGAAGAACCTACTCCTCTTCCAAGCAGCCTTGTCAGCTGCCAAAAATGTACAGCAGGAGGATAAGGAAGTAGAGGAGGAGAAGGAGGAAGCAGAGGAGGAAGAAGATCTGGTGTTGTTTGCAGAGAATGATGAGGCTGATACCCTGACCAACACTATTGGCCCACTAGGCAAAAAATCTGAGTCCACACCCGCTCCGGCCAGCATAGTGCCTCCCACTCCACCCTGAAGGTTCTCCATTCCCAACAGTCAGACAACCAGCCACAGTGTTGACATACTCCAACATAACCATCAACCCCTCAAATCCAGGTCAGACATGTTGGTTCCCTTATACGCACCTACAGTGACAATGCATCCCAGGCCTTCTCTCCACCCTCTGAGGGATCTATGACCTCTGGTGAATAGCAGGTATTCCCTATGCACCAATCTCTGTCCCACAGCTTCCCACCCACCACCTTCCTCCCCCTGCTGCTGGACCTGATGGTGGTATCCGAGCCCGTGCCAAGCAGAGGGGATTGGAAGATGGTCATGGTGGCCAGTGGGAGGAGGATGCTTTCCAACAGCAGGCTGATTTGAGGCAGAACATTCATGCCATAGGTGCTACTGTCTGATATTTCAGATTCGCTACAGGACATGCACCAGTTCCCTCAGATGGTCGACAGACTGACCCAGGTCTTGGACAGGATGGATAAATCTTAGCAAGACATTGTCGAAGAAGATAAATTACATCATGGACATCAATAGGAAAGAGAGTGCAAGACACTATGCCTTGGCCATGAAGATAACGGAGGGCATGTTCAAACTGATACAAAAGTCAACCTTCATGGTCAATGCAACATCACAAAATAAAATGAGGGCAGAGTGTTGAAACTTTTCAAACACTCACCTCGAGTCACAGATCTGGGTTTAATCCATAGTTATTTTGCTTGCCACGTCATCCCAGTTCGGACCCAGCCATATACAAATGAGTCTTGACCCTGCTCCCTATGGGAGTAGTCCAGCCCAAACTGCCAAGTCATGTCCTCCCTGGACAGGATTCAAGCATCCTGGGACCTGTTTCAGAGTATCACCCTTCATCAGCCAGGCTAGCTTGAATCCAGTGGTGCAGTAAGCAAGGGACCCACGTCTGGGCATACCGAAACCACTTAGGGCGCAATAGGCAACATCACAAAGTAAAATGATAGACGCAAACACTCTCAAACACTCACCCCCAGTCACAGATCTGGGATAAGTCCAAAATTATTTTGTGTTATTGCCTTGTGCACCCTAAGTGGCTAGGTTATGCCCAGACATGGGTTCCTTGCTTGCTGCGCCACTACACTCACCTCCTGTCACAGATCTGGGTTAAATCCAAAATTATTTTGTGTTATTGCCTTGTGCACCCTAAGTGGATAGGTTATGCCCAGACGTGGTTCCCTTGCTTACTGTGCCACTGGATGGGCTTTGTTATGGCCTTCAAAATAAACTTGTAATCCACTTCAATGAGTTAGACCTTGTCATTACTTTCAAGTTACATGTCAGCTTCCTTCATTGGGAGTCACCTTCTCATAGACATTTTAAAACTCACAACATTAGGCCCTGCCCATCTTACGCCTGCCAGGTTCTACTGCAAAAGGCGTGTTTCTGTGCATCTTATATTCTGGTCAGAGTTTGTTCAGAGAGCTTGATCAATGTTAGCTTCTAAAGAACATAGAATTTTATTTTTTTTAAATGGAATGTTACATTGAAAACAACATGTGAATTACAGAACCATTATATTTAGAACAGGACCAGAACAGAGGAAAAACAGACGGGTCAACATGTTCCGGTCTACCTACAGCTCTACAATAAATATAAAAAGAGTGACTTTAATACAAGAGATTTTCGAAGTAGTGAATATTTTAAGCCACAATTGATCACCAAATTGGGAAGGTAATGAGATAGAAAAATCGTTGTCACATAGCAATTCCAAAGGACTTTTAATTCTAGGCAAATGTGGAGATGCTAAGGTCTTAAAAATAATGGCAGCTTTAGAAATAGTACTATGGAAGACTTTATCAAGAGGTATAACTAGTACAGGTAGTAACGAGTCAGGAGTTATGTGGAAAAAAACATTGAATAGAAGAATGAGTCAGACAATTGATATTGTGTTAGTAAGTAGTGAAAGGGGGCAATAGTATCATCCTTCACAAATTATTAGGTGCACATACATAATACCTTGTTCCTTCTAATGTTTAAAATAGAAAGATCTATTTACTTATTCCAAGTAATTTTTTATGCCAAGTGGAAGAATACAAAAAACATTGCTGAAACCTCAATTTATCAAAAAATATTTTACTGCATAAAAAGTGTGACTATTTTATAATGGGATTTTTGGAGATAGAAATACAGTGTGACATGTGAATACGATCCTTAAAAGAAAAATCCTTTAGTGATGAACGTTCAAAATAATTAACTTTGGTATGGTTTGAAACCCGAAAATCATGAATCATAGTAAAAATCTGTCTAGTTAAAAAAGGGAATGTTATAGTTTAAAATCTGGTGATCTAACACCCCTTCAAATTTGGGGCATTTGAGCTTAGAGAGAGCAATATTCAGAATTTTATTACTCCATAGAAATTTTGTACAGATGGAGTCAATAGGTTTGAAATAATAATTGGGAATTTTTAAGGGTAGCATGGAAATGGTGTGTATTATATGGGATACAATCATCATTTTATTAGTGTCAAGCCTTTTCTACCATGAAAAATACAATTGAGAATAAGTCAGAAATAATGCTTGTATTCTTGGTTTTGACACAACAAAATTATGACAAAGTGACTCTTGAGGAATGGGAATGTTAGAAATGGGGTCTCTAGTTGGCAGTCAGTTTGCACTCTGTCCAAGCAGGGACCCTCACTCTAGTCAGGGCAATGGAGATACACACTTACGATAACCCCTGCTCAACCTCTTAGTAGCTTGGCACAAGCAGTCAGGCTTATCTCAAAGGCAATGTATAAAGTATTGTTACCAACTAACACAGTAATACAGTGAAAATGCTACAAAATGACCACAACACAGGTTTAGAAAAATAGCCAATATTTATACAAATCAAATAAGACCGAAATTACAAAAATCCAAAATACACAAGTAAATTTATGATTTTTTAAGTTAAAAAGAGTCTTACTCCGTAGGAAACAATAGATGCGTTGATGTTACACAAAGTACCTGGTTTGCATTAAAAATAAAGCTGCACAGGCAAGCGTGGATCGGAAAGTCAGCGATGCGTCAATTCCTTACTTGCAAGTGAGGCAATGTGTCGTTTCTTCTCTGGTCGGGAGGCGTTGAGTTGTTTTTCTCTCCCTCAAGAGAGTGATGCATCGATTTACGGAACGACACCTCGGGTCTGGACAGATTCACATTGATTTTGCATGCCCACCGGCAATGTGTGCGAAATCGTGTCTCACGGTGATGATGAACCACGCTGTGTGGGTGTTGTGTCGATTTCAGCAGCCACAAGCGGGTGTTACGTCATTCCTCCAGCCGTGATGCAAGTGATTCATCTATTTCCCAGCTGTGATGCAGGTGGTGCGTCAATTTCTCAGCCGCGATGCAGGTGGTGTGTCGTTTTTACAGCCGTGTTGCAGGTGGTGCCTCACATTTTTCCCTGCTCAGCTCCTGTGCGTGTATTAGAGTCATGGTTCCACAAGCTTCACCTTTCAAGGGCCCAGGGACTGGAGTGGGCACCACTTGGCTGGGTAGGAGTCTCAGCAGAGAGTCCAGGTGCTGGCAGAGGAAGTCTTTGATGGCCCTGAAACTTCAAAACAGGAGGCAGCTCAGTCCAAGCCGTTGGAGACACTTCACAAGTTGGAATTTACCACAAAGTCCAGTCTTTGTCCTCTTTCAGGCAGAAGCAGCGACTGCAGGCCAACCCAGTAAAGCACAATCACGTGCAAAGGAGCAGTACTCCTCCTCAAGCTCTTCAGCTCTTCTCCTTGGCAGAGGTTCCTCTTGAGTCCAGAAGTAATCTAAAACTCTGGGGTTTTGGGTCCACTACTTATACCTCTTTCTGCCTTTCAAGTAGGCAAACTTCACAGAAAAGTCTCTGTTGTTCATAGGATCCTGCCTTTCCCCGGCGTGGCTCCAGACACACACCAGGGGGTTGGAGACTGCATTGTGTGAGGGCAGGCACAGCCCTTTCAGATGTAAGTGTCAGCTCCTCCCTCCCCACTCTCGCCCAGGGGACGCATCAGTATATATAGGCTATACCCCAGTTCCCTTTGTGTCACTGTCTAGTGGAGATTCACAAACACCCCAACTGTCAGTCGGACCCAGACATGGAATACACAAGCAGGCAGAGGCACAGAATGATTAAGCAAGAAAATTCCCACTTTCTATAAGTAGCTTTTTCAAACTGACAATCCAAACACCAACTTTACCAAAATATGTATTTTGAAATTATTAGTTCAGTGACCCCCAACTTCCATATCCCTATCTGCTCTCAAAGGGAAACTGCACTTAAAAGATAGTTAAAGGATGTCCCCATGTTAACCTATGAGAGAGATAGCCCTTGCAATAGTGAAAACTGAATTTGGCAGTATTTCACTGTCAGGACATGTAAAACACATCAGTACATGCCTCACCTTTAACCTGCACCCTACTGATGGGGCTATCTAGGGCCTACCTTAAGGGTGCCTTACATGTACAAAAAGGGAAGGTTTGGGCCTGGCAAGTGGGTACACTTGCCAGGTCGAATTGGAGGTTTAAAACTGCACACACAGACACTGCACTGGCAAGTCTGAACTATGTCTGTAGGGCTGCTCATGTGGGTGGTACAATCAGTGCTGCAGGCCAACTAGTAGCATTTGATTTACAGGCCCTGGGCACCTCACCTCTAGTGCAATTTACAAGGGACTTACTAGAAAATCAAATATGATAGTCATGGAAAAGCCAATTACACATACTGTTTACACAGAGAGCACTTGCACCTTAGCACTGGTCAGCAGTAATAAAGTGTCCTGTGTACCAAAACCAGCAAAACAAAGTCCAGCACGCAGTCAAAGCATAGGAAGCAGAGGCAAAAAAGACAGGGGAAACCACGCCAAGGATGCCAGGTCTAACAGAGAGAAAAACAAACACCAAGATATTTATTTTTTAAGGGACACCATGCAAATTAGGTGATAGCAAATGTGTTGATAACAGTGAGAATTGAGGGATAAAAGCTCATTTTTATTTGAATTAAGTTTATATATAGATATTTCTTGTAAGAATGAATTCAGGGAAGTCAGAGGGTTGGACATATATATTAGGATGTCATCTGCCTATGCAGATAACTTAACTTCCAGAGAACCATGTTTTAACTCATTTGTTCGAGGAAATGTTCCAAACATAGGACAAATAATATAGGCAAGAGAGGACAACCTTGCCTTAGACCTCTATCTAAATCAAAGTAGGGAGAAGATCAACCATTAAAGCAAATACTAGCCTGAGGATCAGAGTACAGTAACTTTCTATACAAAATTAATTTGGGGCCAAATCTAAACCAGTGAAGAGTGCTAAACATAAATTGCGACTTAATATAGTCAAAGGCTTTTTTAGCATCCAGTGACTGTGCTGCAAGTGGGGAATTAGAGCATTCACATATAGTGATAATATTGGGGGAACATCCTAGCATTGTCAGCTGCAAGACTTCCCTTTATAAAACCTGACTGGTCAGATATAACAAGAAAGGAAACAAAGATTTTAAATGGGAGGCTAGTATTTTGGCAAAGATCTTACAATCATTATTTAAGAGCGAAATAGGTCTATAATTTTCACTGAATTTTGGATCTTTATCTGGCTTAGGGATTATGGTTATCAAGGCTTCCGAAAAAGGAACTGCTGACCTTGGAATCAGGAACAAAGGAAATAAATGGTTCTAATAATTTAGGAGCAAAAGATAGGAATAATTATGAAATAAGTTCAATAGAAAACCCATCTGGGCCAGGTGCCTTTGCTCTTTTAAGATATTTAATTGCATTCAAAATCTCCTTGATGGTAATGTCAGCCTCTAACTCATTAAATGTGTCTGTAAGTCAGGGTGCTTTATGGAGACCATCAAAACATTTTCAAATATTGGACTGTGTTGGTCCTCCTTCTTGTGTTCAGTGCAAACAGAGTTCACACCCCTGAATTCAAACCACTATAGCACATCAGGCCCAAGTAAGAATTTTGCAGAATTTAAGGCTACATTGATTAACATCCATTCCCTGAATAAGTATGCTCTGGCCATATACAATCTATTAGAGGAGAGATGGATGCCCTCTTTATGACTAAAACCTGGATAAGTGAGTACTTATGTCTAGATCTGCGACTTGCCATTCCTGATAACTATGCGTGCGTTCACATAGGTAGAGTAGGGAAAAAGGAGGGAGAAGTTTGCCATCATATATAAGAAGACCTGGAAGTGCAAGACGTTTAAGCTAGAAGAACTGAAAGGAGCAGAATCCCTTGGTTTTAGTATCTCCCGCCCTGAGCAAATAACTCTCTCTCTGGGGTGTTGGTCTACTGCCCTCCCCCAGGACATGCAGGCGATTTCATAGCATCCCTTGATCAAGCCTTAGCTCCTAAGTGTATCAGTTATGCAAATTATACAATATAAGGTTATTTTAACTTAAACCTGGACAGGGCAGATGATCCGCTGGTCATCCTGTTTTTGGAATCTCTGGCACTATTCAATTTAACACAAACCGATATGTGCCTGATGCACAAAGCAGGGCATGCCATTGATAGCATCCTATCTAACACAACAGTACATTGGGAGAACCTATGCCAAGTGACCTGTTCGGACCACTGTTGACTCCTGTTTTCCTGGCATTTGGAGTGTCTAAAGTATTGCAGGCTCCCTGGGCATAGATGTTGAATCAGGATTTCCATTTCTGATTTTAGGAGCATTCTGGTTGTATCTAAACCAGTAATCAAGGACTCAGTCATAGAGGGTGATAGGGCTATTAGGTCCAGGCTTATAAAGGCAGCCAATTCCATACCTCCTATGATGACCGATAGGTCAGGGGCTTCGGCCAGTTCACCATGATGATTTTCTCAGGACCTAGTCAGGGAAAGAGCAGCATGCAAAACATTGGAATTGGTGTGGTGTCACCACAATCATGAAACATATCAAATCCATTACAAACAGGCCCTTAGGGCATATCATAGGAACATAAAGGGGACTCGGAATTTCTTCTACTCCCAGTGTATTAAAAAGGCAGATAATAATGGAAGGGAGATTTTTAAAATTGTCACTAGCTTCACCGACCCTTAAGATTATGTCCTTTGCACCAAATATTAGTCAAGCACTATGCTTGAGACTCAATGATTTTTTTGAGGATAAGACTCTTAAAATTCATATCTGTTTGGGGGTGTGTGAATCATTTGACTCTCATGCCAGGGCCTGGAGACATAGTGGGACCAACATCTGATTGTAAGCTGTCCGCTTTTCAGGTTCCCTCTACGGAGGAGCTGATAGCACAATTTGTGAACTGTAGGTCCAGGTCTCCTGAAGCCCCTTTGCCCCCTCACATTTTGAAGGCTATTGCGGATAATATTGCAATGTTATACCATTGCTCAAAAAGGCCGATGCGGATCCAGAAATATTGGCGAATTCCAGACCATTCTCTCTGCTTCCTGCAGCTACAAATATCCTAGAAAAGGAAGTGAATCATCAGTTTACCACCTTCCTAATTAAACTGCCACTCCCATCCCAATCTGGGTTTAGAGCTCGTCACAGCATAGAGACAACGTTATTGGAGGTCTCAAAATATACCAAGATCAGTCTTGATTCTGGACTTAATGTTGCTCTGATGATGTTGGATCTGTTCTCAGCATTTGATACCAGGGATCATAACATCTTGCTGCACAGGTTACCTGGGAGTGACAAGTCAGCCTTTGCTGGCTGGGTTCTTTCCTTGAGGGATGAGAGCAGGTAATCTGGATAAAGCCTTATGCCTCTGGACCTAAATCGTTGAGGGGGGTATCCCTGGGCTCCCCCCTTAGTCATACTCTTTTCAATATTTATATGACCTCCCTGACATAGTTGGTTGATTCTTTTAAATTTAAAATCAAGGTTATTTCATATGCGGATGATACACAGCTTCTGCTCACTTACGATGGGATGCCGTGAGAGCAAAAAAGCATTTACACTCAGTTTGAAGGCTTTTCTTGAATAGTTTAGGGCTAATAAATTACAGTGTATCTTATTGTTTGAACCGAATCCCCTCCCGGCTGGGCAGGAGCATGGCCCAACAGTGTCCCCCCACCCAATTGCAGTGGCCAGAAATCTGGGCGTTATGTTTGACTCTCCATTATCTTTCAGTGTCCAGGTGTCAGCAGTAATTAAGTCATGCTTTGGAATCGGTTGCATGCTTTGAAGACTTCTCACCTTCCTGCCTCATGATGCACAAGCTACTGTGGTCAGGGCTTTGATTCTCTCCAGGTTGGATTATGCCAATGTTCTGTGCGTAGGTATTTATGAACATCTGGTTCAGTGACTACAAGTAGTACAAGGACAGTACAGGACATGGCAGTTGCTTACTTTATAAACTTCCCAAGCACGCATTGGTATCTCGGGTTTGTGAAAAGCTTCACCCGTTACCGGTACACAAACGCATTATAAATAAGGCTCTGACACTAGCACATCAAGCATTCCATCACAGCAGGCCTTGAATGAGAGGATCAAATAATATAACGCAGGGAGGTTGCTGCACTCCAGTAACACTGGTTTTACTGACAGTCCCCCGTTTTAAACAAGTATTAGCAATGCAATGGGTCTCGCATTTGCTCCTGTTAGAGCTATTAGCGTTGTAAACTCCTAACCCAACTTTTTTTGCCACATACATTGAAAATTAAAGGTAAAACAGTTTCACATAAGCAAGCTGATTTACAGTGCCATGCGGCCATGAGCATGAAGTAGAGACACAAAAGGGAAAAGAAGTTAGCTCACAGTCAAACTTATCTGCAAAAGTGCAATTACCCATGTAACAGGGGCGATCGACAAGGAAGTAACAAAACCTCCACAGGGAGGGACAAACGTAAACCATTTACCAATGTCATCAAAGGATTTTTGAAGGGCAAGCCTATGAACAAGTGGTAGTGATGGGCGTGCGGTGGGCATGGTTAAGAACCCAGATACATACCAATACATCAGAAAAGCAGCGATTGTGTGCTGCTATGCTCGACCTAAAAAAACAGCAAAGAAGGGAGCCTCCCTCACAGTCAGGGCTGCTAATATGTAGAATCAAATATCTGGGTATTTAAGATCTAGCTCAAACTAAACAAGATTTAAAAGGGAGCTGAAAACCTATTTATTCAAACTACAGGATTCCAGACGTACCATGTCACTATGACTCTCTCTAATTACTAGGTAGACCAGAAGTCCCGGATTTCCCCAGACAATCCCGGTTTTTAGAGGACTGTCCCGGTGTCCCAACACTTCTCTTAATTTTAAACAAATGTCCTGGTTTTTGGGACAAAGGTCAGATCATTACATGAATGTCCCTTTTTTTGGACAAATTCAGATTATCTAGGAAAGCCTAAATTCAAGGTATGCTGTCCTTTAACAGATGCCTACAAAGTATGCAATAATTAAAGTAATTTATCTTTTACTGTCAAGCAACGAAGTCACCTTTCTGCTCCCAGCAGAGAGATGGAGTGGGGAGCAGAGAGAGGTGGGTGGGGGCGGGTTGGGGGTGCAGGGTGGGAGGTCAAGCCATAGCTAGTTTTATATGTGTAGTCTTGTAAATGTGTGTGTGCGTGTGTATATATATATATATATATATGTGTATAAACACACACATGTATAGGCACACATTCACAAAGCTACGCAAACAAACTGGACATGCCAGATATAAAAGTGAGTGTAAAGTCCTTTTATGTCTGACCTGTCCTGGTTTTTGCTCCTCAAAATCTGGTCACCCTACTATTTACCAAAGCGCCTGGACACTCTGGGGGTAGCCATGTGCATATAATAATTCATTCATTCAAATATTGAGTTCAGAATGGACAGTACTTTTGTTGTATAGTGTTATATAAAAGGATTGAAAGGAATGAGCTATAACAGTATTGGTAATTGATACAGACAGGGGCGGTTCCTCCTCAGGGACGAAAGGGCGCTGTCCCACCTCCTAGTGAGGCACCATCTAGTCCATAATTAAAGTGCCTGACCGTCAATGTCCAAGGACCGGTCCTGTGGTGGTGGTGTAAAGGCAGGGGGCCTGGGCAATCCTAGTGGTTGACTATTCCAGCTTCTGTAGTCCTGTGCGCATCTCGGGTTGGACAGGTCTCGGACTGTGGCCAACCGGGCACGAGTACTTAAGGCTTCAAACCCATGCTCTGATATAGAGCCAGCGGGAAACACAGCACACCACTCTGGTCTCCTTTGGAGTGCTGAGTTCTTGTGCAGGTTTAAGCATTAAATAAATGAGAGCAAAGGAATAGTGTTAGGTAGACTAGCCTGCCCCGCGTGCTTTAAGGCAGCACGGGGGTGGGACCATTAAAAGAGATAACCATTGACACAGTGATTGGTCATGTTTCTGTAAACGTGAAACAAAATGACAATGCTTTTCACAGTTTCCCCTCATGCGCAGCTCCAGTTACAGGATTGTGCATGAGGAGAGTGGAGAAGAGCAATAGCCTTCTTCTGGTAGGCACACTGCCTGCTACTCTGCGTGTGCGCTAACTGGCCTAAGGCGCATGGCATCTGTCCAGGTCTGTGCTCAGGACTCGGTGCTGTTAGGGTGACCACCCGTCCGTAAATTTCACGGACTGTCCGTAATTTCGCCCTGCTGTCCGTTGTCCGTGATGAAAGCTTTAACGGACGCCATTTGTCTGTAATTTTAGCCTTTCACCTAAAGGGCAACAGAGGCAGGGCGAAATTATGGGCAGATCAGTTTCCCCAGCCTGGAAGGCAGGGAGTCTCCTGTGCTCTGAGGGAGGGCAGACAGATAAGAATCAGACCTTCTTGCCAGGGGGTCTCCTTCCCTAAAGACATGCAAATGTGCCCAACTGGTAAATCTGCAAATACAAAGGGGCTTGAAAACCTGCATTGACTTTACTAACAGGAGTCACTTGAAGTTGTCTGGTGGCAAAGATATTTCTTTTAGAGAGGTATTGTAATGGTGTTCCAAGGTAAGCTATGGAGTGTGTGGTTTTAATGGAGTATTATACATTTTTTTATTACTAGGTATAAACTGTATATTATTCAAATCTGTATTTGAGAAGCACTTTTTTTTTATTTAACCGAAATTTATTTGCGCATTTTGTAGCAGCATTTATTATGATGTAATTGTATTTTTCACAGTTCTTTCAGGTACCTCAGTACCTCATGGTACTAGCAAACATTGGCAAAGCCAATAGGTCTCATCTACGAAAGAGTTATTGGCTTTGCTAATGTGTTTTAGCCATTAGTCATGTTGTACACCAGAGTAGCTGCTGTTCAGCATGGCTTAAAGTTAGTGGCATAGTGGTGTGGAGTGGAGTTGACTGGCATAGGAGCAGCGGCGTAGAGCCCAGTGGTGCAAAGTACAGTGCAGTGGGGTACAGTGCAGTTGTTTAGAGTGCGTTAGCGTAAAGTGCAGTGGTTTAGAGTGCAGTGGCATGGAGTGGCGTGGGACAGAGTAGAGTGGCATAGAGTGCAGTGGAGTAGAGTGGCATACAATGGAGTAGCAGAGAGAGCAGTAGTGTAGAGTGGTGCAGTGGCATAGATTGCAGAGTAGACTCACGTTGCAGGGAGTGCAGTGGCGTAGTGTAGAGTGGTGCAGAGTAGAGCAAAGTGCTGTAGAGTGGAGTAATGCAGAGTAGAGTGGCATAGAATGCAGTAGTACATAGTACATTGGTGTACAGTACAGTGGTGGAGAGTGCAACGCTGCAGAGTAGAGTGTCAGTGCAGTGATGTAGAGTGGAGTAGAGTGGCACAGAGAGCAGTGGTGTAGAGTACAGTGGTACAGAGTAGAGGACAGTGGCGTACAGTGCAGTTGTTTAGAGTTCATTGGCGCAGGGTGCAGTGGCATAGAGTGGCATGGGGTAGAGTTACATAGAGTGCAGTGGAGTAGTGTGGCATTCAATAGAGTAGCAGAGAGTGCAGTAATTCAGAGTGGTGCAGTGTCATAGAGTGCAGAGTAGACTCATGTGGCATAGAGTGCAGTGGTGTAGAGTAGTGCAGAGTGGAGTATTGTAGAGTGGTGTAGAGTATAGTGCCTGCCTAGAGTGCAGTGGCATAGAGTAGAGTGGTGTAGAGTGCAAAGTTGCAGAGTAGAGTGTCAGTGCAGTGGTGTGGAGTGGTACAGAGAACAGTGGCATAGAGTACAGTGGTGCAGAGTAAAGGGCAGTGGCATACAGTGCAGTTGTTTAGAGTGCACTGGTGTAGAGTGCAGTTGCATAGAGTGGCATTGGGCAGAGTAGAGTGACATAGAATGCAGTGGAATAGACTATAATGGTGCAGAGTGCAGTAGTACAGAGCAGAGTGGTGTAGAGCATAGTGGGGACCAGTGCAGTGTTGCAGAGTGTCAGCTTGCAGTGGTGTAGAGTGCATTGAACTAGAGTGCAGTGGTCAGAGTGGTATAAAGTACAGTGGCGTAGAATAGATTGTTTCAGAGTAGAGTGCAGTGGCATAGAGTAGAGAGGTGCAGGGTAGAGTGCAGTGACATAAAATGCAGTGGCACAGAGTGCAGTGGCATAAAGTAGATTATTTCACAGTAGAGTGAGGTGGCTTAGAGTGGAGAGGTGCAGGGTAGAGTGGAGTTGCATAAAGTTGCATAGAGTGTGATGGCATAGAGTAAAGTAGTGTAGAGTCCCGTGGCGTAGAGTGCAGAGGTGCAGAGTAGATTAGAGTGATGTACAGTGTATTGATGTAGAGTGCAGGGGCATAGAGTTGAGTGTTACAAAGTGAAGTGTATTAGCATAGAGTGTATTAATTTAGAGTGCAGTGGCATACAGTGCAGTGTTGCAGAGTGGCAGAGAGTGGAGTTGTGCGGATTAGATTGGTGTTGCCCTAGACTGGAGTGGTATGGCGTGCAGACGAGCAGAGCGCCGTGGTGTTGAGAGGCGTAAAGTGAAGTGGCATAGAGTAGAGTGGTACAGAGTAGAGTAGAGAGGCCTGTGTGAAGTAGCATTGAGTGCAGTGGCATAATGTGGAGTGGTTCCGAATGGAGAAGTGCAGTGGCATGGAGTTGAGTAAAGTAGAGTGATACAGAGTAGGGTGCAGTGGCGTGTAGTGGTGCAGAGCAGAGTGCAGTGCAGTATGGATGGTATGCTAACACACTGCCATTACAGCTCCCCCTGCCGCTGCAGCTCCTCCAAGTTCCCGAGTTCCTGTGTTCCTGAGACCCACCTAACTGTAAGTACCCCCCTCCTCCCAGCCCCTCGCCCTGCCCCGCGCCACTCACCTTCTCTCCTGCTCCTGCTTCTTTTCCTCCTCTCTGTCTCTTCCTCCTCGCTCCCCCTCTGCAATCTTCTTCTGTGTTCTTCTGTTCTTCTCTTCTGTTCTTCTGTTCTTCCCTTCTGTTCTTCTGTGTTCTTCCGGTCTTCTGTGTTCTTCTTCTCTGTTCTTCTCGGTGCTTCTGTGTTCTTCCTCTCGGTTCTTCTCTGTTCTTCTCTGTTCTTCTCTGTTCTTCTCTGTTCTTCTGCTCTTCCGATCTTCTGTTCTTCTGTCTTCTGTTCTTCTGTTCTTCTGTTCTTCTATTCTTCTGTTCTTCTGTTCTTCTGTCTTCTGTTCTTCTGTCTTCTGTTCTCCTGTCTTCGGCTCTTCTACCTCCTCCGTCTTCTTCCCCCGAGCCTGCCCTCCTGCTCCTTCCTCATCCCCCTCCCTCACTCGCCTCCCCCTCTCTCAACCTTAGCTAACCCGTTCGCTATCTACCTCCCTCACTCCTCCTATCTTCCTATCTCTCTAGCTCCCTATCTCACTATCTAACTCCCCCACTCTCCACCTCCTCCTACCTACCTATCTGTCTATCTATCTATTTCCCTATCTATCGACTTCTCTATCTATTTTCTCTATCTATTTCTCTATCTCTCCCCCCTCCCGCCACCCCCTCTACTACCTATCTCCCTATCCTCTCACTCTACCTCTCTCCCTCACCCACCTCTACAACCCCCCCTCCCCTATCTTCACAACCCTACTCCTATCTCTCTCCCTAATCTCCAAACCTCCTAACACTCACCCTCCTCCACCCTAAACCCCCTCCCCCAGCTCCTCTCACTCTACCTGTCCCCCCCTCCCTCGCGCTTTCCCGCCGCGACCTCCTGCACGCCCCCCCCCCCAGCTCCCATTCGCCCCCAGCTGACCCCTCCCCCCCCCTCCTACCTCTTATGGCGGCCGCTGCGCGACAGTGGTAGCGACCCTTGACCCAAAGGTAGGTCGCTCCCCCTGCCGCTGCAGCTCCTCCAAGTTCCCGAGTTCCTGTGTTCCTGAGACCCACCTAACTGTAAGTACCCCCCTCCTCCCAGCCCCTCGCCCTGCCCCGCGCCACTCACCTTCTCTCCTGCTCCTGCTTCTTTTCCTCCTCTCTGTCTCTTCCTCCTCGCTCCCCCTCTGCAATCTTCTTCTGTGTTCTTCTGTTCTTCTCTTCTGTTCTTCTGTTCTTCCCTTCTGTTCTTCTGTGTTCTTCCGGTCTTTTGTGTTCTTCTTCTCTGTTCTTCTCGGTGCTTCTGTGTTCTTCCTCTCGGTTCTTCTCTGTTCTTCTCTGTTCTTCTCTGTTCTTCTCTGTTCTTCTGCTCTTCCGATCTTCTGTTCTTCTGTCTTCTGTTCTTCTGTTCTTCTGTTCTTCTATTCTTCTGTTCTTCTGTTCTTCTGTTCTTCTGTCTTCTGTTCTTCTGTCTTCTGTTCTCCTGTCTTCGGCTCTTCTACCTCCTCCGTCTTCTTCCCCCGAGCCTGCCCTCCTGCTCCTTCCTCATCCCCCTCCCTCACTCGCCTCCCCCTCTCTCACCCCTAGCTAACCCGTTCGCTATCTACCTCCCTCACTCCTCCTATCTTCCTATCTCTCTAGCTCCCTATCTCACTATCTAACTCCCCCACTCTCCACCTCCTCCTACCTACCTATCTGTCTATCTATCTATTTCCCTATCTATCGACTTCTCTATCTATTTTCTCTATCTATTTCTCTATCTCTCCCCCCTCCCGCCACCCCCTCTACTACCTATCTCCCTATCCTCTCACTCTACCTCTCTCCCTCACCCACCTCTACAACCCCCCCTCCCCTATCTTCACAACCCTACTCCTATCTCTCTCCCTAATCTCCAAACCTCCTAACACTCACCCTCCTCCACCCTAAACCCCCTCCCCCAGCTCCTCTCACTCTACCTGTCCCCCCCCTCCCTCGCGCTTTCCCGCCGCGACCTCCTGCACGCCCCCGCCCCCCAGCTCCCATTCGCCCCCAGCTGACCCCTCCCCCCCTCCTACCTCTTATGGCGGCCGCTGCGCGACTGCGCAGCGGGCACGCCGCTGGCGCGCCGGAGGCGCGCCAGAGGCAAGCCCGTCTGCACCCGTCCGTGCCTGGCCCGCGCCCAGCGCCACGACCCCTGGTCCCCAGCTCCCCCAAGCCCCGCTGATCCGCTACGACCCCACCACCCTCCACGCCCTCAACCCAGGGCGCTCCAAAACCTGCTTCCTAGCTCACCCCAAACGCACCCATGGACCCTTCGCCTGCAACTCCTGCAAACGCATCTTCCACCACGCAACTACCACGACCACAAGCCCACGCGCCATCAACCACCTCAAGTGCATCCTGATCAACGCTCGTTCCGTCCACAAGCACGCCGTTGAACTTTGGGACCTCCTGGACTCCACAGCCCCGGACGTCGCCTTCATCACGGAGACATGGATGAACGCCTCCTCTGCTCCAGACATCGCTACCGCCATCCCCGAAGGCTACAAGATCTCCAGAAAAGACCGCACCAACCAAGTAGGAGGAGGTGTCGCCATCATCTTCAAAGACTCCATCAGCGTCACCACCTCCACCGAAGACCCCCCCCTCGCCGCTGAACACCTGCATTTTCAGATTCGCACCGACCCAAGGACCACCCTCAGAGGATCCCTCGTCTACCGTCCTCCCGGACCTCGCGCCTCTTTCAGCGACGCCATCGCCGACTTCATCTCCCCGCACGCCCTCGCCTCACCGGACTACATCCTCCTAGGCGACCTCAACTTCCATCTGGAACAAAACAACGACCCCAACACCACCACCCTGCTCGACAACCTCGCCAACCTCGGCCTCAAACAACTGGTGAACACCGCCACCCACATCGCCGGACACACGCTCGACCCTATCTTCTCCGCCAGCAAACACGTCTTCTTCAGCCACACCTCTGCCCTACACTGGACCGACCACAGCTGCGTCCACTTCACATTCCGACGCGAGACCTCCCACCTCCGCACTCAACCCACCCCTCGTCGACAGTGGAACAAGATCCCTGAAGAGCAACTCTTCTCCGCTCTCGCCGCCAACCAACCCACCCTCACCACCGACCCCAACGACGCAGCTCTCAACCTCACAAACTGGATCTCCAACTGCGCTGACAACCTTGCTCCCCTCAAACGCACGCATCGACAGACCAACACCAAAAAACCTCTCTGGTTCTCTGACACCCTCAAAGAATCAAAGAAAACTTGTCGTGCCCTTGAGAAGGCCTGGCGCAAGGACCACACCGCGGACAACATGACCGCCCTCAAGAACGCTACACGCGAACACCACCACCTGATCCGCACTGCCAAAAGGAACTTTTTCACCGACAGACTAGACAAAAACAGCCACAACAGCAGAGAACTCTTCAGCATCGTCAAAGAGTTCTCCAACCCCAGCGCCAGCGCCAACGCCGTCACGCCCTCACAGGATTTGTGCGAATCCCTCGCCACTTTCTTCCATCGCAAGATCAGCGACCTCCACGACAGCTTCGGACACCAGACCCAACCATACACCAGTGAACCCGCTTTCCCGGACATCACCCTCAACAACTGGACCCACATCAACACGGAAGAAACCAAATCCATCATGAACTCTATCCACTCCGGCGCCCCTTCGGACCCCTGCCCGCACTTCATCTTTAACAAAGCCGACGACATCATCGCCCCGCACCTCCAGACCGTCATCAACTCTTCTTTTTCTTCTGCTACCTTCCCCGAATGCTGGAAGCACGCTGAAGTCAACGCCCTACTAAAGAAACCTACGGCTGACCCAAGCGACCTGAAAAACTTCCGCCCCATCTCTCTTCTACCTTTCCCAGCCAAGGTAATAGAAAAGACCGTCAACAAACAGCTGACCACCTTCCTGGAAGACAACAACCTGCTCGACCCTTCACAAACCGGATTCCGAACCAACCACAGCACGGAAACCGCCCTCATCTCAGTCACAGACGACATCAGAACCCTGATGGACAACGGTGAAACAGTCGCCCTCATTCTCCTCGACCTCTCGGCTGCCTTTGACACCGTCTGTCACCGCACCCTAATCACCCGCCTACGCTCTACCGGGATCCAAGGCCAGGCCCTGGACTGGATCGCCTCCTTCCTCGCTAACCGCTCCCAAAGAGTTTACCTCCCTCCGTTTCGCTCAGAACCCACCAAGATCATCTGCGGCGTACCTCAAGGCTCATCGCTCAGCCCGACACTCTTCAATGTCTACATGAGCCCCCTCGCCGACATCGTACGCAAGCATGACATCATCATCACCTCCTACGCCGACGACACCCAACTTGTACTCTCCCTCACCAAGGACCCCGCCAGCGCCAAGACCAACCTACAAGAGGGTATGAAGGACGTCGCAGATTGGATGAGGCTCAGCCGCCTAAAACTGAACTCTGAAAAAACGGAAGTCCTCATCCTCGGCAACACCCCGTCCGCCTGGGACGACTCCTGGTGGCCCACGGCCCTCGGCACCGCACCGACCCCCGCAGACCACGCCCGCAACCTCGGCTTCATCTTGCACCCTCTTCTCACCATGACCAAGCAAGTCAACGCCGTGTCCTCCGCCTGCTTCCTCACTCTCCGCATGCTTCGCAAGATCTTCCGCTGGATCCCCGCCGACACCAGAAAAACCGTGACCCACGCCCTTGTCACGAGTCGCCTGGACTACGGCAACACCCTCTATGCCGGGACCACCGCCAAACTCCAAAACCGCCTGCAACGCATCCAAAACGCCTCGGCCCGCCTCATCCTCGACGTACCCCGCAACAGCCACATCTCCGCACACCTGAGACACCTGCATTGGCTCCCAGTCAGCAAAAGGATCACCTTCCGTCTTCTCACCCACGCACACAAAGCCCTCCACAACAAGGGACCGGAATACCTCAACAGACGCCTCAGCTTCTACGTCCCCACCCGTCCCCTCCGCTCCGCTGGCCTCGCACTTGCTGCCGTCCCTCGCACCCGCCGCTCCACGGCGGGTGGGAGATCTTTCTCCTTCCTGGCGGCCAAGACCTGGAACTCCCTCCCCACCAGCCTCAGGACCACCCAGGACCACTCCGCTTTCCGGAGACTCCTAAAGACTTGGCTGTTCGAGCAGCGATAACCCCCCCTTTCCCCCCTAGCGCCTTGAGACCCGCACGGGTGAGTAGCGCGCTTTATAAATGTTAATGATTTGATTTGATTTGACAGACAACACATTTTTTATTGAAATGACCATTACATTTGCACAGATATACAGTTTTTCAAATCAAACTCTACTATGCACAGACGATGATGTGTGGAAATTGCATCACCTAATGCAATGATTTGTTTTAATCATGTAACGGTATTTGTTTCCAGCACAGTTCAGAATTAACAAAAATGTGCTTGATTTGTACTTCTAATTCTGATATATTCTGAAGTTTATTTAAATGTTGTCATGTAATAGAAAAAACTCTTTCCTAACCCCAGTATCCAGCAAGATTGTCGCATAAATCCTGTCACTTTGAAGTCAGAGAAAGGAAAGTAAACACTAAGTTCCCACCGAAGACAGAGCCTAACATTTGACTTTGTTCTCTGAATGCACAGCAAATATGATAAGATAAGAACAAGATTTACATGCCTGTTTACAGAAAGAGAGCACTCGGCAGGATACTGTAAATAAGGTTTTGGCAAGGGAAAGGACGAATTCAAGCTGAATAGCCTAAAACAAATAAAGCCAGCAAATTGAAAGCAACAAATTGTGAGTTACAAACCAGAAGGCCAATGGCAAGTGACGGGCAGAATGCATTCACAAGGAAGCACTATGAATTTACTTAAAGTGACAGCTGTGGGATACTTTGTGGGGAAAGTCCAGTATTTTAGTCCATATCTTGCAGAGGTTTGGCCACATCAATCACCCAGGTAGTATGACAAGAAGACCTGGAGTGGTTTCCATGTTGCAGGATAGGTCTGTACACCCATTCTATCAGTTTGCCACCATTTCCTATGGTACAGAGCTTCTGGCACACCTCTTGTAGGGTTAGTGCTAGGTGGCAGACATGAAATAGGGCATTTAATGATTATTTAAGGTGGTTGTAAGTAGTTGACCGGGGTGAAGATGGTAGTCTGCCACAAGGGTTTGGAAATTTAGTAGCTCACTGTTCAGAAACAAAGTCCCCAATTTTAAGACACCTGCAACATGCCACTGATGGAGTTGCTCTGAGCACAGCCATCCTGTGCGAGTGGGAAGGCTTAGCAAAGGTAGTGCAGGAGCGTAGGGTTTCTTCGTGTCAGTGAGTTTACAGGTTCTGGCAAGGCAAGAGAAAGCCATGCATGATAACCCCGGATAGTGATCCGTAGAGTGGTCAGTAGGAAACAATGAGCTGTGTATTAAGCCTTTCTTAAAAGTCTTTACTGGTAAACCCTCTCTCATGCAGGGAGGTGGGCAGAAAGCCAGCGAGCCACCCATTGGACCTGTGCAGCTGAATAATAGCATTCTAAGTCCAGAAGACCTAATCCACCCGCAGTCACAGTTAGCTTTAGAGTGGAAAGAGCTCCCGAATGCACTGCAGTGACCAAATCAGATGTGTGGCCTGTCTGAAGAAGGAATGAAGGACGAGCAGGGGAAGGCTTGCAAAATAATACTATAATTGGGGTAGCATCCCATCTTCACTAGTGCCACGTGGCCTCTACAGAAAGCAGAAGAGAAGACCAAAAAGCAAACTTGGCTTGGAGGGACCGTTCGCTCTGCTGAGGTTTTCATCCTGGAAATCATTGTAAGAATGGTAGCTATTAATCACTAGGTATCAAAAGGTAACTGGTTCCTAGTTCAATCTGAGATCTAATTGTATATAAAGGCGAAAACAGTGCCATATGTTAAAGAAACACTAATTACATTTAAAAAATTTCAAATTCTGTTTGTGCAATTTACATCCCAAATATTTTGAAGATTCCATGTGTACTTGACACTTAGGGATAACCCAGATCTGTAGTTTGGCTTTTGCTCAATTTCAAAACCATATAAAGACATGGACAAAGCGGGCGATTGCCTTGCACAACCTTGCAAGGGGTCTGGCCCCTGCTCACCCTTCAGAAGCAGTAACAGCAGACCATTGCACCAGAAGAGTTTGCCAAGGTAGACAGGAGTTGCTTGTTCAACCACTTGACAGTGCCCCTTCTGTTTCGCTCCTGTCTGCAGAGACAACTCCCCAGGTACCCAATACCTTCGAATAGTCTTGGTGGACCCATCTTGTCTGATTTTAGGAATTGTTCCACCTTGTTCTTCTCTTCTTTATTCATCCAGTTTTTAGCAACAACCCTTTGAATTATGTGGATCTCCCATTTGCTCTCGATTTCATCCTCCTCTTTTATTATCTTTGATTGTTAGACTGGGCTCCCACTTCTGAGATAAATGTAGAGTCCCAGACATACATTCTAGTGCTGTGAGACTACAGACAAGTTGTGGGTACCTCACATTCTGGCATTAGGCGTGAGACTGTCGCCCACACTATCTACCCTGCCTCTTTAAATAAAAATTAGGTTGAAAGTCCATGGGCGGTTGGGGTAAGCCAGATGTTTTTGTTCAATTTGTTTAAACTAGCATAATGTTAATTACCTTAAAGTTTCCCAAACTGTTTGCCAGGGGTTTTAAAATGTTCAGAAACATAATCAAAAATTTGCTGTTACTTTCTCTTCAGGAAAGATCGGGTAGATTTGGGTAGGGGTGATGGCCTTGCTGCAGTACTGAAGGGCATTAATTTACTACTGGACAAGGACGTAATGTGACACCTGAACGTAGCATACCAGGAGGCAATCACAAAAAGACCACAGTGAATAAATAGTGCTGTGTTAAAAAAGAGTAAATAAATGCACTGATAACACAGTGAGGCATGGCCTCTCTTGCGTGTGTCTGTAAAACTGATGTTCTTGAATTTTTGTCCTGAATTTTGACCCTTTGTCCTGAATTTTTGTCCTGAATTTTGACCCTTTGTCCTGAATTTTTTACAGTCCTGCCCAGAATTTGCCTCAATGCCAGGTGGTCACCCTAGGTGCTGTGCACCGCAGCATCGCATCGAAACAGGCCTCAGTCACAGCTAATGCTTTACAGTCAGTTGTAAATGATATATACCGTTAAATCAATTGTTTTTTATTTACTTCAGTGCACGCCCTGCGAGTCCGCATAAATGGTACTGCTTGTCAGACATGTATGCAAGGGCGTGGCTTCGTCAATAAGATTGGGGTGGGGTGTGAGCTTCAGATTTGTAAACAATCTCACTGGCACATAATGTTAAAATACTTTATAGGACAAGCAGGGGGCATCAGAAGAACCTACGCAGCAGTTGAAAGAGAGAGGAATGCGGATTGATAGGAGTACTAAGATACAAAATCACACTATTTTGTAAAATCGCTAACATTTTTGACGACAGAAAGGGAGAGAGTGTGTGTGCATTTTTGTCTGTAGGGTGTGTGTGTATTTTTTTCTGTGCGTATGTAAAATTTCCTAGCAAAATTCGACAGACATCTCACCATACCCGACTAAAAGCACCTGTACCCAACTAATTATCAGACAATGCATTTACTAGGGGGGTGTAGCACCCCCTCCCCCAAATCTACGTCCCGGATAATTTGTCTTGTTCTGGAATTTATATCATTTTTGGTACAAATATGACAACTTTTTCAAGGCTTTAAATCTTTCAACAGTTTGTTTAACAGAACACTAAAGGAGATTTCTTTGCTCTATACTGAAACTGCAAAGCCCACAATAAGCTGTTGTCCAGACCACTCCCTAGCCCAAAACAATAGGACTCTCCCCTTTGGTCCAGGCTCCAGCTCTGAAGAGCACCAACAGCAGAGAGACCAGTGTACAATTATTGAGTGTACACTATTTGGTTTATGCAGAAGCATGCTACTGCATGTTGTAAATTCACTTTTAAAGGTAGCTGTTTAGAAATACATAGGAAACATATGTACTTAAGAGACTATCATGTGTCAAGGGCTAATTAAACGATTCCCAGACAGTTTCACGTTGTCATCGGATTTACTTGATTTGGGTAATGAGGTCTCCAGGGCAGATGCACTGCACATATGATCTCCCTATTCTTTTAATGTATCCAATTTCCCCAATTCTTAATCCTACTTAAACGTCCTTGTATTGACAACTACAGTTCTTCTCTTAGCTTTGGTTTGAGGGCGCAAAAGAAAACCCTGGGTATCAAGGTAACATAACATGGGCTAAGCGTACAATGTACCTTTAAACATTATCAGTTTACACCAAAGAGTGCATCAATGCCTTAAGTGCATCAATGTCAAAGCAGGAAAAGGTGAAAGCGGGACTGTACTTTAGGGCTAGCGGGCTCTCTTCATGCTGCTTGGTCTTGCTACCCATGTCGTTGCTTTGGCAGAGCACAAGCCAGTCCTCCCTATTCCTCTCCTTACATCTGGATATTAATAATCTTCAACCCTTCCCTACCCTATTGCCATTTGTTCTTTCCCATTATCGTTTGGACCTGCTCTTCCTCCTTGTATATAGAAATTGCTTACACACAAAACAGGAAACACTTAATGATGTTAGCAATGTTCACATTCACAGTACATAAATTAGCCCCAGGCCGTGTTAGTCAAGTGCATAGTTGCAGAGTGGCCCATTTCTAACTGTGTGAAGGAAACACCCTGGAAGGAAGTTTGACCTCCATGTGTGTTCTGTTTTTTGCTCTATTGAGGTCCGGATCAATGTGGTGGACCAAACTAGGAGATGACAAGAGATCAGATTTTCTACCCATGCCCACACGTGGGTCCCTTGCTCACTGTGCCACTGGATTCAAGCTAGCCTGACTTATGAGGGTTCATACCCCGAAACCAGTCCTAGGATGCTTTCCAGTCCAGTGAGGACCTGGCAGCTCGGGCTGGACTGTTCCCATGGGGAACATGGTCAAGACTGATTTGCATATGGGTGGATCCAACCTGGGGTGGCATGGTACGCAAAAGAATGATGGATTTAACCCAGATCTGTGACTTGGGGTGAGTGTTTGAAAAGTTTCAGTACTCCGTACATCATCTTGTTGTGTTGCTGTATTATAGATGTGGGCACAAAGGCAAGCAAGCCATCAGGAGGCAACTGACAGTGCATCACAAAAATGTGGTGCACTGTCAGTGCACCCTTTGATGGCAACCCTTTGGAAGTAGTGGAGGTGGTCCTATGGAACCCCCAGACATCCCCTTGAAGGCAGGTAGAGTCACTCACTGCAGCTGCCTGCAAGGGAATCTTTCACCCCTCTTAAAAATGCAGACAGGTTGCCGTCTACACATGAAGCGACTGCTTCAAAGCCAATCAGTATTTCACTTGAATGTGCTGCCCCCAGGATAGCACAAGTTCACGGCTGCTCTGGGGGCAGTACATCCAATGTAATATGGCACATTGGCCCTCATTAAAACCTTGGCAGGCGGCGGAGCCAGCGGTGTTGCGGCCGTGCGACGGGTGCAGACAGCGAAAAGCAGTGTGGGGCTGTGTCTGGGGGCCCCTGCACTGCCCATGCCAAGTGCAATGGGCAGTGCAGGGGCACCCAGGGGCCCACGACTCCCCTTCCCGCCAGCCTTTCCATGGTGGTCTCTACCGCCATGGACAGGCTGGCGGGAAGGGGACTCGTAATCCCCTGGGCAGAAAGCAGCACTGCCCTGGAGGATTAAAACCGCTGGGACAACCATGGCGGTAAACCACCGGTCCTGGCGGTGCGACCGCGGCGCTTCCGCCTCAGTCGTAATCCGCAAGATTGTACCGCCAGCCTGTTGGTGGTACAATCGCCAAAACAGCCCTGGCAGTCTTCGACCACCAGGGTTGTAATGAGGCCCATTGTCCTTCTTTGTGCAGATCACACCTTTTGAAAGGTACGCCCGGTGCAAACAAGGAGAATGTGCCATATGTGTGATACTGCCCCTGGTGTGAATATTGTAGTGCTAGTCAACCTAATGCTGGTAAGTGGCACCTACAAACAAAATACCCCCACTTAGGTAAGAACACAAGAGTTCAGAATGGAGAACCTCTAAATTAAAAGAGCTTCTTCAAGATAGAATCAGTGAATATGAACGAGGTGTACAAGACAACAACCTATTGGGAGCATAAGCAAAAGTGGCCCAAGAATAACAGAAGAGGTGGAATCCCACTTGAAATAGACTAATGTTCCTTCAAAAAGTTCAATGGGCAAAGCAATTGTGTACAAAGGGCAGTCAACCACTATTCCAGTAGGAATTAGCAACGTTGTGAAGGGAGTCGCATCAGTGACTGAATAGATTCTCTTCAGCTTTGTTTCAGAGTCCACTTTACGAGAACCTAATTATGGATTGCACATGAAAGTCTACTTATGTAATTCTGTCACTTGCTGTCAGGGCCATGTGTCTCTTCTCTGTGCTTCCCTTCATATAAAAGTAGTAAACCGAAATAATATGTATGCCTGCTGGCTTTTGAAAAGGCTTCAGAAAATGTCATTCAGCCCATGAGTCAAGTCTGAGCATTGAGTTACTCCGGAATCCTAATTTGTAGTCATGGTATAGAAATCATGTTAAAAACTTTCAGATAAGTTTGTCGCCTAACTGGACAAGGACTTTAAGCTCTTTCCAGTTGCTTGTTTCGTTCACCTGCTCCACAGCGAAAGGATTAAACTATTGAAATCTCCATGTATGCACTGCGTTAGGTCTATGAAACAACAGCTCCGTTCCCATGAAAACGGCCCTTGTAGTGAATGATGTAGGCCAGTTCTGATGGCTCAGTAAACATGTTTGTTGTAGTGCCCAAGTTACCAACACTAGAACAAGGGTTTGTTGCTCCCTTTTATGTGGAGCAAGGCTGTAAAGTGAGAACAACATCCTGAGATTCTCTGCAAATTAAGTAATTTCAATGTGCCTTAAAAATTGAAAAAATGAGCTGACCTTTCTGTAACATAATTGGTTATAATGTAAAGCACTCCACTGCCCTTGGTCTGGGATTGCATTATATAACACTGCATAAAAATGCAAGTGGCTGTACTGTTTGTAATCTCAGCCAGCATCACTCAACGCTCTGCTTGCATGACTAGAAAGACAACACAACTCCAATACTTTTCACTTGGACATGGGACAATGAGGCTATCTCAATGATAATATATAGGCTGATAAACAAACATGGGCTCTGACATATTGAAATAATCTGCCACTGTCCCCAGCCTACACTTCAAAGTACCCCAAACACAAGAAACAAGGACAGAAAACTATGTACAAAAATCACAGTGAAGCAGAGTTCAATTCTATGTCAGGACCAGCGGCGAGGATTATGCATAACTTTCTTCACTTTATCACAACAGCAGATGCAAAGTCCAAAGAAAAAAATCAATAAAGACTACATGTCCCATGAGGCTCATGGTATCAGAGTCCAACCATAGTCCAATCATAGCACAGTTCAACATATAAATATATATGACGTCCCTTCCTGTTCCTCTTTCTTCACTGCTCGTCAGTTAAGTGCAACCCCCCTATCTGCGATGTTCTCTTAACGGTAAAAACGCTTTTGTTTATATTGTATACTGCTTTTACAATATTTCAAAATTCTCTAATAGCGCAGTAGGCTTCTTGCCTGACCGCTTATTTTCTTATTTATTTCCTCACAGGGCACCTGTCAGCTGCGTCAACAGCCTCTGAAGCTTCTTCCTGTGAGCGCTTCAGCTGACTGCTATGCGTGCTTCCCTGGAAGCCTGTTAGGAAATTCTTTGAATTCCTTTCAGACGCTTCTCAAATCTCTGAACAACCCTCGCTTTCAACACCATTTGCTGTATTTTTAATGAAATAGCGCCACCTAGTGGTGCTTTTTTTAAAATATAGTTCTTTGTTCTCATTAAATCTATTTAAAGAGCACCAACGAGGGTGCTACCCATATATAAAAATTAGGTGATTTTTTAAATTAAATATAAAAAAATAGTAAAATATATTTCTTTTCTCATATTAAGAATTATATGATATATATTATTATAATTTTTTTAATATATATTGTTATTAGTTTTGTGCTCTCACCCTCATAATGGACCATAATACTGATAACAGCAATGCCACCTTTCAGGATGCAGAACAGGAGTAGCCTCCTCAAAGTCTTCCCCCAGAGGTCAATCGAGAGCTCTCCATCGCCATTTCTAATGTGCTGGCGCCACTTCAGGAACAAGTTGATAAGCTCGCTAAGAGCATTGCAGGGCTTTTTAGCGATTCCGTTCAACCCAAACCTGGTCCTAGTGGCATTAAATCAGGGGGAAAGAAGGCCACTAAGCTTGACGCAGGGCACCTAGACGGTTTCGATAAACTTACCGAAACCTTCCATAAGAGTGCGCACATGATTAAAAATTTGCCCTACCGGGAGGAAGATCAGCCCAGAGAAATTAGCTACTTTGTCGCAAAAAATGCAGACCCTTTCTTTGGGGTCCCCCATGGAGGGGAGGGTGTATCGGATGCCAAACATTCCTCGGATGAGGACCAAGAAATGGGTAGACCCTGATGTCCTAACTCTGTTTCCCCTGATTCTCCAGAGGAAGACTCTGACATGTTTAACCCTACAGAAGTTTATCACCCCAGATCCTCTGAATGGGTCCCTGAACCTAAAGTACCTGACTCTGTGGCCAATAAAATTCACCAACCCTTAGAAAAAGATGTCAGGGCAAAACTTAGGGCAGATTGTCCCAGACCTTCCCTTCCTGGCAAAGAAGCAATTACACCCAACAGTTATCAAAAGCAATGGACCTTTTTTAGCAAATATGCTAAAAATCCAAAAAAAGGAATCAACAGATCCTGGAAGAGTTGCCAGGATAAATTCCTTGACGTTGTTGGCCCTCTAACACAGATTATCCAGTTAGCTGAGCAGACTAAACAAACTAGAATCCCGGTATCGGTTGACAGTATCGCCGTTTGGGCACAGAGAGCCATATGCCTCTTGAGGAATGCGAACTGTTCTTTATCGGCAGAATGCAGACGATCCCTACTCATTAAAGTAGACCCCAAACTTGGGGAACTGGCAACTTCAGAAGCGCGGTTATAGCCCAGGGCAGTCTTTTTGGGGATCCTTTTGTTAAAGAGCTAGGGAAGTTCGTTGTAACCTTCTCAGCCTTAGACAAGGCCCAAACTTCTATAAAGAAGGTTTTCCCTGCTAAGGTTTTTGCTGGAGCCGGACGAGAAAGGGGTCCGTCCTCCGGACATTTTTATCACCAAGGCCCCTCTAGAGGATACCCAAAAAGGAAGAACACCTGGAATGACGGTTGTCAGGGAACCTTCTATTCTCTCGAGGTTCTGGCAGAGCCAGAAACAACCCCATGAGAGGAGGAGCTAACACACCAGGAGGAAATTCTGGTAAGCATTACCCCTCCTTCCCTTCAAAATCTCGGGGGAAGGATTTGGAGATTTGCCCACAACTGGGAAATGATAACAAAGGATCCTTGGATCCTTCAGTCAGTTCAGGGTCTTCTCATAGTGTTCTATGGTTCTTCAATCCAACAAACCTGACCCAGACCTTTAGCATTCTCAACACAGGAGATGGATCTTATAAATTTAGTAGTGGAGGATCTTCTGCAGAAAAGAGCCATTTGCAGGTCGGTACTTCACCCGTATGGCTTCTTGAGCAATATATTTCTATTAGAGAAAAAAGACAAGGGCTTTTGTCCTGTCATAAACTTGAAAGAGTTCAACGAGTGGATAATTTATCATCACTTCAACATGAAAGGTATTCATCTATTGAGAGACATCCTAATCCCAAAAGATGCGTGCCTTTCAGTTCCCATTTTTCCTCCTCACCGGAGATTTCTTCAGTTTGCATGGAAATGGCAAATATACGAATTCAAAGTTCTCCCTTTTGGTCTATCCTCAGCTCCTTGGTGTTTCACCAAACACCTGTGTCCTGTAGTAGAATTCCTTCATACCAAGGAAATAAGGATGATTATTTATCTGGACGACATTCTTGTGATGGATCAAATGGTAGTTCAGCTCAGATTCAATCTGAACACGACTATTGCGCTCCTTCAAAACCTCGGCTTTGTGATCAAGAAAACGAACGCGGAACTAATTCCAACCCAACAGATTGTATTTCTGGGATTCCCCATAAACTCAGTCACGGCATCACTCAGCCTTTCATTATCGAAACTTTCCAAGATTCGGAAAGAACTCAAGAATGTTCTCAGAAGGGAAAGGATATCCCACTGACAATTGGCCACGATAGTGGGACTTTTTTCCTCGTCAATTCAGGCCATCTTTCCAGGTCCCCTTCATTACCATGCATTACAGAAACTAAAAGTGTCTCATCTCTGGAGAGGGTTAACTTATTCAGAAATTATCTCCAGAAGCCAAGACGGAACTCCAGTGGTGGATAGACCACGTGGAAGCTTGGAACGGTACAGCAATATTCAGCACATCCCCCGACATATGCATTTCCCCCATTTATAATGATTCCCACAGTAGCAGCTCAGGTAAGATGTAAAATTTCTTCTTTGGTGCTAGTGACTCGGATTTGGAAATCTCAAGCATGGTTCCCAGCATTAATGTAATTATCTTGGGATCACCCAATAACACTACCATCATTCCCTTCAATCCTTCTAGATCATCAAGGCGCTCCTTAGTACTTCAAGGGCATCTTTCCCTCATGGCCTGGAGCATCTCCGGGGACGTTGGAAAAATGGACATCTATCAAAAGAAGCTACTAACTTCCTTCAACAAGCCTAGTATGCAAGTACCCCCAAGGCATATACATCGGCGTGGAACCGATGGAATTGTTGGTGTATGGAGAAACATCTCAATGCCGTGGGGGCAGAACTTACTTACATCTCAAACGTCCTGGCTGAACTTGCCAAAACGGGTCTAGCTTATCTTACAATCAATTCCTTAGATCAGCCATTTCTTCTGGACATATCCTCTCCGATAACAAACCAGTAGGTGAACATCCATGGGTATGTAAATTAATGAGAACCATGTGCCTTTCTAAAGCCCCAGAATCCAGATATTCTGGACTTTGGGACGTTAACATAGTTTTAAATTTTCTCTCTCAATAGCAAGATTCTTCTTATCTCGAAAACAACTATCAGCTGAATTAGCTATTCCTTTATGTCTCAACTCCTGCAAAAGAGTTTCTGATGTTAGAGCCCTTGATTTGTCAGATTGAGTCTTCACTCCATAAGGTGTTACTTTCACTATTTCCAGGAGAACCAAAACTAATATCAGTTTATCAGGTTAGTATCTTATCCTGCTTTCCCAGACCATCCTAAATTATGTGTAGTCAGATGTATCAAGGCATATGAAGACATAGCAATGGATATCAGACCTGCAGGTGAGAAACAACTTATCATTGCCTTACTAAAACCATTTAGAGCAGTTTTATCTCCTTCTATTGCTAGATGGGTTTGATGGATCATGACAGAGGCAGGTATTGACGTTCATAGGTTTGGAGCACATTCCACGAGAGGAGCAATGGTATCTAAAGCAATCCAGGTAGGTGGTAGACTTGAGGACATCATCAATTCAGCAATTCATCATCGCAATCTACTTTCCAAAAATTCTATTTTAAACAAATATTAAAAGCCGCAACTCTGGTGGTCAGTAAACTTTAAAAATACATAATACCCGCCTCTGGTCTTGACATAGAATGAAAAATGTCCTAGCTAACAAGAAGGAATGTATCAGTTCTATTAAGGACACGGAAGCGAGGATTATCCCACCCAGGCACTTTTTCCTCATAAAGAGCCTGTGACAGGGTTGCGATATCCCTGTCTTCTGGCAGTCCTACAGGGCAGTTGTGTTCATACTCCGGGGGTACCTCAGAGGGGGCCAACGAACAGAGCGCCAATCCGAATAGCCGCCTGGCGGCAGGCCAAGAGGAGACCAGAAGACACGAGTAAAAGAAAGTGGAGGAGACAACAACAGAGGCAGGCGGCGCGAGGAGGAAGAACGCTTAACAACACGGTATGGCCCCCAAGGAGTTGGAGTCGGTGGGGAAAAAGAGTGATGAGGAGAACGTACTGTCGGCGGCGCGTCAGAACGCAGAAGAGAGCGGAGGTCACACGTCACTCACTAGACAAGCCGGAGAACCCCGCCATGTCCCTGGAGGGACATGGCTTACCCAGGTGCGTACATACCTCCCTAACACAGGCGGTTTACTGTGGAAGTGGGGAGGTGGAGGAGGGGACACGGGACGGACAGGTGGGGGTGGAGGGGGGATAACCGAGGAATAACATGGTAAGAGCGGAAGACCAAGGAAACAGACATAAGGTCAGATATTGTGTTAAAGACCAGTTTTTTTGACTTTTTCCACTGAGGTATCCATAACAACTTTATGCACACTCTTTTCTCTGTCATCCTGGGAAGTTCCTTTGTTTCCGGTATTATCCTGTTCCTCTCCCAGACACTCCTTCGACCCCGTCCTACTCTCCGCACTATAATTAAGCAAAAGAGATTTCCCAATCCAAACCCACTTACCTTTTTCTTTTCAGTGTTTTTTTTTCCCCCACAGTTTTGCTGTATTGTTCTTCGTTCCTCTACATGACGAGGTTTCATCCGGAGACCATACTGATGAGGAAAACACCTAAAGGAGAAAGAAGAAAGGACAAATAAGGAAATGCAAAACAAACAATAACTGTACTCAAAAGAAAAAAGGAGAAAGACAAGACAAACAACACTAAGAAAGAAAAAAACATATTACTATGAGTTATTTTATTTTTTCCCATTTGCTACGAGAACATGAAAAAAATAAAGAGATCCATAAAAGACGTAACAAGTCGGTCTATGTGTTCCGATTAAACCAAAACACTTTATGTTCTTCTGCCCCCTCACCCAGGGAGCCCATCACAGAGCCTCTCTCTCCCACGGACAAATATACCTGTTATTTCCAGTAAATTATTGAATTATACTGGTGACATTTATTCATAAACTTAATGGTTCATTTACATGCATATGTTCTAATGTCTTAGTTAGAAGAAGTTAATCTTTGTCTTTCACTATTATGGCCTTTATTGTAATATAACCTGTTATTTAACTATCCGGATAACATGGTTTATATTTTTCAATCTAAGCAGGCAACAATCAAGAACTGGATTAGAATTACTATCAACATAACTTCCTCAAGTGAAGAAGAGGAACAGAAAAGGACGTCATATGTATTTATATGTTGAACTGTGCTATGATTGGACTATGGTTAGACTCTGATGCCATGAGCCTCATGGGACATGTAGGGCCTGATTCAGACCTTGGCGGACGGCGGAGGCCGTCCGCCAAGGTCCCGCCGACAAATGACCGCACCGCGGTCAAAAGACCGCGGCGGCCATTCAAACATTTCCGCTGGGCCGGCGGGCGCTCTCCAAAAGAGCGCCCGCCGGCCCAGCGGAAATACCCCTGCAACGTGGACGCTGGCTCAGAATTGAGCCGGCGTAGTTGCAGGGGTGCGACGGGTGCAGTTGCACCCGTCGCGTATTTCAGTGTCTGCAAAGCAGACACTAAAATACTTTGTGGGGCCCTCTTACGGGGGCCCCTGCAGTGCCCATGCCATTTGCATGGGCACTGCAGGGGCCCCCAGGGGCCCCGCGGCACCCCCTACCGCCATCCTGTTCATGGCAGGTTTCCAGCCATGAACAGGATGGCGGTAGGGGGTGTCTGAATGCTCCGCCGCCATGGAGGATTCAATGGGGCAGCGGTAAACCGGCGGGAGACCGCCGGTTTACCCTTTCTGACCGCGGCTGAACCGCCGCGGTCAGAATGCCCTTGGGAGCACCGCCAGCCTGTTGGCGGTGCTCCCGTGGTCGGTGACCCTGGCGGTCACCGGCCGCCAGGGTCAGAATGACCCCCGTAGTCTTTATTGATTTTTTATTTGTTCTTGGAATCTGCTGTTGTAATAAAGTGAAGTAAGTTATGTATAATCCTCTCCTCCATGTCCTTAATAGAATTAAAACTTACCTTCTCATTGTCAGGCTTGGCACATTAGACAAACATGCAGAAAATCAAGAGGCCTTGGGTAGGTGTGGCAGAAAAGGGGGTATTCCATGTCCCTGACCTTAAAATCACAAAGCCCAAAGCAGCTTCCTATGCAGGTGAATAACTTAATCCAGCTGTAGTTAAATGGCATGAAAATTCATGGCGTGCTGAGATGCATTGACAGAAGGGCAGTAATAAAGTGGGTGACCTGGAAATGGTGAGCTAAACTGCAGAGCAGAAGTGTGCTGCAGATGGATAGAATAATTGTGTTGCAAGAGAAACAGGGTTGTGTTGAAGGTGAGGTGTTAAGTGAGGTGAATAGAGTTGCATTGCAGTCACAGGGTGCACGGAAATGTAATTCTTTGCTGAGGAGGGACGGAAGGACAAGCATAGTAAAAGATGCCAATCTAGTTGCTGAATTGCACAGTGCAATCAGTTCAGGTTCCCTGCTTGATCAAATCGTGTGAGTCTAGGCAAATACATTATTTCACCAACATTATTTTTTCGTTTATTATCACATACAAGAGCAGTTTTGTTTCAAATACTTGAGTTAAGGATGGGCAGTGTACATAAACCCTGTCTTGTGTTGCATTTCATAGCCTATAAAGTTGCTTCATCTATAATAGAAATCAAAGCCATGTATACTGTATACATGACAACTGACTTGCCACTTAATTAACTTATAGCATTGTCATCCGGGGAAGGACAGGAATGTTTTGCAGGCTTCAAATAATCTGATGTGCTAAGGTGAAATGCTCCTGCACGTTAACTTGTCACACTTCAATAAATGTTGAGCATATTTAATGCACTAAGGTATGGGATGATATTTAATGTTTTTAAATATTTCAAGATTACATGTTCAGAATTGCTTTATAAACCTTCTTGCAGTCTCATAAAGTACTTTGTTGATATTAACTTAAAGTGTGCCATTTCCCATTCTTTATTCTATTTTTTTTTCCCGGGAACAAAAACCCAGCTTAAGATACTCAGTCCTGCTCGCTTTTCTCACTTGCTACATCAAAGCCATGTCAAACATTTACACCACACCACTTTGAAATCTCATCAGCCACTTCTAGAACCGAATTATCCAAATCATTAATATGGATCCAATAGCTTTGCAGCACTCAGATTTAAGTTTTAAATAATTAGCAAGTTTAACAGATTCAGAAACATTACAGTGTTTCTTTTCAAAATTGGAATCAAGTTTGAATAAGTGAGAAATTACATTTTGTCATTTAACTGGATGTCCAAGTCCATGAACCTTCCACTAGACAATGTTAAACATGTTGGGAACATGGGGCAAAAATATATGAACAGGGGTGACGTGCTGCATAAACAGAGAGGAGGCAACATACATTTGTGATTATACAAAACATGGGATACAAACAAGGAAAGTAAGGGAGGTTAATTAACAAAGAGGCACTCACAGAAAACATGTGAGAAAAAAATAGAAGTGAATACAGTAATAAAGAGAGAAAGGAGCAGATCAAAGAAAAGCACCCAGTTCTGAGGAACAGGCTAGTATAAAGTGCTAGAAGATGTGTTGATACTATAACAAGAATTACAACAGAGCACCAATAAATAAAGTATACAGAAATGAAAGCCATATATAGGTAAAGGAAGGATAACAAAAAATCTTAACACTTCTGGACAACAGAATCTATGTCCTTATGTAGTATTCTGGAGAAAAATAAATCTGTTTTAAAGGATAATCAAAGGATTTAGTAATTATTTCTGAGGTTATCTTGCATAAGGAGGGGTGAAGAATGCCATAGCAACTATTTTGTTGCCTCAGCTGTGGTCTTGGGGCAAGACATTCTTTACAGCTGGCATTGGTTGTGTTGGAGAGATCTTGAGAAATTAAGATATTATGACCTGACCAGACAAGTCGATGTTCGTTTTTAGCTGCTTTCAAGATGCAAAGAAGGTCTGTAAATAAAAAAAAAACATATTAATGCCACAAAGTTTGGAGGAATGAGAATGAACTCAACCCAGACTAAGGGGCTCATTATGAACACAGCGGGAAAGCCTGCTGTTTTCATAATGGTGTTTTTTTCATAGACCGCCAGCCCCCTTGAGACCCTGCCGGCCGCATAATGGACATTCGACTGGCCCACCGGGCGGAAACAGTGTTTCCGCCCGCCGGCCCAGCAGAATGCAGGGCCGAGACATTGACGACAGCTCCACATGGAGACGCCACCCATCGCGCAGATCTTGACTAGCGTGAAGGGGCACTGCAAGGAGGCCCCTGCACTGCCCATGCCAGGGGAATGGGCAGTGCCGGGCTCTCAGGGGGACCCCGGAGCACCCCTTCCGCCAGCCTTTCCCTGGCGGCGGGGGAACCCACCAGGGAAAGGCTGGAGGAACCCGCCAAGGAAAGGCTGGAGGAAAAAGGGATCATTAAGCGCTGCCCTGTCGGATTATGATATCCGTCATCGTCAGGCTGCCTGTCTGCGGTAGCCTGGCGGTGGCGGAGGGCCGCCATGTTCAATAAATGGCGGTTCAGACTGCCATGCTGATTGCAGTATTTTCCTCCACTGCCGGCATGGCAGTCTGAACCACCGGGTTCATAATGAGCCCCTAAGTGCTTGTTGCATGTTCAGGAGGAGAAGCAGGAAGGCCAAGCAGGTCTGGAAGGAATTTCTTTAAGATTTCAAATAGATTGAGTCCCTCAAGAGTCTCTTGTAAACCATACAGACGAAGGTTATTGCAAAAATTCCTGTTTTCTAAGTCCTCTCTGTGGATTTTGAGTTTTTGTATTGCTTGTTCAAGTAGTGGAATTTTAGTAGATATGTCCTGCAACGAGCTGACATCTTGTTCTCAATCCACCATTTTGCATTCCATTGCAAACAATCTATCCTCACTCTGTCGCAGCTTCTCATTAGTAGCACTCATAAAGCGCTAACGACCTCATACCTCATCAAGAATAGTACCCAAGACTGGCTTACT
This sequence comes from Pleurodeles waltl, assembly GCF_031143425.1. Lineage (NCBI taxonomy): Eukaryota > Metazoa > Chordata > Amphibia > Caudata > Salamandridae > Pleurodeles > Pleurodeles waltl. The sequence goes on from NC_090440.1 coordinate 352,475,059, forward strand.
AGAAGACAAGATAGGGGAAGGAGGATAATTTTTTGCCCTTTTAGGCTTCATGGCAGATGCAGTAGTTTTAGCTCAGACGAGTAAATCATTAGCTATCTTGATGTGGCAGCAAAAGGTTGGAACACCTTACCTCTTCACCTCAGACAGTCGCCATCGCTGCCTCAGTTCAGGAAGGACCTCAAGACCTGGCTCTTCAACTGAAGTCTGAGAACACACCCCTCAGCGCCTTGAGACCCTATTTTCAAAAACTTTTGATTGATTGATTGAGAGTCTTTCATGGTGTGGTAGTTTCTGTAAGGATTTTATATGCCCTTATAATTTAAACAGGATGACAAAAGAATACTGGAGCAGAATACTTTACCAGAATATCCAAGAAGCTCAGCAAGGGTAGAACAAGAGCAAAGAATGCAGCAATAGGAGGATATCCGCAGAGGCAGCTATACAACAGACAATATCCAGAATGGCACACAAGTATATAATTTGGAAGTAACACAAATCCAAGCAGATAACATTGGGTCAATGGGAAGAGGCAGCTGAGATAACCAACATCAAGAGGAAATACCCGGGGTGTATATGTTTCTCCTTATGAAGAGAGCCCAAACGATGCGTAGCAAAAAATGGGAGCTGCTCACCTAGCAGCTGGAAAACAGCTCACTGGCTTGCCAAGAAGAGAACCTCAGGGGCTGCAAAAGAGAAATCCATGCAAGCGCAGGCATGACACAAGGATAAATGGAAGCAGCAGGTATTAAAGCGTGCATGAATGCAAAGGAGAGATCCTTCATGTAGTGGATGTGAATGGAGTGCCTCACCAAATGACATCCGCTCACACAGCAGCTGGAAAGCTCCACATCAGTTCCTCGAAAAGAAGGCTGCAGAAATAAAGCAAAAGGATCTCTTGGAAATTCAGGCATGCTGCACAGCAGAGTGGGAGCAAAGCAAGCCTCCAAAGGCAAACAAAATGGCTTTATTTAAGGTAAGTAAGCACCGTGAAGCACAAAGCTTCACAGATCTGTCGACGTCGTGATCGGCATGGAAGCCACGCCCCCCATCTTTAGCAAATATATCTGGCTATTATGCTGTAAAAATGCATTATTTGGCCCTTTTTTCACAATTTTCTTGGAGGATATCACAATAGAGGACATTACTCTTCCTCTTTTAGGTCAGATCTGGAATTTATGTCCTTCCACTTTTAAAGATCGTCAGCTGCCACAGTAAGATATATGGGTGACCACTCCTTTGTTCTCGAAGACGCATACCTGGTTTTGACTGGAAGCCTGATGAGCCGTAAGAATGAAAACATCAATCAAAGAAGAATCTTCTGAGCTCGACTTTAGCAGGTTTTAGTTTGTTGTGTTTAAAGTTGTTGGGACCGTCATGTTTCCACCAGTGGGGCCCTCACAGGCTCCACCCTCAGAAACCTAACAACAGTGGCTTGATGGACTTGGGGATGTCAAAGTAAGTGCAGTGATCTGCAGTACTTTCTTATTATTCAGGACCATTAGTAGAAGCCAGAACTAAACAGAAAAGAATGAAAATGACCCCCATACCATGGGAGACAACTCCCAGGGTTTGAAGGTCATTAGCTTTTAAAAAAAATAAACACCCAATTAAAAAAACAAAAACGTTTGCTGAACAACCATATGAAACATGGCAGCAGCTCAGGAAACAGTGTCTTCAGAGACAGCTATTCTAAAGTCAAAGAGGTCTCCACTAAGCAGGTGGAGATCTCCAAGTATGGTGGTGCGCTAATCAGTCAGAGTGGAAAAGGTTATGGCCTCTGACCCCATGGAGGATGGCAGGCCGGCTAACCGGCCGGCCGTCACAATTCGAAATAAGCACCTTAATCTTTAATACACATGGTAGGACTGAGGACTCCCATCCTCAGGTCAGGAGGCTCCTGGCAAGGTAATTAGCTTCACTTGATCATCCCAATTTCCTATATTACTACACAACCGAAATCCCTTTAAAAAACTTGTACCCAGATTAGTCTGGCTCAGTAGTATAACACTCATTGATCAATAAAACCAGTGGAACTCCCATCATAAATAGAGAGGGTCTGATTTAGATCTCGGCGGGGGGGTTACTCCGTTGCAACGGTGAGGGATATCCCATCTGCCGAAATCTAAATACTATTGTTTTCTATGGTATTTAGATTTTGGCGGCCAGGGTATCCTTCATTGCTGTGACAGAGTAGCCCCTCTGCTGAGATCTACATTAGGCCTAGAAACTTCTATTTTTATATGACTCCTAGCCAGCTAATTTGCATGAACCATTGTGGACTCACTCATCCCTCACCCCTCTCCACCATTTTCCTCGACAAGAAAGAAAAGGCAATGGCAGTGTTGTAATACTCAACTCGATGGCAAACACATTAATACATACATCCTTTTTTGATCCCAATGGGATTTAAATAAAATTTATTTTGCTGAAGTTCTAATGGCCAACATCATCACTAGAATATGCAGGAGTTTCCTTCCCTATCAAAGGAACCTCCTTGAAAAATCTTTTGCCACACTGGAACAAAAAAGCTACATAGCCTCCTTAAACTAGTACCCATAGCGAAGGAGAAATTCCAAAGTAAAAGTCCATTTTGTCTGTTGTGATGTGGGGGTGTTTCAGGGACGCGCCGGCTCCATTAGTGTAGCGCTTCAGGAAAGAAATAATGCGGACACATTATAATGCTGGTAGGCATCCGGCTACACGGGCGTGCTCCGATGCTGCAGTCAGTCAGCATGCACTGAGACCGCACCCGAGGGGCTGCGTCACCATTTATTCCGGTTACCCACGTGACCCCTAGGCCACGTCTAAACATACATAAACTGGAGGGGTCGCCAACAAACAACCCTGTCTAAATGTCCACCATTGGTAGTGATCGCGACACCGTTACATCACTGGCGTGACACTACATCCCTCCCAAAACACAGCCTCAGAACCTCTTGTCAGGCCATCATCCAAGATGTCATCTCTGTCAAACGAGACAGGGTTATTGGTGACATCTCCATCCGTGGTAGAGGGTGAAGAACAGAATTTTTTTAAATGAGAAATGTTCCGGGTAACTTGTTCAGTACCTCTCTGAGCAAATATTAACAAGCTTTGTCACTGAGATACAATCCACGGGTGATTTTCATAAGTTGCTCGGAACTTGCTGCCTAGGAATCTGTCTCCTAGGAGAACTCTATCTCCTACTTGCAAGCCTGATAGGCGAGATTGCTGCTGAACACTGGCGTGGTCATTAGAACACTTTCTTTTGAAATACTCCTTGTTTCGGTCAACTGTCTCCGGAGTCCAAGACTCATGGTGGGGAATGACATCTGTGACCACCTGACCCATAGACAGATGACTCTGGGCCACCCCAGCAGTAGATAGAGTGTGGTGTTTGACAGTAGTCTTGCAGGAATTAATACACTGCCAGTTCCGGGATTTCATGTTTGATCACAGCAATTCGTACTAGTTTGTTTAATGTTCGCATGAACCTTTCCACCTCCCCGTTGGCTTATGGCCATTGAGCTGTTATTTTCCAGTGTTTAATGCCAAGAGATGCAAGGTGTTCATCAAACTCGTTTCCTTGAAATGGTGGACCATTATCCGTCCTAACTTCTTGCATCACTCCATGAGTTGCAATTATCTTTTCTGACTTAGGTATCACTTTCTTGGCTGTTAAAGATTGTACAACCTCAACTTCTCGATATCAAGAGAAATCGTCAATCAGTACCATCATGTGCTTTCCATCAGGAAGGCTGCCAAAATCAAGGCTGGCTGCAATCCGCGGTCTGGTGGGTCGTTCTTCAGTTTCTACTGGGACCGGCACACTTGGTTCTCCTGTTACCTGACACCAGAAGCAGGAGCGTACTAGTTCGTCTACTTTTACATCCATCATTGGGAACCACACTTTAGTTCTCAGCCGACTCTTAGTCTTAACAATGCCTTGGTGGGCAGCATGAGCTAGTTGGACTGCCCTATCTGTTAAACATGAAAGAATCACCAGCCGATGTCCTCTGAGGAGACAGTCTTCACTGTTAACAGTAAATTCTTGACGGACACAGTATACGGTCTCCATATTGGCCTACGCATCAGGTCTGAGGCTCCGCCACTCTTTCCTCACAGAGTGCCATGCCTGAGTCTCCACTGACTACATGGCTTGTTGAATGGCCTCGACTGAGAAGGGTCGCGGGTGGGACCTTTCCACTATACACTGTACATATTTTTCCATTTCCTGAGCCTCACTTTCTTCAGAGGAGGTGGCTGGTCTTTGATGCCTGGTGAGATAATCTGCTGGATTGTTTTGACCTGGGCAATATTATACCTTGCAGTTGTACTCTTGCAGTAGTTGCATCCATTTCTCAATGCGAGGAGGTGGCTTCGAAGCAGTGCAGTTGAAAAGTGGAATCAGTGGCTTATGGTCAGTCATGACAGTACACGGGTGTCCATACACATAGAGATGAGAGTGCTTACATCCCCAATGTATGGCAATTGCTTCTCGTTCAATCTGCGAATATCTCTGCTCTGTGTCTGTTAATGATCTGCTGGCATATGCCACTGGAGCCCACTTGTCTCCTTGCAGTTTCTGTAGGAGTACCGCCCCTTGTCCTGTTGGGCTGGCATCCACAGCTATGGTGGTGTCTTTCCTGGGGTCAAAATACTGCAGGGTCGTGTCTGCTGACAGTGCATTTTTAGTCGCCTGGAACACCTCCCCATGGACCGGACCTCAGCTCCACGATGTGTTGGCTTTGGTCAAATCTCTCAGTGGCTGCGTGAGGGACATCAGGTCCTTGATGAACCTGCCACAGTAGTTCACCATACCCAAGAAACTGCGGACTTCAGTCACGTTGGTGGGCTGGGGAGCATTCTTGATATCTGCAACTTTGTCAGGATCCTGCACACTTCCCTCCCAATAGAACACATAGCCAAAGAATTGCAAATTATCTTTCAAGAATTCACACTTCTCTCTGTGGAGAGTTAGACCAGATTCTTGAATGCGCTGAAAGACCCTTTTTAATTGAGCATGGTGTTCTGAGATGGTTTTGGCATAAATCAAAATGTCATCGCTAACATTGATTACTCCAGGCAAATCGATCAACAGCTCGCTGATCGGGTTTTGAAACACCTCTGCTGCGCTGGAGATCCCAAAATGTAGTCACCCGTAACGATGAAGTCCCACATGAGTTGAGAATGTCGTGCTATACCTTGACTATTCTGCCAAGACTAATTGGTGGTGTCCAGACCGAAGTTCTAATTTCGAGAACCTGCGTGTCTTGCTTAGTTCCCCAATGAGGTCATCGATTGTAGGAGTCAAATGACGTTCTCTTTTGATCACAGCATTGGGCAGTCTCATGTCTATGCAAATTTGGACCTCACCAGGTTGTTTTGGTTTCCAAGCCACTACGATCGGTGACACCCATGGTGTTGGACCCTTTACCTTTTCAATTATGCCTGCAACTTCCAAGTTCCTTTTCCACCAAAGGCCGAAGGTGGAATGCAACCTGTCTGTGGTGGAGGGCTACAGGTTGGACCGATTTGTCTATGTGGAGAGTTATTTCTTTGGTTTTGAGGTACCCTATTCCTTCAAACACTTGTGAAAAGGACTCTATAATGTCAGTGAGTGATTCAATATAAACACCAAGAGTGAAGGTTACTATGCCTGAAGCTTCAGCTGTGTGACATCCCAATAGTGTGTGCTGACACCTCCTCTGCTACATATACATAGGCCTCTACTTCACGTGGCCCATCATGAATGGGAGATTGGAATCTCTTTCTCATAAGCGGCTGAGCTTGTCCGTAGGCAAATACTCTGACACGGGTCGGCGTCAAGGGTGGTCTCGGCTGTAAGCTTCTATATGCGACCTCCACCAAGGCACTGATCGATGCTCCAATGTCTACTGTAGCTGCCACTGGTCATCCTGCTATGACTACTTTGCACTTTGGTAACCGCTCATGTTTCTGGGTAGCAGTGCTGATCATAAAGATTGAGTGCACCGTTTGCATTTCTTCTTCATTGTCGTCCATGTCACTGCCTGGAACCTGAACTTCAAGGGCTGAGTGCAAAGTGGTCCGCGATGTTGTGCTCTTTGTCAGCCTGCACACTTTAATGAAATGGTTTGGCTTACCGCACCCTGCACATGTTTTTCCTTTGGCAGGGCAGCTGGCTAAGAGATGTGGTGAGCCTCCGCATCACCCACATGTTCTCTGCTGTGTTTGATTCTTTACCTTGGGTCTGTAGGGTGCGGGTGTTACCGCAGCAACCTGGTCTGTTTTGACAGGGTTCTGGAGAGCTGTCTCCATATGTGAAGCTCTTGCTTTCAACAGTTCTTTCGCCCTTCGCATCGTCAGTATATCTGCAAGGGATCGTCCGGAATCCTCCAGGATTCTTTCCCTTAACCTTGTTGACGCACATCCTTGGATAAGTTGTCCTCAAATTTCATTGTTTTCACTTTGGAAGTTGCACATGGTGGCCAACTCTTTTAGTCTCATGTAGAACATGTTGATAGACTCTTCTGGGGTTTGCCATTCTTGCCGGAATATAAACCTCTCATAGTCCATGCTGACCATGGGTTTGAAAGGGCTTTGAGGGCTGCGATGAGGGTAAGATGTGTCTTTGGTGCAGTTTCTACAATTGTTTTCAATATTCTATATATGTCTTTCCCTTCTAGATGCAGGAGCATAGCTCTATTTTGGGCATCTTCACCCTTCGTGGCTTCAAAGAAGAGTAACACCCTTTCGACCCAGTCCTTCCACCTGGCTGCCTGAGCTGATGGGGCACCTTCGACTATGAATGGTTCTATAGGAGGTAAGGCATTCATCTTGTATATTTTCTTACTATCTCTTACACTGTGCTGTTTTTTTAAATGTTTGTGTATATATTTTAATTTTAGGCTCTCCTTGTCATTGGAGCAGTTGGGTGCACCACACAGATGTGTGAGACATGTCACTGAGGCTGGTCCATGGGCAGGACTAAACAGCACAATGCCCAGCTCTGGAGGTAGTTTAGGCAGCACCAAGTTCACTGGGACACTGTCACTTTAAGAGATAAGCTCAGGAGGGAATTTATTCAGCATCACGTTCACTGGTACGCTGTCCCTTTAAAAAAAACACTGAGGTTGGGGTGGGTGGGGCCAGTTCTGACTCACCGGCAGCATTTCCACAGTTTCCTCGCTGTTGCGGAAAAACCAGAAGCCTCAGCAGGAAGTGGATTTCACACCACATCGCGTTGCCCAGGAGATGCGAAGTTCAGCCTGGCACCACGTGACCAGCAGCACTCGTCGAGCGGCACGAGCACCGCACACCAGGAGATGAGGCGAACACCCACCGCGTGTACGGAGCGCCGGTGAGCACCCTCGTCGCCAGTGTGACGTGGGCTGGTTTTAGGGACGCAATGGCTCCATTAGTGTAGCGCTTCATGAAAGAAATAATGTGGGCACATTATAATGCTGGTAGGCCTCCGGCTACCCGGTCATGCTCTGGGGCTGCAGTCAGTCAGCATGCACTGAAACCACGCCCGAGGGGCCGCATCACCATTTATTCCGGTTACCCACGTGACCCCTAGGCCATGTTCAAACATACATAAACTAGAGGGGTCACCAACAAACACCCCTCTCTAAATGTCTACCATTGGTAGTGATCGCCACACCGTTACATCACGGGCGCCACACTGCATCTGTGAAGCATAAATACCTTCCTATTGTTAGCATAATTCCCTGACAATTGTAGGACATTGGACACTACAGCTTAAAGGTCAATGGTGAATCTCTTGCTAAGCAACTTAGAGCTTGTCGCTGGTCTCTCATTATCTTTGAAAATAGTTGTAAGTAGTGTGTGCACTTAAAGTCATTCTTCACTGGAAATACCTTGCCATAGGAACAGCACTTTAACTTTAGATCCACCTCAGGCACTAAAACATCCACCCTCTAAGTAGATGATGATGTACTCTGCATCCTCAATAAAGGAGAAACATGGCTGATCGTCCTTCTCGACCTCTCTGCATTCTTCAGTATAATGAACCCCCAAACCCTTCTATATACCATTTTTACAGACACATCGGCTATCCTTGCAGCATCTTCAGGGTCTGGTAAAAGTTGCACCTGAATTTCTGTGTTCTGTGGTGCAGTGGCTGACCATCACACCTATTAAAATCCACTGAAAAAAAACACTTACATTCGGCCTCTGGCACCGATTGGGTACTGCACTTTAGTGTTTGTCTTTTGCTGACGTTGGAGCCAAAAGTTCAGTACAGCGTTTGGTGGCCATGGAGGGCTGGGGAAGACAAGGGTTCATAGGCACTGGATTCCCTCCATGGAGAGGTATGCCCCATATTCCTGAACAGGACAGGGCTGTTCAAAATCGAAGCCCTGGCTGTCACTGACTCACAGCAACCCCCTGTTGGTGAGAGGAATCCATTACTTTACCCACACAGAGCCCTGCACAAAAGGATGGACTTTGTCTTCTGGGGCAACATGGGAAAGAGCTACACAACATTTAACATGAGTATGTTATGTCCTCCATGTGTCCTCATGGTTGAGATGTTTTGTCTTCATCTTGCATGTCTTCTCTCCTGCTTCTTTCCCTTTTCTACACAAGTCATATCCTATGGGGACCTATCCTAAAATGTATCTCCCAGTGGGCACCTTTCTCTCGTCAACCCCATGCTAGCTCTACTTCACAGATAACCAGCCTTTTCCTTTCTTCAGTCCCTTGATCCTGCTCTCTGTAGAACACATGACCTGAATTTGAGTTACAAATGGCAACAGTGTCTCTCGATCTGCCTCTCCTTGAAAGTTCCCTGCACTGAATTTTGTATTAGAACTGAATATTCTGTCTTGTGATCATTATAGTCTAATTACTCTAGGACGTCCACTTGAGCCTAGTGCACAGTGTATAAAAATGCAAAAATAAATTTTTTTACAATAATAAATATAAAGGATCCTGCAGCTATTCCACACTGGTCATCAGGGTGCAGTGTAAACTGAAGCCAAGGGCAAGGAAAAGTATTTTTTCCAAGGGTGCATCCCATAATTGAAGATGAAATTTCTTGTGATTGCTGTGCTTAGCTGGAAGACATCCCAATCATATTAGCCGACCAATGTCACATTCTGTGGAACAAATTGAGAACAGCCTTCTGGCACACATCAGATAGCACATACCGACTACCGGAAGTGGAGACATTGCCCTGATACCCAGAGTCCGAGAAAGGGATGTCAACATCTCTGAAGCACAGCAGCTCAAGCCTGACGAACTTTAGCTGCACAGGGACTTATTGCAAAAAATCAAAACAGACACTCTTCACTAGGTGGAAATCGCATGAGCAACCGAAGACCTCTGTCATCAGACGAGCACAATCAAATGAGGTGAATTGATCCATGAAACCATTAAAAAAATCTGTGCACAATGCTAAAGTGTAAGAAGTATATACAGACTATCCATGGTTCAGTTTCTGGAAGACTATACTACACACATAAATGGGATGCCCTCTTGCTATGGTGCCACTGTACTGGGCTGTCACTGGCACCATCCATTTTCATTTAACATAGCTACCTTCCATCCCATTAACTGCTGCAGTGAAACCGAGAAAAGCCAGAAGCAATGACTGAATGAACTGTACCTTGTGACTCCACTGTACAGCAAGAGACATCATGATTTTGGAGTTTCACTTCACATGCCATGTAAGGTCCAACATGTTGAAAGGGGATATAAATAATGGTCACCTTGTGAGAAGTGGTCTGATCAAACCTCTTGTTGTTGAAGAGGGTCAGTGGGATGAACCAACATGATCATTAAGAAAAGGATTCTTCAAACAAACTATTTGAACCTTTGACTCAGGACTAAAGATGAGATCATAGAACTCTCTCCAGCACCATTTAAAGGGATGGGTTTAGCTGGTTGGCTAAGGCAGGATTATGAGCAACACAACAACAGTGGAAACAGGAGCTAGTCAGGCTAGCGAGATGTAGTGAGATAAAGAAGCTGAGAGAAAGAGTCTCTCTCTCAAGGACATCTCTAGACTCTGCCTGGGAAATCAATGTGCTGGCAAATTGGCTAAGTGAGTTGAACATTTGCTATTGTCATCTCCTCTGATCTGCAAGGCAGAAATATAAACCCATGGCAAGGTAATATAAGATTTCCATACTTTGGAGGGTGGTAAATGTAGTTCCATTAAAGTAGGTAGCAGAAAGAAGTATTAATCATAATATAATGCTTATAAACAGCAAAAGTGTTGCATGACGTGTTATATAAAAAAACATTATTTTTTTAATTCAGTATATCTCAAGGGCCTTGCCACTTTAACTGCCCCAAGAATTGCAACAGAAATCATTTGGATCCTCTGCCCCTTTTGTAATTTTGAGAGGCTTTAAATCCTGAACACTCCTAGTAATAAATGCCGCTTTTAGTGAGGCACCACTTACACATCTGTGACTATGTTCAGCAAGTGGGTTGAAAAGAAGGTAATTTCTAAAAATGGGTAGGGGTTATTAACCCAGGCTGTGTATGATGCCTCACATCCTAGTTGCCATTGCCTGTCTATTGCTGGTCCTCTGGGTTCTCAATGTAAGAACCAGTTACAGTTTTCGTTTGATCCAGTTGGTAGTACATAAAAACCACACTTCAATTTCCAATTGATTCCAGTTTCATTTATCAACTTGTATACTGTATCTGAGTTGTGTCACAGTGAGGTTTGGAGCAGTTTTAAGTGCAGTATTTTTGCTAAGAACATAGATATATAACAGTAACATAAAATATATATAAAAGATATATAAAAGTAACAAAATAGACAATCTGTCACTTTACCCTTCCTAACATTAACATGATGTCGCTCGCTTTCACTTCCGAGCCACCCATCAAAATACAAACAAATAAAAATAGCAATGTAAAATAGGAACAAAGGTACAGCGTTCTCACCATTCAGCCCATCCCTGACAAACTGGGGCTAATGCTCGTCTCTTGTATGGGTGATTTCCCAAGCAGGTGGAAGTATGAGACAGGACCCGACAGCGGCATGAAGCAAAATGATAGGGGGTAGTGCAGAGTGCGATGAAGGGTCCAGTACTTCCATATCTCACAGACATTCCTAGGCTGTAGGCTGAATGTGTAGGGTGTAGGGTGGGCTGGGCTGCAGGGTCACCAGGGGTCTGTGGATCTGGAAGCAGTGGGCTCAGCAGAGGAACATGGCACTGCTCACTCATTGGGAGTCTGGGCACAACATGCATTCTCAGACGAAATTTGTACACAGTTGGAATAAATATTTTGTTATACCACTGTTACTTAGATCATACACCGGCAATGAGCAGACATAGACGGTGTATGTGTATCTGAATGTGTGTGTGCTGCGGGTGCATGTAATTAGGAAGTGCCTGGAGGGTTTGCTTCGAAATGATGTCCTTGGAGGGTAGCAGAAGTGATTCAGGCCTATGAGTGACACCTGTGACAAGATCAGGACAGGGGACTTCCAAACTGCCAGTCCTCCTGCCTCTACTAATAGCGCTAGATGTGCATGTGCTTGGACACTGGCAATTTCAGCATTATGGTTGCATGGAGGGCAGGCTGGAGCAAGACTTTTGATATCTGTGTGGACACCATGGGTGCAAAGAGCTTGAAAAGAGTCTTGTGGTCTGTGTAGGACGTAGCTGGTGCCAAGGATTGAGCAATGAGTCATCGTCACCAGAACTATTGCTTATACACAAGTCACAAACTGCAGAATCCACCTGACGTTTTCACTCGATTTTCCACAGTACACACCTCCTCAAGGGCCACAGTCATTGAGGAATATCTATGTTACATAGTCAAGCAGATCCATCCAGAAACAGTAAGTGGTAATGACACATGGGACTGACACTCACAGCTGTAACTGAGCTTATGGAATCTAAGTATTGGGAAGACCTAGAGTGAGATAACAAAACCCATCAGCAAAGTCATCCGAAGGAACTGAGCATATTTTGTCACGTTGTCACGTGCAAGTTCTGCGAAGCGCATGTCTGATTGTTCTCGTTGCTTAGGAGAAAAATAGTAGATCTAGTGCTTGAGGGTCACTGAAACATTATGGCCACAAAGAGGCTGCTGCTGCAGAAATCTGTGGGTTGTGTTTCCTGATCAGCTATGAGCCTTCGTACAGAGACTTTATGTGGTTTGCTGGCTGTATTGATTTCATCATCACAAAATAGCTCTGCTGTAGCCACAGGCAAGCAGCGTGGTTGAAGGGTTCATGGCCATACTGAAAAAGGCTATGAAGACTGTAAGTTAATTAAAGGTCTAAAGACCTGCTCCACAAGATTCTGTGTCAGACCCTGAGAGGATATGGGGTCACCCCACACACTACAGTGGCAAACCTCTTGCTGAGTGGCTGTTTTGGAAGAAGATGCACATCTACAAGCCTCAGGAGACACCTGCAAGCCCTTGACATTGTGACGAATTACTATATCAAGATATATGAAAAGCAAAGACACATGAATGAATAGGATGAAATGAAGAAAGGAGCCAAACCATCTAATTTATTTCAGGGTTACACTGTATTGGCAAAATCGAAAGGCTCAGCTAAGGTTGATTCACATCCTGAGCCACATCCCTACCTGATCACAAATGAAAAGGGTGGATTAGTTTTTGGTGAGCCAGCCACACAATGACAAGGGTCTCCTCATTTCTCATAATCATGCATGATTAACAGAGATAATTGCATTTTTTTGCAACAAGAGGACACAGACCAAGAAGACTTACTCTCCCTTGAATTCTCCACCTTCAATTTTACCACTCCCAGTCTCTAGTTTCTCTGGCCACAAGTAGTTCTTCTAATTTGATATCTTCAGCAGTGTCTGTTGCACATGACTGCCCCTGCCTTTGCCAAGTCAGACCCCCTGGAAGACTCAGCAGCCATGGAATCATGCACTGCTTCTAATGCAAAACTAGAAGCTCCTATTATTCTTTGAATCTCACATTTATCAAACTAGCAAGAGCTACTGTTAACAAGGATAAGCACTAAAGCCCAAGGACTAGCGAGCCAATTAGATACAATCAGAGGTGGAAGTGGGCGGGATCTGAGGAGAATATTGTGCCCATACTTTTTTAATCTGCCCAAAAAAGTTCTCCTTCTTTAAGTTAGGAAGCAACCATCCCAGCACAGTTAATTCCGACATCTAAAATGCCTCAGCTGAAGAGGGGAGGGAATCTCCAGGCAGACAAAGGAACTAGAAACAGGCCTTCTGGCCAGGGTGCCTGCTGCCTGAAAATAACATAAATGTGCACATTTGGTTAATCTGGAAATGTAAAGGCTGCTTGAAAGACAGTATTGACTTTAGTTGATGGAGTCACTTGTAGAGCATTCCTTTTGGGAGGGAATGTAACGTGACCTGATGAGCTGTGTAGTGCATGCTGTTAATGGACAGTTATAAAAATGTGTTTGAACTAGGTACAGTCTGCACATTACTCAGATCTACATCTTGGAAACACTTTTTTTTATCTTAAACCTAAATCTTTGTGTTCACTTGTGGCAGTCTATCTTATATGGTGTGTAATGAAAGCTTAAAATGGCGTACATATTCAATGTGCTTTCTGTCACAGGCTGGGAACTCGTAACACTAAAAACACACATCACTATCCCCCACTGACCAATCAGAATTAAATTCTGTGACACTCTGGGTACATAGATATCAGCAGTGACTGCACTAACCAATAGAGGTTTCACAAGGTAAAACAGTGCATCGTTCACAGAATAGTTTAACTTGCAATTATTTTTCATTTAAGATGTGTGTTATTTCCCATGCAGTTACTTGAAGGTGAAAGACCAACAAAATAGTTACAGAATATTTTGTTCTTTTTAGCCACACCTTTGATCCTGCCTACACACTAGCTGACCCCCTCCCCCATCGGACTCAGGATCAGAGTACTGGTACTTTGTTAATGCAATTTGACTGCTGGATACAAATCACATTAATCCTCATAGTTGTTAGAAGCCATAAGTATTCTCAAGCTACGAGCAGTAACTCCTCTATTTTTGCTGCTTGAATCGAAGATGTGTAAACTCTCTGGGCCATATGAACGAACACATTTTCCCATTGACACAGAATGGGAAAACCCCTTTGATACATCTGGCCCTTTGTTTTCTAACACTACTGTTCCACTACATTCACTCCCCTCAATGTTCATTGGCTCTGGGCATTATGCTTGTTTAACATACCTCTAACAAGCACTTTTTACTTCTAGGCCTAGTCCTTTCTCCAGTGGGACTGTATAGGCTCTTGAGTCTGACCTCTGGACCTGATTACGAGTTCAGGTGTTACACATCCTCCTACAATACCAGGGGATGCGTTAGTTATCGGGTGCGACAAATCACACCGATTACTTGTTCATGGGGGAATACCAGACATATTTTGGTGTATAGCGCACTAAAATCCGCATGAGACAGAACATTACATGTTTTTGTCCGCCGAAATGTAAGGAAGGTTGAGTTATTTAACGCATCTGATAATTATGGAATGCCTTCAATATCTTCAAACTCATAATTCGGACTCATTCCTAACATAGGTTGACCATTTACGCATGGTCGGAATATAATGAGTAACTCGTAATCAGGGCCAACATCTCCTTCCCAGGGTGTTTCACCCGCAAGGCCGAAACACCCGTGTTATAATCTGCTCCTTTTAAGCACCACCAGTAGGTACAGTGTTCCTTTGCTGGACTTTGCGTCCTTTCCAATCGACTAAATTTCTCTCATATGCAGTGGGGGTGATAACTTTTGTGGCGGGGTTTGTCACGGGCATACGCTTTTGCACTGCAACCTCCTTCTCTTTGCTGATTGACTTGCTCCATCTAGTGGCCTTTTTAATAGAACTATCCCTTGTTCAGGGAATATACGTGCAGCGTTCTGTCCCTCGAATCCTCAATACGTTTATTTGCCTTCAGAGGAAGATGCGTTTCAATCAGAATATTATAATAATAGTAATAACATATTTCTGCCCTACTCTGTTCAGAGAGCAATATATTCTTCAATTACATCTTTTGATAAAATGATAGCATTTTCAATGTAGAGACCATTCTGAAAAATGTTCCATGTCATCAGATACATAGGATAGACCCTCTGAAGAGGCTGATTTTTTCCAAATTACCAAGGACAAGATACCTCTCCTTGATCCTCAGGCAGATATAGTTAATTTCCTCTTTCTTTTAGCACTGGCGTTTAAAAAGCATAAATTAAGTCAACCTACAGCATCAACTTCAGAAAGAAAACCCCTGCAAGGTCATTTCAAGTATAAGGCTTTCGGTAAGGCTGGTGACCTCATCGTTGAACCTGATCAAAGAAGAAACGTACTTTGTACTTGTGGCTCTCCTGCCTCACAGTGCTACGACCATAACCATATGAGAGCGCTAATGGACAAGCCTGCAAGGAACAAATTGAAGCTGGATGCCGTAGTCCATTTTTCTTGGACAAGGTCACTGTGACCCCCAACATGAACCAAGACTGTAATCCTTCCTGGCTAAACCAGGCAAAGATCTAAGAAAGGGACAGAGAGAGACCGATTGTCCTGTCAGGACAACTTTGTAGACCTGTCAAGGCCCCATACCAAAATTTGTGAGGTGGCGAAAAGGACCAGATTGTCAGTCTCACCTGTGAACCCAGGTACACTTTCTAACTCGGCGCAAAGAGCCATCTGCATGCTGGCTAATGTGGAATGTGTAATTAGTACTGGGCGGAGGCAAGGCTTGCTCCTCAGGATTGGATTTTAATTATGACCTCTGGAATTGAGGCCGGCCTAGATCTTCTGGATCTTCTTTTTGGGCAGGACTTCATTATTAAAGATATTGACAAGATAAAGCTCAAGTATCACGGACAGTGTTTTTTTGTAAAAGCCGAGTTCGATCTGACAGCTGTTCCTTTTCTTTCTTCTTAAATCTTTAACACCTAAAATTTACAAACTATAGTTAAGTCACCACTCAGCCAAGGATCAGAAGTTCTTTCTCATAGTTATATGGTCAATCCAGACCGGCTTCTAACACTGGTAGTGACTCTTTACCGTTTCTTCCATTAAAGGGAAGGATAGGATAGGCCACATAGTTCACAATTGGTCAATCCCCCCATCCGATCTCTGGGTCCTTAAACAGTGTAAGGTCATCAAACATAATGTTTGGAATCTCCACTATCTTATCCATGCCCTATCTTCTCTATGACAGAATATGCATTAATTTATTAAGACATATTGACAAATCTCCAAAATAACTTTATTTTCTACATTCTTCAAGTTTTCTGGGCAACTTATTCCTCACAAAAACAAGATCAGATTCAATTTGATTTAATTTATTTTTATTGATGCTTTCGGCAGAAACTACCTTGCACACATGCGAGAGAAATAAAAAGGAAGAAAAAATAAAGTGAGTAAAAATAAAACTGCCATTTATATAAAAAGCTCCCACGTTGTTGTTTTAAAGCTTAGGTAGCTTATCTTGTGTAATATAAAAAAACGGTGTTGGGCTTTCGTTTTCCTGAGGTAGAGTAAGTGCTTGCGGAAAATCGTCAGTAGTTCATTCAAATGTCAGATAATCTCAGTTATTTTCCATGATATCCCTGCCTCTTTGCCAGGCATCTTCCTGCTCCTTTGAACCCACCCCAGTGGCTCTTTCTCCAGGTTGTAGTTAATAGTGCGTCTCATTGGGTGAGATCTTTTATCTCGAGGCATGCGCGGTTTGGAGAGCTGGGTGCATTCCTCATTGACAGCTTAAAATTTAGAGAGAGGGTACAACTCCTGGCAAGCATAGAGGGTCTTGATCCTCTTTGCTTAGTGAATTTAAACAGGTAAGGTTGTACTTGCAGTGAGCATCAAACACGCCTTGAGGCTCTACTGGGTGCAGGTTGTTCGTGTCTTTCTCTCAACAGTGAACTGCTAAATTGTTTACTTATGATCTGTTTGATTCTCTTTGTAGATGTAAGCTTCAATGCAAGGTTATCTGGGGTAAGAACTAGATTGAGGCAGGTTACTTCTTTTTACCGGCTGTCTGCAAATGCTGGTTTTTGGTTGAGATTAAAGTGCTCTTTCCAGGCTTCATCAATTATGTTTCATGCAATCTCAGTCTCTTTAGACTGTGTTTTGTGGGCACCATTTGGCATTTGTGTTGGATAGAGTTGTAGCTGATGTCTCTGCCTTTAATGCAGCAGTTGGGAATCCAGAAGGTAACATCAGTATGTAAGTCTCCCGATAATCAATAATCCAAAATAATATACACACGGTTCCAAAAAGCAAGCAGGTTTCTTTAGAACAAAGGTTTCGAAGTAAATGGCAAACAATATGTTTGAAGCAAGAGCCCTCACTCACCCTCCAGTGACATGCTTCATCATAGGGTCATTCTCCTCATCAGGCCGGCGCTGCAATGCTTGACGGGCCCCACAAGGGGGCTCTTTGCCGGAGATCTTTTGTAAATGATGTGCAACCGGTCAAAACGTGAAAAAGGATTGGTATAGGAATAGTTAAAAATGTCTAGAGGTAAAAAATTAACTATTTATTCTGATATTAATATCCCTGATATGATTAAAAACAATGTATAGGGATATGGTAAAATAATGTCTACGCTCCCCAAACAAAAAGATAATATATACAGTTTACTAAGTCTCGAAGTAAAAAGTAGTACAAAAGGAGAGAACACAGAATCCCTGTGTCACTCAATCAAGTAGGTCAACATGTTTCTCGCTATTTTTGGTCAATAATGATCTTAAGCGATTCGTCAGGACCTTAGTACGTACCTAATGCTTTGAAAAAAAAAAATTCTGGGAATCCCCTACTAGGGAAGTCAGAAACCCTCCAAATTTTAATGGTAGGGCCCCATCAGGGAAACATCAGGCTTGGAAAATCCACTATGGTTTGGAGTAGAACCGAAAATACTAGTCCACCTAAGAGCGCTGTCAGTCCCTGGTGGTTGAGGTAGCCTGGCTCGATATTGTGAAGTGCCTTGTAGGTGTGCATCAGTAGGTTGAAGGTGATGCGTTTGGTGACCCAGAGCCAGTAGAGGTCTCTGAGGTGGGCTGAGATGTGGTTGTGGCGGGGGATCTGGATTCTCTGTAGTCTTGCTTGTAACTTCTTTATGATGCTGGCGTAGAGTGTGTTGCTGTAGTCCAATTTGCTGCTGACCAGGGCATGGGTGACCATCCTTCTAGTCTCAAAGTGTGGAAGCAGACTGAAGAGACAGCATTGGCTTGACGGGTCATGGAATGCGTTAAGTCCAGGATGATGCCCAGGTTGAATGTGTGATCGGCGGGGAATTTTCCCAGGGCAGCTGGCCACCAGGAGTCGTCCCAAGTGGAGGGAGTGGAACCGAGTACGAAGATCTCTGTCTTGTCCGAGTTGAGCCTGAGGCAACTGGCTTTCATTCATGCGGCAACTGCTCTCAGGCCGTTGTGGAAATTTCTCTTGGCTGTTGATGTGTCGTTGGTCAGGATTAGGATCAGCTGAGTGTCATTGACATAGGAGACAATGTTTAGTCCATGCTGTCTGACTATCTCAGCGAGCGGGGGCATGTAGATGTTGAAGAGGTTCAAGCTTACTGGCGATCCATGGGGTACTCCGCAGCATGTTTCTTTTGGGCGTTGGTGTGTATGGAAGGAGTCTGACACTCTGGGTTCTTCCAGTCAGGAAGGATCGGATCCATTCCAGTTCTTTGCCGTGGATGCCAGCGTCGTGGAGTCTGGTGCAGAGGGTGGAGTGAGAGACTGTGTTGAATGCAGCAGAGAACGAGGGCAACCGTATCTCTGTGGTCCAGTGTGGCACAGATGTCATCTGTGGCTGCAAGGAGGGCTATCTCAGTGCTATGGTCGCTCCTGAATCTGGACTGTGAGGGGTCCAGAATATGGTTTGATTCGAGAAACTCAGTTAGTTGCATGTTGATGGCCTTTTCTGTTACCTTGGCTGGGAAGGGGGCCGGCGAGATGGGTCTCTAGTTTTTCATCTTCCTTGGGTCAGCGGAGGGTTTCTTCAGGAGCAGGTTGATCTCTGCGTGTTTCCAGTCGGATGGGAAGGTGGTTTCGATGGGGCAGTTGATAGTCCGGCAGACCTCTGGTGCGATGGTGGTGCTGGCCAGGTTGAAGATGTGGTGTGGGCACGGTTCCAAGGGTGCCCGGGAATGGATGGAGTCCATGAGTTTCCAGGTGTCTTCTGGTGGATATCTGAGGTGTCTGATCCGGGGTTCGTGAAATCCTTGAGTATGGTGAACAGTTCCTTCTTGTTGTGTGCATTTGTGCTGATACATTCTTGAATGGCCACTTTCTTGGAGGCTCTCATGCGCTGGTGGTGCATGGTGACTGTGTATTTATAGGCTGTGCGATATGCAGTTTCTTTGCTGTTTCTTGATTTTCGTACCAGTCTTCTTTAGTTGCGTTTGGATTCTTGGAGTTCTGTTGTGAACCAGTTAGGTTTCCTCTGGTTCTGCTTTCCAGCTGGTTTTCTGAGGGGGGCTATGGTGTTGGTGCATTCTGTAATCCAGTGGTGCAGGTTGTGGGCTGAGTCGTTCATGTTTGTGGCATCCGGTGTTGTGGGTTGAGTGACTGAGGGCATCGGTGAGCTGGGTTTCGTGACTTTGCTCCAGTTTCTGCCTGGGGGGCGGGTGCGTGGTGGTCTTCGTAAAGGAGAAATGGACGCTTTGGTGGTCGGTCCAATGGTGTTTGGAGGTGTGCGAGATGGTAATGTTGTTTCCAGCCGAGAAAACGAGGTCAAGGGTGTGACCTTCTGAGTGGGTGGGGAGGTTGACTAGTTGCTTCGGACCAAGGGTGGGGATGGTGTCCAGGAGGGATGAGGTGTTAGGGTCATTGTGGTTTTCAAGGTGGAAGTTGAGGTCGCTAAGTAATATGCAGTCAGTGGAGGCAATTGGTTGGGGGGATAAGGTTGGCAAAGGTTTTGCTGAACTGGTGCAGTGGTCCGGGTGGTCTGTAGATGAGTGTGCCATGAAGGGAAGTGTTTGGGTTGATCTGAAGTGTAGGTATTTGGTGGTAGTTAGCTGGTTTGTTGTCTCAATGGTTGTTGAGAGGTGGACGGTGTTCCTGTAGACTATGGTGCCGCCTCCTCCTAGTTGGTGGATTCTGTCTTTGTGGGTGATTTTGTAGCCATTGGGAATAGCGGTGGTGATGTCCGGGTCTGAAGTGGGGGTGATCCAGGTCTGAGGAAGGCCACATCAGGGGCGGTCGAGTCGAGGTAGTCCCAGACTTCTACTGGTGTTGAGGAGTAAGTGCTTGAGGTGTCCGTCTGGGCTGTGGGTGGGGCAGTGTGGAGTGTGGTGGCAGGTGAGGGAGCAGGAGTGGCAGGAGAGAGGTCCATGAGTTGTCCTTGGATCTGCTTGGTGGCAGGCTGAGATTCTTCCAGGCTTGAGGGCGTGCAGAACACTGGCGTGAAATCGGTGTTTGGTGCGGGAACCAAGGTCCAGGCGCGGATGGGCGCAGACAGACTTGCCTTTGGCGCACCTTTGGAGGTGGGCGTCAAACTGAGAGTCAGGCAGGCTTTCAGTCTGATCAGCAGCAGCAACAGGTGGAGCTGCGCAGAGGGGAGAGAGCAGACGCTGACCAGGAGGTCAGAAGAGTTGCCTTCTCACTGCGCAGCGGCCACCATTAAGAAGGGGAGGGAGGTGGGATGGTCCGGTCTGCTCGGAGGCGGGAGGGTGGGAAAGCGCTTAGTAGGGAGGGAGCGGGGCCCGCAGGGGCAGCAGCGGCAGGGATGGAGCTTGGGGGAAGAAAAGGTGCAAAAAGTGGAAAAAGGGAGAAAAAGAGACAGGAAGAAAAAAGATGACAGAAAGCACAGAGACACACACAGACAGGTACAGATGGCCACTAGGCCACCAGGTATGAGGCGTAGGCGAGTGCCTGCGGGTAGTGGTGGGCCACAAACTGAGAGTCAGGCATGCTCCAATCAGCAGCAGTAACAGTTGGAGCTGCACAGAGGGGAGCGAGCAGACGCTGACCGGGAGGTCAGAGGAGTAGCACTCTGAGCACTTTACCACTGCAGACCAGTGTTAAAGTGCATGCTTTCTCTTTCCTAAACATGGTAAAATTGGTTTATACCTACTTGGCATAATTAATTTACTTGTAAGTCCCTTGCCTTGTAAAGTGGTATAAATATACCCATGGCCTGTAAATCAAATGCTACTAGTGGGCCTTCAGCACTGATTTTGCCTCCCACACAATTAGCCTGTCGAACATGTCTCACGCCTGCCATTGCCAAGCCTTTTATTACATATAAGTCACCCCTAATGTAAGCCATAGGTAGCCCATCAGGCAGGGTGATATGTAAGTAAGGCAGGACATGTACTTTTAAATTGTACATGTCCAAGTAGTGAAAATACCCAAAAGTAATTTAGCACTACTGTGAGGCCTATTACTCTCATAGGCCAGCATTGTGAATTCTTTAATCTAGTTTTAAGCTGTAATTCTAAATCACAAAGGAGTAGCTACATCATGTTTCATATCATTGAAATGGTAATGTTAAAATCCTTTTGCTGGTAAAGTCGGACTTAACATTACTATTTTAGAAATGCCACTTTTAGAAAGTGGACATTTCTCAGCTCTTACTGCTCTGAATGCCTTGCAGCCTGCCTCCAATACATGTCTGGGCTAGGTGACAGCTACAGTTTTTGCATTCCTTCTATACAGTCACAAACATAGGATTGGGCCTTCCTGGGCTGGAAGGGTGGAAGGAAGCTCACACTTACACTTCAATAGGTGCCTGTCCCCGTACAAAGGGCTGATTACTGCCAACTATTGGTCTGGAGCCAGGACTGGGATGAAAGGGGGATCTGTGCACTCCAAATAGCTGCCTTGAACTCACCCCCACTTCAAAGGCACTTTTTGGTATAAGTACTGGGGCTCTGACCCTGGCAAAGGAGTACACTTCTGGACTTGTGAAGAACTCTGCTAGAGTAAAGACTACTGTGTTGTGAGGATTGCCACTTCGCTTGAACTGACTGCTCCAAGGAACTGCTTCTCTGCTTTGCTGAGCTGCCCTGTTGCCTGGTGATCTCTGCCCTTCTGAGGACAAGGACTGGGCCCATCCTGCTGAACCCATAGTGACTCCAAGGGCTTGCTGGCTTGTCCCTTGTTCGTATGAAGTCTCAGGTACATCAAAGACTACCTACAACTCTCCTGGTGCAGCCAGACTTGCCTGAAGTGCCCCCTCTAGTCCTGGGCATCAGAAGTGAGTTCTGTAGCTGATTTCAGCAAAAACCAGTTCATCGCTTCGAGTATGGGAGAAATTCTGCAGCATTTCGACATTGACACAGAGGATGTTCGACTACAGTTGATTCACAGCCTGTGCGGTCCAGTGATGACGCTCTGCGTGTCTCAGCGACAATGGTCTACGCGGCTTAATGACGACACATCACATTGACTTCAGTAGAGCCTGACGACGATGCAGTGAACCGATTGCTTGAAAAATACCGACGTATCGTGCCCCCGACGTCAACACTTTGCTCCATCAAATGTACTGTTTCAGCGGACCCTGTGTGGGTTCAGTAGCCAGTCTATCCTCCATCATGGTTGGCCCGAACTTTGGATTTTCACTGGTCCCTTGCGATCTCATGTTACTTGGTGACTTTTATGCGCTATTTTTGACCTAATCTTTAAAAATTAATATCTTAACATCTACTGATTCGATTTGAGTTGCGTTGGTCTTGTTTTACTCATAAAAATATTCTCTATTTTCTTAACATGTGTGGAGTCTTTTTCTGGTGTTTTCATTCAATTACTTTGTGTGTGTGTTGCACAAAATACTTCACACATTGCCTCTTAAGTTAAACCTGCCTGCTTTGTGCCACGCTACCAGAGGGTGAGCACACGTTAATTTAGTGTGTTTCTGACTTACCCTGACTAGGACCATGGTCCCTACATGGACAGGCTGCATACCTCTGTCAACTAGAGACTCAATTTCTAACAAGCGCACACCCTAAATTGATGTATGTCAATGTGCTTCCATGTAACTATGAAGGAAAAGGAGGCACTGTGCCTCATAACACAATGTGGTCAGGAGGAAGCTGGAATTGATGCATGACTTCCTGATTTTACTTTGTGCAATTCAGCCACTGCATAGTTATTGCTTTGTAGCTCCTGTTTTAGATCAAAGCTTAATCCTCTGAGCTTAATTCTTTATGGCGATGAATCAGTGCACTGAGTTAGATACACCCAGGCTGTTAGCTTTTTCACAAGGATCGTGATGAGAGGGTGCTGTTTTAATACAACACCGCAGATTAAAACCTGAGCATCTGCCTTTGGTCAGTGTTTTGAGACCCTTTGCTCAATGTAACTAAAAGTCTTTGAGCCAGATGTACTAACACTAGGAATAGCAATTTCCTATTTGTGATTGTCTCTGAATCATAATTAGTAAATCACTATCCCTAATGTATGAAATGGTTTATATTAAAAATAAAGATTCCTTGTGGGTCTCAAATCAACCTACCTCGTGAATAGTAATGAGGCAGGTTTCAATTTACGACCCATTAAGGATGATGGCTAGTGGTGGTTGTCGTAGGACTCTTGTCATGGAGACAAGAAAGATAAAACATAGCACAATCAGGATTGTTACCATGAGTGAAAAGAAAGTAAACAACCCAGCATATTGGGATAAACATGTGGCTAAGAATTCCTACTCACACATCATAGCATCTATGCAAGAGCATGGCAGTGTTAGCCCTTTTTCTCTGCCCGTACTTAGTCCATGGAAGGAACACCCGCCCCCATACCTGAAAAGCAGGGGTCTGCCTGCCATCTCCTCAGTTGACTGTAGAGACAGGGCTGAGGTCAGCAACTTGGCAATGAAATGTCATACTGCTTTGGCTGGAATTAACCTTCTTTGGCCTGTGTGAAGTTTTTTTAATAATAAAACGTGTTGATGTTCTGAGAAACAGGCCTGATGTGATCATGTGTGTAAGTGTTGGGCTGTCTGCCCACTCTTGTGATGGCAATACTAGATAGATTATCATGTACAGCCCTGATCAGCCTTGGGCAAAGGTACACAGTTAAATGTTGTGCACTTAAAGCAATAACAACACTTTTGCAAAATAGCAGCTGATTAGAAAAATAAAAACATCTTTGCTAAAAGCCAGTTATGCTCAAATAAATTAAAATGAATAAATGAAATGGAGCATGTAACTAGGTGAATGGGCACAGGCAATGGGCCTAAGCTAAAATACATGTCCCCGAGCAAGATTCTAAAATGAATGCACAACAGGATCAGCAGACCACCATGTCTGTGATTGCTTTTAAATAAAGCAATTCTTTTAACTGTAGCAGATATGTTTAAAAAAAGAAAGTTAAACATTTAAGTTTCATTTTTAAAGAGTAGGCAGTGGTCTGTGGGACCACGGCCTGCTCTTACAAAATATTTTCCTTAACATTCTCACAGGGGAAGGGGTCAAATGAAACTCCTTGCCATTTGCGAACGTATTACCACTGCAAGTTTATAGTTGGTAAAAGATTAATGTTTTGCAACTGTTATAGGGTTGTACAACATTAAGACATCCCATTCTGATTCGGTATTTGGAAGGGATGTCTGTTCCAAATACTGAATTGGTATTTGGAAGCAAACACATATTGTGATTTGGTAACAAGCTACTGATTCTCTGTTTGCCTTTTGTTCATTGGAAAAAGCTTTTTTGTGGTTGCAAACAGCCTGAACTTGAGAATCAGGTGGTTTGCGACCTCAAAAAAGCTTGTACATCTGGCCCCAAATTCCTCTGCCATCTGTTCTTGACTTAATTCATCCACCCAGTCCTCATCCCTCCAAAGATTATTTCCTTCATTGAGCCATACAGCCATGTCTCCACTATCGATCCATCCATTTACTGGTTGGACAAGTTTCTTTAATGAAAAATGTGGTGTAAGACAGAACATATTTGCATTTTTTTCAAAAATGTCTTTGGAGGGAGAACCACTGCAAACCTTGCATGCAATGATCAGGCTTGCTCTCTACTTACAATATGGGAAGACTAGTCTGAAAACATGTGCCTGTCCTGTTCATATTAAGTTAAGTATTTAATAGAGTAGGAATTAGAAAACAAGTGAAGTTTTTCTCCTGCTTCAATAATATTTAAAATAGTGTCTTCAAATGAGCCCAAACAGGCATCCATGAACCAGCATTGTAGCCAGTGTGTCATCAACCCTAGTGCAAGGGAGGAAATTAGCCCCAAGCCACTTTTGAAGTGCGAAATACAATAATTATACTACATTTTCTAGCATTTGCAACAAGTATTTTAGATTCTATAAAGGACACAGAGGTGAGGAAAGGTCGAATGGTAGACACTGATACTCGAACCATTGGTCAACCATTGGAACTGAAGAAGTCATCGAAGGGGGGTTGGAATCGGAATTGTGAGATAGGCGTATTTGCGATCCAGGTGCACTATATAGCTGTTCTCTTGGAGTAGATCCCGAAGAAAGTGAATACCTTTCCTCTTGAAATGGCGGTAAACCACCCACTGGCTGAATTGTCTCAAGTTGAGAACTAGCCTCTGACCTCCACCCTTTTTTCTGTACTAGAAAAGCATTGTTGCAAAAGCCTTGGGGGAGAGGTCGCGCAGGAGCAATAGCCTGTTTCATCAGGACTTTGTGAATTTCTGTATCTATAAAATATTGTGTCTTGTAGGGAAAAATGGAGAGGGGGTGGATGGGTAGGTTGGACTGGGACCAGGGTAAGTTGGACTGGAACCCATGCATCTGAGGACATTTTGGCCAAATGTTGAAAAAAGTGATGCAGTCTGCCTCCCCCAAAGGAATGCCAAAAAAAGGGGAGTTACCTGCAGATTAGGCATTGAAGACCTGGCCGCCTCTGTTGAAACCTTTATTGTAGTGACCTCAGAAACCCCTTGATCTTGAGGGAAGACGCCTGCTTGAGAGGTGTCGTGCCAGTTTCCTCTGTGCCAAAGGCTTGAGCCTCATTGGGGACCTTTAGTGTTGAAACGGCTGATTGGCCGGCTGACCGGCCGGCCCGTCCAAAAAGCGGATTAAAGACTTTCTTCAAAGAAGTTTGAGCCTTATCCAGTGAGGCAAAGGTGTTCACAAACTTGCCAACGTCCTTAACAAAACGGTCTCCGAATAACTTTCCTTCAGCCAGCGGACTAACCTCAAAGGTAGCCAATTCCATTAGTTTAGAATCAATCCTCATGAGCATTAACTTGTGCTGCTCTGAAGCCAAATCACAGTTGGCGTTGCCAAGTAGACAAACTGTGTGTTTGGCCCTCCCGCTAAGACTTCAGGATTTATAGGGGTGACAGAATCTTGTGATGTTCAGGGCCAATTCCAGGATTTTTGCCAGTGACATCCAACAATTTGTTTTGACACGCCCTGAGGGCTCTATCTATGCTCTTTTTTGGTTCTCTAGCATATTTTTTCAAGTAAATCAGCATATTTGGATCAATGTCCGGAGTTTGCGCCATTTTATTGGTAAGGTCTGGCCTAGGGTATGCTGCTCTCAATCTGGAGCATACTTCCTCCTCAAAGCTGTTGCGGAGGTGAGTCTGCACATACTTCACTCCTGCAGGGGCCAGGACCCAATCAGAGGACCTGGGGTGAATAATATCATCAGGTTCAAAGGTAAAGGGAGTCTGAGGGACGGAATGGGAAGAGCTTGGACAGGAGGAGGTAGAACGTTTCCTCTTCTTGGTGGGGGGTCTGCTATTATCTGACAGAGGAGAAGCAGATGAATCAGTATTGGAATGTGAGGAAGAATCATGCATTTGAGTAAGCGGACGTTTGTTGGTGCTATTGGTATGCTGCCCAGGAATACCTCAAGACAATTTGGAGATGACATCAGAATGGGGCCACTTGGTGGGCTTGGGACCAGGAGAGGGCTGAGAAGAGCCTGAAGGCGGGGGAGGGGTAGAAGCTAGGGCAGAGGATGACCAGAAAGTTCTTCATGGCACTTAGAAATATGCTGCAGAGGAAAGTGCCTTTTTTAATGAGTGTTGGACTGAATGATCGATCATTTTCACCAGGCTACCATCATAAAAATAGTCTTCATCTTTTGCAGGCCTGGTCTCATTCCCTTTGTTCCAGAGGTTCATAGTCTGACATCCTGAAAGTGAGGAGTAAGGCCCCAGTTCTAAGGTCCTCAGAGGGAAGCAAGGATCAAAAGACAAAAAACAAGGACAATTACCCAATAAGTCAAATTATTGCAGCCAAGGAGGACTCTACCAGACTGGGTGTCAGTGGAAGCAAAACAGGATGGTAAATAGGCAAGACCAGTTCCAAAAATTAATTGGGACGCTGTCCACCAATGTAAATTCTGATTAATCAGAGATCTAAGTAAATGGTCTGGAAAATATATTGAGTCCACTCCTGTTATTACAGCCTAGGAAAGTCGACACCATCCACAACCTTGCAAACTTCAAATCTTGTAAGTGTGGAGCATCAACAAACTTTTCTATGAGGCTATGTGTGAAAAGCCCAATTGGGCTATCCACGTGTCCTCACTCTCAGGAGGAGCGGCTGCACAATAGCGCGTACAAGAGACCCCTGGAGATGGTGACTGAGAGGGGAAACTAGAGCAACGTGCGCTCATGAATACCCAAGGGAAAAGAACAAACAAACGCCGAAACACTACCTGAAAGAAATAACAAACAGAAAACTTGTTGGAATAAGCGCACACAGCGCGTACTATGAAAAAAGAAATGAAACAATCATTAACTGTTAGACCTGACAGCCTTAGGGTGGTCACCCCTAACTTTTTCCCTGCCTCCCTCCACTTTTTAGACTGTTTTTGCTGGTTTTAGGACTCTGCGAACTTTGCCACTGCTACCCAATGCTAAAGTGCATATGCGCTCTCCTTTCAAACATGGTAACATTGGTTCACACCCAGTTGGCTTATTTAATCTACTTATACGTCCCCGGTAAAGTGCAGATTAAATGCTACTAGTGGGCCCTGATTTTGCCATCCACATAAGTAGGCCCTTAACCATGCATCAGGCCTGCCATTGCAAGGCCTGTGTGTGCAGTTTCACTGCCACTTCGACTTGGCATTTAAAAGTACTTGCCAAGCCTTAAACTCCCCTTTTGCTACATATAAGTCACCCCTAAGGTATGCCCCAGGTAACCCTTAGGGCAGGGTGATGTGTAGACAAAAGGCAGGACATGTACCTGTGTAGTTTACATGTCCTGGTAGTGTAAAACTCCTAAATTCGTTTTTATACTGCTATGAGGCCTGCTTCCACCATAGGCTAATATTGGGGCTGCCCTCATACATTGTTTGAGTGGTACCTGCTGATCTGAAAGCAGTAGGAAAGTCATATTTAGTATGGCCAGAATGGTGATACAAAATCCTGCTGACTGGTGAAGTTGGATTTAATATTACTATTTTAGAAATGCCACTTTTAGAAAGTGAGCATTTCTCTGCACTTAAATCCTGTGCCTTACAATCCACGTCTGACTGGGTTTCGTTGACAGCTCCCTTGTGCATTCATTCAGACACACCCCAAACATAGGATACTCAGCCTCACTTGCATATATCTGCATTTTGAATGGGTCTTCCTGGGCTGGGAAGGTGGAGGGCCTGACACTTGCATGTCAAAGGACAGTAGCCAGCCCTCACACAAAGGACTGCCACATCCCCTACTGGGACCCTGGGAGACAGGATTGAACTGAAAGGGGACCTTGTGCACTTCTAAGCCACTCTTTGAAGTCTCCCCCACTTCAAAGGCACATTCGGGTATTTAAACAGGACCTCTGCCCCTACCAACTCAGACACTTCCTGGAGAAGAGAACCTGATCCAGAACCTGCATCCTGCCAAGACCTCCCTGGCTGCTCAAAGGACTCACCTGTCTGCTTTCTGTGAAGGACTGCTGCCTTGCTGTTGCCCTGCTGCCTTGCTGCTCTCTGACTGTGGTGAAGAAGTGCCCTCCAAGGGCTTGGACAGAGCTTGTCTCCTGTTCCCTGAAGTCTCAGGACCAAAAAGACTTCATCTCTACAAGAAGGACTCCTTGTGCGGCGAAATTTGATGCACAGCCTGACAGAAACGACGCACAGCCTGCACTGCAGTGAAAATTTCACTGCACGCCGAACCGGAACGACACTGCCCGACTTGCAACGAGAAGATCGACGCAGCACCAGCGTAGCGATTGGAAATTCGGCGCAGGGTCTCACCGGATCGACGCACAGCCAAGCCGGAATGACGCAGGGCGACTTCCAGAGAGGAATGGATGCAGCGCCTGCCGTGCGGTAGAAAATTTGACCCAACGCCCACCGGATCGACGCGGCTCCTGTGACTTCGTCCTGCCAGCACCAGAAATCCATGCATCATCCCCGGGGCATCTGAAAACCCCGCAATCCGAAGAGGATCCATGACCAAGCGTAGGAAATCGACGCACAGCCGTCCCTGCATGAAAACTAAACGACGCATCTCCGTGTGCGGCCTGAGAAATCGATGCACACCCCTTTGTTTCCAC
This sequence comes from Pleurodeles waltl, assembly GCF_031143425.1. NCBI lineage: Eukaryota > Metazoa > Chordata > Amphibia > Caudata > Salamandridae > Pleurodeles > Pleurodeles waltl. The sequence goes on from NC_090440.1 coordinate 352,504,424, forward strand.
GCATCTCCTCCTCTGCAGTTCTTTGCAGAGATTTTTCACCCAAACCAGGTACTTTGTGCTTGAAAGAGATTTTTCTTGCTTTTAAAAGACTTAAGACACTTTATATCACTTTTACAGTGATATCTCAACATTTACTTTTTGCATTTTAATTGTTTTGACCTGCATTTATCTAGATAAATATTATATATTTTTCTAAACACTGTGTGGTGTATTTTTGTGGCGCTATATATGGTGTTATTGTATGATTTATTGCACAAATACTTTGCACATTGCCTTCTAAGTTAAGCCTGACTGCTCAGTGTCAAGCTACCAGAGGGTGGGCACAGGATAATTTGGATTATGTGCGAGTTACCCTGACTAGAGTGAGGGTCCTTGCTTGGACAGGGGGTAACCTGACTGCCATCCAAAGACCCCATTTCTAACATTAACCATCAATAAATATCAGCGTAATAAATACATTATAATACAAGACGGATAGGCACTTATCTTGACTATGGAGCAGCAAAGAAAGAGGAGGCAATCAAGATGGTGTCTCTCTGTTTTGTATATGGGGACTAACCATGATCGGTGCATTATCGATATGGCGTGGTTTAAAGCTTGTTGGGAAATGTGTTTATTTTTGTTTGTGTTTTACTGTATTTTTATTGGCTGCTGTTTGGAGTGGTAAAGATGGAGAAAGCATAATCAGAAGTCTCCAGTCCTGCAATAAAATTAATGCATGCACGCCAGCAGATTCTATTCAGGCGGGATACTCCCAATTTTAAAGCCAAAAATAGCTTCAATTTAGCTTTCTCCTGTCTGAAATAGTCCCCACTGTACTAGAGGTCAATGGGGAATATAAATTCTCCCGATCAGTATTATTCTTTTTTAATCTCCTTCATTTTGCAGTCCAACTGTTGGCATGTATGGATCATTGGGGCCCCTGGTCCTCTGTACCCAGTTGCCACTGCACCAATGGAAGCTACGTCCCTGCCCTAAACCTGTAAAATATTGTAAACATTGCAAAGGCTAAATTCGGTAACGCAGCAGTGAGACGAGATCTGCCGCTTTTATCTGTACCTCCGCGGGAGGTGTTTATTTTCCGAAGACGGCCGAGGAGCAGGGGACAAAAAAATCCCATGGAATTCGAATCCCCTAAGCTTCGGCTGTCTGCGAGGCTCCGCCCTCTTCAGACTCACCGGGCACCTCCCCCGTGTATCCGGAAAACACACAGCCTGCTGGAGTTATGACAGTATAGCTTTGCCACTTCACCACCTCTGATAGAGCCTGGCAGAAGGGTTATAGCTGCTCTCCAAAGCGAGAGCATCTCGAGGAGAGAGGTGTCCAGTGCGAATCTCCATCCTTAAACACATTTTCCTAAAAATGTCATCGCAGGCTCCGCCTTCAACCCTTGCAGTCCGCGTGGCAGACAATGCCAGGTAGGTTTATGAACACCATTAAAAAAATGTATAACTTCTTTGTACGTGGGGGTCATAGTTTTAACACGTTACTAGTGCTAGACTTTCTTTGAACTCGTGTGACTTTCTGGGAAATGTAGTCCTTAAGGTAAACCAATGGCGCGAACTTAGTACATTATGAATTGTGAAAAGAAATGTACGAATACAGCAATTTACATAAGCAGATCAGCTGCAATATGCAAAGACAACTTTGTATTACAGCGTATGATTTTGGAAGCTACTTATTCTTAGACGGATTTATCGTAGAATTCTGATATTTTCCTCCTGGCTATGGGCCAAACCGTGAGCCCAGTGAACGAGTTAAAATCGTGCGCCATTGGTAACCCTTTTGTCGGGGTTCTCCTCAAATAAGAGTCACATTATTTCTTTGTCGTGTTTTCTCGCTGCATCTCAGGAAACCGTGAGTGTTTTATCATGTGACATAGCTTCGTCAAAAATCTCCGCGTCAGCTGTGCTCGCGCTGCAAGAACAGCAAGACAGGAAGTAACCCTATCAGATTCAAGCTTCGGCTGCAGGGTAACTTTAATGGTGTAGCACGTTAGCTTTACAGTCCTCATTTGGAAAAAACTGTATATGAATGTTGTCTTGAGTCACTATGGTAATCCCATTGTAGCAGGTGTCAAGTAAACAGGGCCACTGGAATTATGCTGCAGGAGAGGACCAAATTATGTGGCAAGGTTGACTAAATTTGGAAAAGGCAAATTAGGCAGCAAAATCTGGGACATTTTGTGATCGTATTGCCTCATTAGTTTTGACATTGTGCCTATGTTAACTCTGCCTTAGCACCCAAATCGAGCCATAAGATAGCTACTGGATAATGACTAGTTAACATTGGAAAAGGGCCTTTGACTGTGCTGCAAAACACGTTGCCGCATTTTTAATAACTTTTGATCCGTTTAAACTAGAAACATTTTTTTGGTAAAATCTACATAGTAGCTGATGGATTAGGTGGCGAATGTGGCAAGTTCCTAATTATGTGGAAAATGCTGCTGCTGTAGAATCAAAAAATTTCTAGTTTACGCAACAAGAATTTTCAATTCTATTAAGGACACGGAGGCGAGGATTATGCTTATCTCTTATCTTTACTGCAACACACAGCAGCCAATAACAAAGGACAAAACATGAAACTACATTTCCCATTAACACCAGCCTTGTAATGACCCTCCAATCAGGCTGCACTATTACTTATAAAGTCTGAAGCAAGCAAAGTCCGTCCTCTTTCTTTGTACGTCTCGACCAGATAACTGAACCTTATTATCCTCTATATCTGAGTCCATTAATCACATATTCCCAACTGGAACCAAGACCGAAATGCACAACGGTGCAGGAAAACTCAGGAGATTCCAAGACATCTCAGAATGAATCGGCATCCATCAGTGGATTTCTCATCTAAAGGAAGAAAAACAAACTGTAAAATCCTGAAAATATCAAGACTTGAATACATTTGAACCATATATTGCAATTGACTACGAGTACATAATATATGTCATATCGGGTGGGAAAAGAACACTTTTGATTCTTAGGTAACAATAATCAACATTCCCGGGTGGGATAATCTTCGCTTCCGTGTCCTTAGTAGAATTAAAAATTCTTGTCGCGTAAGCTAGAAACGTCTAGTAACATCATATGGCTTTAAACAATTTACCACACAAAGTTTGGAATTATCACTGAAAGCTGGATAGCTAATACATTTAGATTTAGATTTCTTATGTTTAGATTTGTGAAAAGATACTCCAGAAGGAGTAAAAACTCTACCTGCAATGTCCAAGGCTTTGACATCCAAAACTCTCCTGCATGAGATTAAACAAAGCAGCATAAACAAAGCAGCATAGTCAATTTTGCTGATAGCTGTTTTCGTGAAAGGGCCTCATTAGCTGGCCAAGCCATTAAAACATTTAAAATGACATTTACATCCCAAAGAGATGAATATTTTGGAAGAGGAGGCCGAATCATACGAACACCGCGCAACAATTTACAAATCAATGGGTGTTCCCCTACTGGTTTGCCTTCAACATGAGGATGTTTAGCTGAAATGGCTGATCTAAAGTTATTCACTGTCCTGTATGCCAGTCCCTGAGCCACAACGTGAGACAAGAAATTTGCTATCATTTGCACTTGGGCCCCCAGGGGATCCACCTTCCTTTGATCGCACCAATCCAACCATCTCCTCCGGGCGGAGGCGTGTCTTTTATGCGTACTAGGTGCCAAGGATTGGGAAAGGAAGAAACTAGTGTCTTCTGAAATTCTCGTACCCTGAGAAGATTCCCCGAGATTCTCCAAGCCATGAGAACCAATTGGTTCTTTAGGATCAGGGGCTGAGGATTCCCCAGTGGATCTAATAAGAGGTCCCATGATGGGAGGATTCGCACCGGAGCGGCACAGCACAAGTTCAGAGCCATCGGAAACCAAGCTTGTGTTTTCCAATATGGTGTTACCAGAATCAGTTCTGCTTCCTATCGAATAGTTTGCGTGATAACCTGTTGGATCATGGAGAACAGAGGAAATGCAAAATGCAGATCCCCTTCCCAAACGCATCCGAGTGAGGGCATTCGGATCTGGTCTCCAACTGAAAAAGAGTGGGAGATGAGTGTTCAGACGGGAAACAAAAAGATCTATTTTGCAAGGACCCCAGAGTTGATTCAGAAACTGAAATATTCTGGGATGGATCTGCCAATTGCTGGCATCTCTCAGATGCCTGGAATTCCAGTCCGCCACTAAGTTCACCTTCCCCGGAATATATTCCGCTGACACAGAGATCTGATGAGCTAGGCAAAAATGCCAAAAGTCTTTTGCAATCTCTGCCAGCATCTTGGATCGAGTTCCCCCTAGCTTTTTGATATATCGAACCGCTGAAATATTGTCCATCCTGAGGAGAATACAGCATTTCGATTTGGACGGGGACAAGGTCTTTACTGCGAATGATCCTGCTAGGAGTTCTAGGCAATTGATATGGAGTTTGAGTTCCTCCTGAGACCAACTACCCCCGTCTCTATCTGGCCACACCTGGCACCCCAGCCCCATCTGCTGGCATCTGATTCTATGACCACTTCTGGAACCGAGGCAAAAATCTCTCTGCCATTCCAAGCATCCATATGATTCAGCCACCAATGAGAGAACAATCGATTCGGAGTATGTCAAGCCCTTCCTCAGATAAAGGATCTTCAGCCTCTGCAGGGCACGGTAGTGTAGAGGGCCCGGAAAGATGGCCTGGATAGATGACGCTAGGAGGCCCACCAGGCGGGCAAGTACCCTCAAGGAAATCAAAGGAGTTAACAAGGCTTTCTTCACTTCTTTCTTTATAGCAAGCCTTTTGGTCAATGGCAACTTTAAAAGAGCTGCAATGGAATCTATTCTGAATCCTAAGAATTCTATGTTCTGAACTGGAAGAAGTTGAGACTTTTCTAAGTTTTTAAAAAAGCCGAGATCCTGAAGGAGCTGCATCGCCCAAGACAGGTGGAGACGAGCAAGGCGCTCTTCCTGAGCCATAATGAGAATGTTGTCTAGATAAATAATCAGACGAACTCCTTTTTCCTGTAACCATTGCATCAACGGCAGTGCTTAATTTGTAAGTAAAAAGGAGCCACTGCCCAAAGTCCTCCTCTTAAATTTGTGGCTGCAGCAATTAAATATTTCAACATGGAATACTGAGGCGGCGTAATCCTGAAGCCATCTCGGGCCTCTTCAGTACATATAAAGCCACTCCCCGCCCCTTCAGGTCACTCTTGCAGCTTTCTACTTTCTCCCTTTGTGAGGCTTTTTCGTTTTCCCCTTCCTCTATCTGTTCCATATTTGTCTTTTGCTCGCAGCAAATGCTTGAGGGAGATGATTAAGCGCTGGTGCTCAGCACCGGAAACAAAAAGCACAAATTAAGCACTGATCACCGGGCGCATTACTTTTGTGAAGCACCACGGTGCCGAAGAAAGACCGAAAAGGAGGGCTGAGAATTTCTATCAACGATTTTGCCAGAAGAATTAAAGAAATCTGCGATGTGGAGCATATATCAGAATGGTCAAATAAGCGTCTTTGAGATCTAGACGGACCATCCAGTCTCCCTCTTGTAAAAGATCTCTGAGAAGATGGATACCTTCCATCTTGAAGTGTCGATTATATTATCAAAGCATTGAATTGATTCAGATTGAGGACTAAACGGGACCCCCCTCCCTTTTTCTGGATGAGAAAAATTGTGCTGAAGAAGCCCCTTGGGTGAGGGCACGATTCCACGATAGCGCCTTTTTGTAATAGCGCTTTTAGCTCTTGATTTATAAAAAACATCTCTTGTTGGGGAAAAAAGGAGAGGATGGGGAATCTCGGATTGTTGTGGTTCGGAGTAAAGTTCTAGATGGTATCCTGAAGACTCACCTGTTTGAGAGGTATTTTGTCCGCAATAACCTCCTCAGCGAGGTCCCCTGGGGTTACGACCCTTGTAGCCACGACTTCTGTTGGGGTAGAAGTTCAGATTGCATTGATAGTTGGAATCCCCACGGTTTCTCTGATATGGGCGTGAGGTCTGCGAAGAGAAGCGGCCTGACGAGCGACCTCTGAAACGCCCGGCCCCATGAAAAAGGCCACTCTTAAACACTTTTTAATAGAAGTTTGGGCCTTGTCTAAAGCTGAGAACGTAGTGACGTATTTGGCAAGATCTTTCACAAACTTATCGCCAAACAAAAGACCTTTAGCCACTGGTCCAACGTCCGCTGAAGCCAGTTCGGACAATTTTGGGTCAATGCGAAGTAGGAAGGATTTCCTGTGTTCAGTAGACATTGAACAATTTGCGTTACCCAGCAGGCAAATGGCTCTCTGTGCCCAGTCCAGCAAGGTGTCAGGGTCGATGGGTTCCTGCGATTCCTTAGCTTGGATTGTGAGGCTCTATCAATACACTTTTTTGGGTCTCTGGAGAATTTTTAAAGAAAAGTGATCATATGCGGATCCAATTCCGGAGTCTCTGCTACCTTTCCCTCAAGGGCTGGCCGAGGGCATTCTGACCTTAGAGTGTTACGAATGTACTTTTCAAAGCTCTTCCTTAGTCTGGATTGAACATAGGCTGCCACCTTAGGGCAGGGGGTCCATTCAGTAGGTTTAGGATGAATGATATTGTCCGGATCAAAGAGAAGGTTCTTCGCCAGAGGAGAAGAGGGGTCAGTATTATCAAAATAGTGCTTTTTGCGTTTGCTTTTACGCTTATCTGAGGAGGACTCATCCTCAGAGACAGAAGTGGAGAAGTGTCCCAAGAATTGCGCCCTGCCTGTGGTGTGGGGTCAGAGCTCTGATCAAAAAAGGTGCTGTATTCATGGTAATTTAATACCACATTAATGGTGTACTCAAAGGGGTCTGAATCTGACCAGCCAGGCTCATTGATTTCGACCTCATTTGGAGTGGGGTTCCCCGAGCCTGCGCCAAATCGCCTACGGCCAAAATTAAATATAGGTTGGGCAAACGGGCATAAAGCCTTCACCAAAGCCCTGTTTACAGAGTCTTGTACATGGAAATCAAGAGCCTCAACCAGTCGTTCTTCCATCTGATGGCCTTCTGAATATTCCCCATAATAATCATCCTGTTGAGCCATGGTGACAGTGGATGCTATGACAGTAAGAGGTCCCAAAGCCAGTTGCCAATCCACAAGGTGAGGGGGGGAAACCCCAGTGCCCAAAAGGTCAAAAGACCTTTTTGCCAGTGAAAAAACGAAGTTTTTATTATCAAAGAACCAAGGTTTCAAATATTGAGGGGCTGGCACCTGATCCCGTAGGGCAAAGCTCAGTTAGTATTATCCCAGCCTCTCCGGGCGTAAGAGTGGAAGCAAGGAGTCGGCAGACTTGAAAACTCCTTGTTGGACGATCGTGCTATTACAAACCTGATAATTACAGGGTTTGCGCATGCGCGATCGCCGAAATAGAAGAGAGACCAAACTCTCGAGACCGCGCTTCTCCGAGGCCCCTTACCGGCAATAGAAAAAGGGAAAAAACTATCGGAAACTGCCGCGTCGTGCCACAAGAAAAAGATTAGCGCTTGAAGGCCGAAGCTGCGATTTCACACAGTAAGCCAATATGCATAAGTCGCATAAACAGTCAACAGCAATAAAGAGTCACTTATCTCTGGTGTGCAGCAGCAAAGAAAGAGGACGGACTTTGCCTGCTTCAGACTTTATAAGTAATAGTGCAGCCTGATTGGAAGGTCATTGCGAGGCTGGTATTGATGGGAAATGTAGTTTCATGTTTTTTTGCTTTGTCATTGGCTGCTGTGTGTTGCAGTAAAGATAAGAGATACACATAATCCGAAGCCTCTGGTCCTGACATAGAATTGCGTGATTTGAGACACTCGTTTTATAAAGGTTGCTGTCCTGGATGGGGGGGGGGGGGTGTTTAGCAATTCTTTACAAAACTTGTGATTTAAAAGCCCTGCCGAAAAGTCCAGCCTTCATGAAGCAATTAAAATGTCAAGATAACTCTTGTAATTAATGTTCCTGCTAGAGAGAGAGATCAGCATTTTGTTCAGTGGCAGTGTTGATTCACCTTAAAGTAGCACAGAGGGTTAATTTGCGTACTGCCTAGAACAAAACTGTGGGCCAGATTTACAAGTCCTTTGCGCCTCCTTGCACCACACTAGTGTCTTTTTTTTTATGCTAACGTGGCATTAAGGAGGCCATTTCCCCACGCTATATAAAGTGGTGCGGTGCGTGTATTACGCCACTTTGTAACTCCTTGCCCCACATTATGCCTGCGCCAGGCATAATGTATGCAAGTCAGGCGTTCCCACGCAGGGAGGCCGCTAAAAATGGCGCAGTGAAATTTACATTTCACTGCGCCATTTTTAACAGTCATTTTAAACGCCAGCTTGGGGCAGGCGTTAAAGTGACAAGCCCATAGTAAGCTATTGGCCTCCCTAATGCTTTGCTGCACTAGCACCATTATTTATGGCACTTATCCAGCAAAGCACCACCATAGCGTCATTAATCATGATGCTATTGTGGAAACGACCACCATGGTGCACCATATTGTAAATACGGTGCAGCCATGGTGTCATTAGGTGGGGCAGGAGTGACACAAAAAAAGTGGCACATCTCGACTGATGCACCACTTTCTTGTAAATCTGGCCCTATATTTTATGTGGATAGCTGAGTCAATTGGTAAAGTCAGCCTTTACCAATGCTGTAAAACACATGAAATGTATATGAGAGGGGCTATGAAGAGATGAGGGGCACTTTTGCGGGGTGGTAGTGGAGGGAATCCAAGAAGGAGGTCATTGAGGGATGCCAAAAAAGACTGTTGCACAGGGCACACCCAATGCTAAAGCCAGCCCTGCCTGGGCCCCACCAATAATTTAGAAGTGTCCAAGGGCTGAATCAGGAACTTTTAAACTCATGTATTGCCAGGGCCTTCTTTCAGAAAGACAAGGTGTAAAAGACCAAACAGCATTTCTATTAGGGACTGACATGGGATGTCAGAGATTCACGTAAGGCTGCATTTCAAAGCCGTCTCTCATTTGTCTTACCTTTAGCATAAAAGCATAACATTCCAGGCAGAATATTTACTAAACTTGTTGAAAAATGTAATATTTAAATGCACCAAATAAGTGTAACCCTAGTTTCAAAACGTCATTTTTTAAATTAATTTCTAAGGTCAACTCCTTAATAAGTGGAAAATATGCAAGTGATTTTCATTAGTAAAATAACTTGAAAAGGTGTTTTCACATTTTCATTGGGAGTAATATCTACTTTACGATTTATAGTGCTCAAACAGTCAGGGGCTCAGCAGGGCACCAATAGAAACAAACCATGATTATAAGCCTCTTAGACACCTGTGTGTGGGTTTAATTAAGAAAATAAGCACTGTATAATGTATACCAACAGACGTATATAATAAACTTCGCTTTGAGTTTCACCCTCGCCTATACCTGTAAAAAAGGCTAACGCACAGTGAGACATGGGGGATATTTAAAATGCCAAACAACTAAGAACTCTCACCCAAAATGTATGTTGCAAACAATGTCAAACAAGGGGATGTGTTGGGACTTCTCCTCTTCTTCCTTTGTATTTCAGATACGTCAACAATGCACCCAAACAGTAGTGCTGAAACAATTGTAATAGTAGGGTTGCTGCCATTAATTTAACCCCACTGAAGGCATGTGAAAAATCCAAATGCCACAAAAAGAACAATTATAACAAATGAAGCACGCCCATTCAGTGTGATAAGTGTGTGGTATGTAGCTGGTGGTGCATGTTGGAGCACACTGTTGCAAATATATTACTAAAATATGGTGTGGTGGCACATAGTCATTTACAGACAGCACATTTTCCATTTAAATTTGAATTGACACGCAGTTTTATTGATAAAACTATATAGCTCCCAAACAGTAATGTGTGTGGACTGGTTCTCAGCAAATGTTTTTCATTTGCACATCACTAAGTAAAGTGTATTGATTGAATGACCCTTTTAAAATGTTTGTTTCCATCACACTTCAGAATAATAAAAACAAATGCTTCATTTGTGTGTTCCTAACTGCTGATAAAGTTTGACATATTTGTACAGTTCATTTACAGGTATTTAAATAATGTGAATTAGGAAAAAAACTGACATAATTCAGCCTTTCCTTTCACACATCCCTGTACCCCAGTAAGATGATCAGATAGTTTGCGTTCCAAAATTCTCTAACTTTGCAGTCAGGGAAAGAAAACTAAACACCAGGCTGCACTTTAAAATAATATGCAGCAGATTGTCAAAAGATATAGCCTGACATTTGGCCTCCGTCTTTGAAGTCACAACAAATGTGACAAGATAAAAACAACATTTAAAAACATATTTTTGGCTATCTAAGGGGTGTTGCAACACCCCTGCTCCTCCCCGCCACCTATACTTCCATCGCCTATGGCCTAGAGTGACAGCGCAGAATATAATTTTCACCAGTAAGTCTTGTGAATCATGTGGTTGTAGGGAGTAGTGTGAGGGCACATGAAACCGAAAAGTTAAAACTATACGTTGCATACCCCTACTTCCCTAATGAGATTGTGGGTTTTTTCTAACGAGACAACCACGAGACAGAGTGGTTTGTAATTGTCATCAGTACTCCATATCCTGTTCATTGCTATGTACCTTTTTGTATTACATGGTTTTTGAAACAGGAAATGTATAATGAAAACACTACTTCATGTTGCTATATGTTGATGTATACTCTGCTTCTTTGTAGCCTTGTCGTGGGTTGAATTCAATAATTCACAGGGTTAATGTATATTTAGCAAATTACGGAAAGTAATTAATGATGATCATAAAATTCCTGGGAAGTGTGGGTTTCAAAACCACTGCTGAAAGAATGTTGCAATTAAGATCCAAAACGTAAAAATGTGTGTCAACTCCCATTCTGGAAGGCACTCGAGCTTTTAGCAAGTCTCAATGTTTTACAGAAGTTAATGTTTACCCATCAGCACTGGGAATCTGAAATTTACTCATGAAATGCTATCTCTCACCACTCATTATTTTTCTGATTAACCTTTTATTGCTTACAAGAATAAAGGGTTAATATCACAAACATAAATATTTTAAACTCTGTACGTAGTTACCAAATAGTCCACTGCCCTGTGTGTCAAATATAGCCAGTCCTGGTCTTTGAAGCACCAGAATACTGCATTCTGGGACTTCAAGTTTTGCAGTGTGTTGCTACTCAGAAACCAGGGCAGCCTGAAAGATTCACAAATAACATTGGATCACCAAGAGGCTATGTTTTTCAAGACTGTAAATACTGCAGCCCATTTCTGATACTGTTTCTGCATTTTCCGCATGTAAAACCAAATTTAAAGCCTGTTTACCTATTTAATGGACGTGCAGTATTTCATTCACATCATGCATGGAAACAGGCATTGGCATTGTCACTTGTTTTGACTTTTGATTAGTGAACACAAAAATAGTTTTCACTAAAATTTGCTAACAGGCAAAACAGGTATAGCAGGGGCAGCAGCACTGCAAGATTCTATGTCAGGGCCGGATGCTTCTGATTATGCTTCTCTTTCTTTTACTGTAAACACACAGCAGCCAATAAAAAACTTGAACTACATTTCCCATGAGGCACAGCCCCAGCATCACCCCCAATCAGAGACTATCCCCTCATATAAATGTCCTTATCTATGAAGTCCGTTCTCTTTCTTTGCTGCTATGCACAGAGCTAAGTACTTCCTTTCCCGATCTTTGTTTATATATGCAAATACTGTTTGAACTTGTCAGCGCGGCCTCGTGCCTTCATGCGCTACTTACTGATCGTGTAATTTGTTCGATTGCTTTATTTTAATAGGTTATTTCAGTGTAAATATTGCGCGCGCACTATTGTAACACACTTTGCCCCGCCGGTGAGGAGGCCTGAAGGGCACGTCCTAACAGTCCGCTTTCTCTCGCTGAACTCACGCATGCGCACAAACGACCGTTTTAAGTGCGAGCACGATTTTAAGCAAGTGAAGACGTTTTTCTTTCTCTCTGTGCTGCTGAGACACCATTTTCTCAGTGTCCCTTCAGGAATACACCCAGAGGGGCTGCAATAATTCATCAGAGCAATGCTCTAGGGAAAGGTATTGATTTCTGTGCCCCCTCCTCTGAAATTTCCGGCTGTACAATAATTTTTCTGTGTGGCACTTGGTTCCCCCCCATGATACCTGTGCAACTGGGACCTCTACTTATATTGTTGTGCACAGAGTGATCATGGATCAGTATATGGATGATGAACAATATGGGGAGTATGATGCTGGTCATTTTGACCAACACATGGAAGAACGCCTTGTGGAAGCTTTGGACTTTCACGTGCAGGACTCAGTTAATAAAGCCTTGGTGAAGGCAATGTGGAAAAGTAAAATATCGCACCCTCATGCAATCACTGTACCTTGACATCTGGGCATCCATTTTGAGAGTAAGCATCCATTTTGAGAATGTCTTGATAAACCTTATTGTTGACACTCTGGAGAGTGCAGCTGGAGACAAACTGCCTTGCATGATACGCTTTGGGCAGGATGTGAGCCGCCCACGTAGCTGTGGTTAAGCCGATTCTGCCGTTGCTGAGAGAAAAAGGTCACACCTGATAGCCGCCCACATAACTGTGGTTAAGCCGATTCTGCCGTTGCTGAGAGAAAAAGGTCGCTTCGACGGAACAACCTGTGGTTGGAACACAGTCAGACCTGTTATTTTTTTCTTTTTCCCCTCGCACTCTATTCTACACCCCAGCTTTGACATTTCTCTGTCTGCATGCTATTTTTACGTATTTCCACTGACGCACATAGAAGTGTTTTTCTAAAGTTTGCTTGATGGAAAATTACAGAATTATTGCCATTCGCTTGTGTTGTGCAAGAAATGTATAAAAGCTGCAAGCTGCGCAATGTTGAGCAGACCACTCCCTAACCCGCTTGGTGAAGGAGCTCTCCCTTAACTCGAGTTATTGAAATAAGCCTTGATTATACTCCACGTCCCGGACTCTGTCTCCTTCCTCATTTACCTATTACTAGAAAAAATTATGAAAGAAGATAAGGTAAAATAAATTATTTACCACATTTCTGGCGCCCGAACAGGGACCTTCCCTTCTCTACACGTGCCGGTTTTTGCCGGCCGCGGTGTTTTCCCCTGTTTCCTCTCTTGACGGACTTCAGGTGCACCCGGTGGGGATTTCCCACCGAATTCCTTCGGAGATGCGGGGGATTGACTGAGACCGGCATACATATGAGGCGGTGAGAGACGCGGGAGGTCCATACCCGAGCCCGACTTCGAGGAACTGAGGAGTCCGAGACGTCTGAGACCCCTGACACGCGCAGCGTCTGGATTCGATCGAAATTCTGGATTTGCTGTTCGGTGAGTATTACTGAATAGTATCAAGACGTTTTCCGATTAAGGAAACGGTAAAGGTATAGATTTAGTAACAAAATGTCGTTGTTTGCCAAATTTAAGACTAAATCTAAGGATAAAAAGTTTTTAGAAAAAGAGGTGGTTCTTCCACCTAAGGACACGCCAGCTAGATTTATGTATAATAAACATGGCATGTCGGCAATAGTCTTTTTGGACTTATGGGTGGAATATACTGAGAAGTTGGAAGAAAGATATCGGTGGCCCATCAACGGGACTTTCGATATAGAAAGTGTCCTTAAGGTAGAGGAACAGTTGTTCAAAAGGAAAGCGAGACAGGCTCAATTAGATTCTGTGGAATGGTGGAGGAAAGAAGCCCATAGGAGACAGGAGAAAGCTCAGAATAAAGTCGAAAAAGCGCAGAAAATGTCAGAAAAAGCGAAGTCAGGCGAATTATTGCAGACAGGAAAGGAAACAGTTCTTGACCAAACAATTAGAGAAAAACAAGGAAATATGACCGGTCTGTATCCGGTGTTACCTAAATGTGAGGTTGCTGGTCAGGTTAAATCGAAACATGGTCTCCTTCCCAGCGCTCCTATAGATTTTGAAGAAGCACCCCTCATAGACTTATTGGACGTACCACCCCCGTATTCTACTGATATGCGGCCCGTCCATCCTGGACCTGGTCAAGCGGTAACACTTCCCCCAGCTATAATTGACAACCTTTCAGAACACACCCGACGTCTTTCTCTGGTAGAGACAGCGGGAGGGGACGAAGCAGCGGGCGGGGAGGATAAAGTGCAGTGTCCCCATGATCCATTATATAAAAGATATCCCGCTTTGGATGAACAAGGAAAACAGTTAGTTGATAGTTGGACTAAAATAGAGAAAATGCCTGCAGTACAAAGTACCATTGACAGTATGATTGAATATATGTTACGAGGTGGAGATTCCACCGCATATAAAGATGTTATGAAGGGGAAAAATAAGAGACAAAAAATGCACATATATGCTTTCATGACACTTCTCTTTGCACGGTACTTCCAGGCAAATGATTTGAAAATTCCTACAAAATTAGCAGATATAATTAATGAACTTAATGAAAATACCGAAGAGGTAGAGGATGAGATAGATAGAGCAGTGGATAATTTATTGGGCCTTATGATACAACAACAACATAAATTCAAAGAGGGTCCCTCACGACCTACTAAGCAATATCCACTTTGTGGGGACCTCGGAAAAGGAGAAAAATGTACCCCCACAACTGTTTCCTTTTTTCCCGAGGCCCCAACGAGTGAAGAGTTATATGAGGAAACAGAGGAAGCCTTAGAATGGTTCCTTGATCAGGAACCTCCCTTAACAGTTGAGGAGCAGGAATTAGCTCGTACCGCCACCCTGTGGACCTCACAACCAAAAATATACAATCCAGATGTCATTGCCCAGTTATTTTCTAATCTCCCACTTACACAACGTAGATTGGACAGTATATATATGACCCAACACTTGATGACGCTAAATAAAATAATTAGACCCCATCAAAAGGCCCTCGAAGATTTATTGTCTAAGTGCACGTCCTTAACATTCGTACAAGACCCAAGTCTGTTTTTGAACATATTCCTTGAGGCTAGACAGGAGTATCATGACGAAGTAACACGAACACTTCTTCGGTCACGACACCATGATTTACAACAGAAAGACACACTTCGTCATTTTCCTCTTAGAGAGGTACACCCACGAATAGATGGTGGAAATGCCTTACAAAGGGTTTTTGTGTATACTCCCCTTACTAAAATGGAAATTATGAAAATGAAGGAAATGGTTCCATCCCATTCTAAGGATCCTGCAGGATTCTTTAAAGAACTCGCGGATGTCCTTACGATGGGAACATACACATTAGCAGATATGACAATCATGTTGAAACATTTGTTGCCCTCGGGAATTTATGAAAAATTGAGAGAGAAAAACTGGGTAGTTGATGCTGTTGAATTAAATTGGGCAACTCTTGAAACACGTGAAAGTGATCGCGCACCGGGGGGAGATATACACCAGGATATAAAGGCGTTGCCAGGTCTTATTCTCAAAGTATTACCCCAACTCCTCACTACTAAAAAAGAGGATTGGGACGCCATTTCGGCTTGTAAGCAAAAACCTGGTGAGGATACTGGGGATTATTATTCCCGATTAGAGGAATGTTTCACTATCAATAGCGGTCTTAAACCAAATAGTGACTCCTACCCCCACCTGTTTGTGTCCAAATTGGTAGAAAATAGCTTGCCTAAATTAAAGGAAAGGGTTCAAAGAGTTGAAAGTTCCTGGCAGGCTCAGACTCCTTCCCAAGTTTTACGAATATTACAATATCATCAAAATAGACTGAGGGAGGAAGAAGAGCGTGAAAAGACGAGACTGAAAGAAACTAAGATAAGAGCTTTAGTCGCACAGACTGTAATGCCCAGAACAGGCCCGCCGCCACAACAACAAAAGACAACAACTACCTCCAAGGGTGTTTGTAATTACTGTAAGAAACAAGGACATTATGTCAAAGACTTGCAAGGGAATGTAACATGCCCCGTTCTGAAACACAATTTGGCCACAGGTAAAACGTTATCTAGACCCCATGTTCCTCGGGAACAATACAAAACAGAGGGAAGCGTTCCCAAGAGCCAGGATAAAGAAATAAAACAGAGCGCACAGATGTACATGAATGGAGAGGATAATGGGTATGCCGATTTTCCCAGTTTCTTCTGAAGTTGCCCAGGGAGGGAAGAGGATAAATTGCCCCTTATCCCTATACCTGTGGACCAGACTGGTCCATATGTGGACGTTCACCTCCTGGGACAAGAAAATAAGTTTTTATTGGATACCTGGGCAAGCAAAACAACAATTGATCACAATGAACTGCCTCAAGCACCACTGTCAGGAAACAAAAATGTTTCCCTAGGTTTTTCAGGTCAGCCCATTACTAGTAATACTTCAGAGCCCTTACCTTTACAAGTCGGCCCCCTCACCACGACCACTGATCTTCTTTTAACAGATGCTTGCCCGGAAAATTTGCTAGGCATTAAACAACTGAAAGAATTGGGAGCTATTATAGTATGCTCCCCCCAGGACGTACGCCTTTTCTTACGAGATTTTAAAGGCCACTATACCGTTAGAGAGTTGGATCCTCGGCTTGCACAGCTTCCCCCCGAATTGTGGGCCACCAGCTCCACCTCGGTTGGGCGAATGACTATTGCGCCTCACAAAATTATATTGAAAGATGGAGCCATATTACCACGATTACGCCAGTATAAAATACCTCCGCAAGCTGAGAGGGATCTCATTTCCATCATAGAAGATCTCATCAAAGCAGGGGTAGTGATAGAAGTACCTTCAAACACAGTTAATTCCCCTGTATTACCAGTAGCAAAGAAAGTCCAACAGGGTGAAAACCCCAGTTATAGACTGGTAGTTGATCTACGAGAACTTAATAAGTGTGTGGTGTCCCAACATCCTGTTGTACCAGATATCTCCACACTTTTAACTACTATTGATTGCGAGGCATCTTATTTCACCGTCATCGACCTCAAGAATGCGTTCTTCAGCGTACCCATACATGAAGATAGCCAGTATTTGTTCGGGTTCTCACTGTCCGGAAGGAGCTTCCGGTTTACGCGAGCTCCTCAAGGCTTCACTGACGCCCGAGCATCTACAGTCAGGCATTAAAAAGACAATTAGACACTATACAAATGCCTCAAAATACTGCACTCCTGCAATACGTTGATGATCTACTCATCACGGCTCGCTCTGAACAGTCATGTGTACAAGCCTCGTTAATTGTATTAACGTTTTTTGCTGAAAATGGTCATAAGGTGTCACCAAACAAGTTACAGTTTTGTCAACAGCAAGTGGCCTACTTAGGGCACTTGCTGTCGAAGGAGGGTAGACAACTAACACAAGAAAGAATACAGTTGGTACTAAATATACCCCAACGTAAAACACAGAAACAAGTACGTGAATTCATAGGATTAACATCCTACTGCAGACAATGGATCCCTCAGTTTGCTTTAATATCCAAACCACTTGTACACCTCACAACATTGGAAGCAAGTGCAACACCCCAACTTCCCTGGACAGAGGAACATACACACGCATTCCAAACGTTGAAACAAGCAATGTGTCAGGCTCCTGTATTAGCTACCCCCGATTACCACAAAGATTTTACATTATTTGTTACTGAGAAAAATGGGACTGCTTTGTCAGTTCTTACACAGGAACAAGCAGGCAAACAAAGGCCGTGCGGATATTTTTCATCCACTCTGGATCCAGTAGCGCAAGCCCTTCCTGCATGCCTGAAAGCTGTAGCAGCGACAGCCCAAGCTATCAGACAAAGTGACACCATAGTATTAGGACACCCACTAGTAGTAAGGGTTCCTCATGCAGTGGAACTACTACTCAATAGAACACAGACTCAACATTTGACCATAGCCAGATTGACAGAGTATGAACTGACACTGTTCCAACCCCACATTCAAATACTTAGATGTAACACCCTGAATCCAGCGACACTCTTGCCTCTCCCTGAAGAGATAGACGGAGTACATGATTGTATAGAAGTGATTGAACAAGTGACAAAACCAAGATCAGACCTAAGAGATATTCCTTTAAAAGAGGCGGAACAAAATATATATGTGGATGGCTCATGTAAAAGAAATGAAAAAGGGGAACTGAAAGCAGCCTATGCAGTCACCACAAAAACACAGGTACTAGAATGTCGACAAATACCAATTCTCTTGGCGCAGGCTGCAGAATTAATAGCCTTGAGTAGAGCTTGTCACATAGGGAAGAGAAAAAAGATAAACATTTACACCGACTCACAGTATGCCTTTGGGGTAGTACACAATTTCGGAACGCTAGGGAGAGAAAGAGGCTTCATGACATCCCATGGATCAAAAATACAACATGCAGACCTCATAACACAGTTATTGGACGACATACACTTGCCCGAACAAATAGCTGTAATTAAATGCAAAGCACATTCAAAGGGAACAGACGATGTCGCTATAGGAAATGCCTTAGCAGACCAAACAGCTCAGGAAATGACACAGAAAGACGTAGAAAAAGGGTCACCCCATGACCTTGCATTTATAGGACATACACAAACTACCAGAGATACCGCTATTGATATACTAGACATACAGAGTCATGCTACAAAAGAAGAAAAAGAAAAATGGAAAAAGGAGGGAGGGATCTTGACAGACCAGGGATGGATGGTGCCACACAAAGCAGTCTGGTATCTACCGGACGCCATGGTACAGATCATTATAGAAACAATACATGGGCCAGCCCATTTAGGAGAAAAGGCTATGCTAGATGCAACAAGATCTATATGGGACAATAAGCACCTTAGAGCCGCAGCCAAAAACAAGGTCCAAACATGCATGATATGTTGCCAGTACAACATCGGGAAGGGTGTGACAGTAGGCTCAGGAGGATTTCATCCTCCAGAACATCCTTTTGAGGTCATACAAATGGACTATATACAAATGGAAAGATGCAGAGGATACAAGTATGTCCTTGTAGTAGTATGTACATTAACAAGGTGGACAGAAGCCTACCCCGTACCTGATTATACTGCCAACACCACTGCCAAACAATTGATTAAGGAATACTTTCCTAGGTTTGGTCTATTTCGAGTCATATACTCTGACAATGGCCAACCATTCTCATCTGAATTGATGAAGAAAATTTCGCTCCTGCTGGGATACCAGTGGAAATTCCACTGCGTACGCCACCCACAAGCAGCTGGTTTAGTCGAGTGACACAACCAAACGCTAAAAAACAAATTGGCAAAAATTTGTGCCGATAATAAAGTTGATTGGATAACAGCTTTACCCGTAGCATTGTTCTACATGAGAATGGTTCCCCATTCCAGGACTGGACTAGCTCCCTATGAGATAGTTTTTGGTAGACCACCTAACATATGGGGGACACCGCGAGCTAAGGCTATAACAGACATTGAACTACCTGTGTTGACAGATTATCTGGCTTCTTTGATGTCTGCACTTCAATCTTGTCGTTCACAGGTTGCAGCTGCATTTCCTGATAATACCGAACCCAAAGAACACCAGATCAGACCGGGAGACTGGGTCCTCATCCGGAATTTTGATCGCGCGACGCCTCTTGAGCCCAGGTGGAAGGAACCCAAGCTTGTTCTACTGGTTACCCGAACAGACGTGAAAGTCGAAGGACGGAAGGGCTAGTTACACGCCAGCCACTGTAAGAAATACTTTTCTAAAGAAGGGGCAGAGGACACCTTGCCTCACCTGATTCCAAAACATTCGAACAATTGACATTACCCACAGAAGAAAGTCCCCAACAGTTATACAAGTCGAAACTTAGGTCTTCTTCCCGAGCCCAGGTCACTTAAGTCCAAACAAGCTCCTCTTGTTGGTGAAACGGCAGGGGCTCAAGGGAGATACGCCTAATGGCAAGGCTTGTGACAGAAACAAGGATGGAACAAAAGAGATTAAGGGACAAATATAAGAGAAGAATATGTACTGGGAAAAATATTTTTGTATTGATATTAATGTTTTTGTTGGCAGCAATAGCATGTGTGAGTTGGATACTGTATGTGGTTTTTCCTCCAAGCAAACGAGTTCAGACACCCCTTAATGACACTCAAGAACACACACATCACGATCTTCCACCTCATGAATTGGCACATAGAGTAGCTATGCAGAACAACACCTTTGTGAAGCTATTACACTACTCACATCAAGTGGTTAATACCACTAATTGCTGGATATGTGGACGGATTCCCCCTCACCAAGATGAAGGGGGAATGCCATTAACACCATTTCCATTCTCATATAACGGCTCATGCGAGGCCTGGTTTGCCCTGATCACAGCTTACAACAGGTCTGAGATGCCAACAGATCAAAAGGACTGGCCCTGGGGCAATCTAAACGCTGTCCTTCAAACGGTCTGTTATCCTGATGAGGAGGGGTTACCACAGGCTAATGGAACGGTATTCGAAAGAGAAGAATACCAACAAGATGACTTGACTTTTAAGCTGAAAAAGTCCAGGTCTCAAGGAGAGGGAGGGCCAATAACCATATCCGTTTTCAAAGTAAAAGGACACCTGTGCATCCAGAAGACTGGCACTATCTCTGTAGGATACAGTGAATGCAATTCTATTGTGAAATTTACGGATCATGGTCGGTCCTCATTTCAGACCACCAGACATACCTATTTAATTTGCGGCCAGTCTGCCTATGTCCGTCTTCCCTACAACTGGGGGGGGGAGATGTTATATATCCTTCTTATTGCCACCTGTTTTCCTTGCCTCTTCAACCTACCACAAGGATCATCGAATTAGTGCAGGGAGGTACAAGAGGTATATAGATACATCCGGAATAGATCAAACTGAAACTGCTGCAGAACAATATACTGATTTTAATAGAGGTTTTTTCTTCTTCGTCGGACCAGTGCAGAACAGTAAGCTTATACGTAGACTTACTCGAACAGTAGAGGCAGTTGTGAATCAGACTATAGCCGCTTTGGGGAACTTGACTCAGGAACAATCCGCTATCAGAATGGTAGCGCTCCAGAATCGTCTTGTTCTCAACGTCATACTAGCGGAGAAGGGTGGGGCCTGTAAAATTATCGGGTCAAGCTGTTGCATTTTCATTCCCGATAACGCCCCCTCAGTCTATAAAGCTATTTCTAAATTACACAAAATAGCTTCAGGATTACACCAGGAACCAGGTACCTGGACCTGGTCAGGATGGTTTTGGGGGTTGGTATCCTCCTGGGGCTGGAAGTTACTGTCCATAGTCGGGATAATATTCGCAGTACTTATGGGGTGTTGTCTTTGCATACAATGTGGTCCACCGCTCTGTGGATTGTGTATTACCCTGTGCACTCCTAGAAGACATACTCAGGAGGAGGAAAGTGCCAGGATCTACTTCAATTGCCGGTAGAAGACCGTGATTGCACTCTGGTGCAAGGAGGGAATGTGGAAAAGTAAAATATCGCACCCTCATGCAATCACTGTACCTTGACATCTGGGCATCCATTTTGAGAGTAAGCATCCATTTTGAGAATGTCTTGACAAATCTTATTGTTGACACTCTGGAGAGTGCAGCTGGAGACAAACTGCCTTGCATGATACGCTTTGGGCAGGATGTGAGCCGCCCACGTAGCTGTGGTTAAGCCGATTCTGCCGTTGCTGAGAGAAAAAGGTCACACCTGATAGCCGCCCACATAACTGTGGTTAAGCCGATTCTGCCGTTGCTGAGAGAAAAAGGTCGCTTCGACGGAACAACCTGTGGTTGGAACACAGTCACACCTGTTATTTTTTTCTTTTTCCCCTCGCACTCTATTCTACACCCCAGCTTTGACATTTCTCTGTCTGCATGCTATTTTTACGTATTTCCACTGACGCACATAGAAGTGTTTTTCTAAAGTTTGCTTGATGGAAAATTACAGAATTATTGCCATTCGCTTGTGTTGTGCAAGAAATGTATAAAAGCTGCAAGCTGCGCAATGTTGAGCAGACCACTCCCTAACCTGCTTGGTGAAGGAGCTCTCCCTTAACTCGAGTTATTGAAATAAACCTTGATTATACTCCACGTCCCGGACTCTGTCTCCTTCCTCATTTACCTATTACTAGAAAAAATTATGAAAGAAGATAAGGTAAAATAAATTATTTACCACAGCACTACGTCCTTTTGCACAGCCTATATTTAATTATTGTGTTAGGCGCTTTGACGCAGGCTCGGGGAACCCCACCCCGGTAGAGGTCAATATTAATAAGCCTGGCCGGTCATCTAATGACCTTATAGATCAGACTGTTAACCCGGTCCTGAATGATCATGAGTATTTGGCTTTCCAAGGTCGCGCTACTCCCTCCGTCCAGACTAGTCACCAGTCTTCTGATTCTGACTCTTCAGCTTCGGATGCTTCCCCGATACAAGATAAACCAAAGGGTAAGCGCAGGTGCAAGGCTCATTACGCCAAAGATCCCGTAATGCCATCTTCTGGTAAAAATGTACAGTTTAACCCTGACACTATTATACTTCCTAGATCCACTGAATGGATGGCATGTCAAGAAGTGGTAGATTATGTGCAGTCTAGACTGCGAAAAGGCTTTGAAAAAGACGTTCGTAATACTCTTTGGCAGAATGCCCCCGGCAGCTCTCCCCTGTAAAGTTGCAGAGACTCCAGAGCTTGACCCACATATGTTGACTTTTCTAAAGAAGAACGCTAAGGACCCCAAGAAGGGTATCCATAGAGCCTGGAGAGGTTGTCAGGATAATTTGTTAGATATTGCTGGACCTCTTACGAAGATTTTAGACTTGGCTGTTCAAGCTAAAGAGACTCAAGAGGCTATAGATCCTGAGATTCTGTTGGAATGGTCCCAACATGCCATTTGTCTATTAGGTAATGCCAACTGCTCCATTTCCACAGAACGTAGGAAATCCCTCCTTCTCCGCATAGATCCAGAATTGGCAGATTTAGCCCCATCTGATGCAGGACCATCAGCGAATGGACTTCTATTTGGGGATAGATTTGTTAAAGATTTGGCCAAATATGTGGCCACCTTCTCGGCCCTAGATAAAACTCAAACCTCCATCAAAAAAGTTTTCAAAAGTGGCCTTTTTTGCAGGGCCAGACGTTTTGAAGTTCGAACGTCAGGCCGTTTCAATCCTCAGGCTTCCAGAACATACTACAGAGGCAGGGGCTCCTCAGGATCCCAAAATAATCCCAACTTCTATCCTGCAAGAGGACGAGGATACAGAGGTCGCAACCCCAGGGGTCCTCACAGAGGAGGACAATACAACCAAAACCTCGCTCAAGCAGGTAACTCTTCTTCTTGCTGTGGAAGTAATCCTGGGGAACAGAGTGAGTTTGTTTGCACACAATTGGTCTCTAATCACACAAGATGTTTGGGTATTAGAAACAATTCAAATTTATCATGTGGAATTTTATTCAAACCCAGAACAGTCTTCCATTCCCCCTCCTCTCCGTTTTTCCCAACAAGAGAATTTCTTTGTAGATCAAAAAAATAGAAGCTTTGCTTCAGAAAGGAGCAATAGTTCCTTCTTTCCCGCACCCCACAGGGTTCATCAGCAAAATCTTTTTGGTGCAAAAGAAGGGAGGTGGTTCCCGGTTGGTGCTCAATCTTCGTCCCTTCAACTCATGGATTGTCTATCGTCACTTCAAAATGGAGGGCATCCATCTCCTTAGAGACCTTTTGTTGGACAGAGATTGGATGGTACAGCTAGATCTCAAAGACCCCTATTTGACAATTCCCATTTTCGCTCCTCATCGTCGTTTTCTTCAGTTCTTCTGGAGAACAAGGTGTTATGAGTTCTCAGCTCTTCCCTTCGGCCTGTCTTCAGCTCCTTGGTGTTTCACCAAGATGATGCGCCCAGTCGTACAATGGCTCAGAGAAAAGGGTGTTCCTCTTATAATTTATCTCAACTACATCTTAATCATGGCGCAGGAGAAGAGTCTGGTTCTTCTCCATCTTTCATGGACAATTCAACTGCTCCAGGATCTAGGGTTTATCATAACCAAATAAAAAAAATCCCAATTGATTCCATCCCAACAGATAGACTCAATTTCAGCGCAATTGAAACTTCCTTTGACCAAGAGATTAGCCATCAAGAAGGAATTGAGGAGAGCCTTGTCTGTTCCTTCGACTTCCTTGAGGGTTCTCCTTTCCTCATCTATTCAGGCCATTTTTTCAGGCCCCTTTCATTATCGAGCCCTTCAGAGAATGAAGATCTTGCATCTGCGCAGGGGCCTTTCCTATTCAGAGCAAGTCATCTTGTCACAAGAAGCCCGGACAGAATTTCAATGGTGGTTGACTCATGTGGATGCCTAGAACGGCACAATTGGTTCCGGAGATTGTCATAGAGTCAGATGCCAGCAGATGGGGCTGGGGAGCCAGATGTGGACAGATGGAGACGGGGGGGGGACGGTGGTCCCCGGAGGAACTTCAAATGCACATCAACTGTCTAGAACTTCTGGCAGGCTCTTTTGCAGTGAAGGCTCTGTCTCCAATCAGAGCACAATGTTGTATCCTCTTGAAAATGGACAACTTTCCGCCGTCAGATACATAAACAAACTGGGGGGAACCTGATCCAGGATGCTAGCAGAAACTGCAAAAGATTTTTGCCACTTCTGTTTAGCTCACCAGATATCTGTCACAGCGGAGTATATTCTGGGCAAAACGAACGTGATAGCAGATTGGAATTCCTGTTATCTTCGGGATGTCAGTGACTAGAGGTTGCATCCCAGAGTGTTTCAATTTCTCAATCTTCTGTGGGGTCCCTTTTCGATAGACCTGTTTGTGTCACGTCTGAATGCGCATCTTCCGCGTTTTCACAGTTGGAGGCCAGATCCACAGGCTCTCAGTTCGGGCGCCTTCCTTCAGTCCTGGACGGAGGAGTTGGCATATGCTTTTCCCCCTTTTTCAATGATTCCTCGAGTTCTCTCCCAGGTCCTTCGACAAAAGGCGCAGATGGTCCTAGTGACTCCTTGCTGGAAAGCACAGCCCTGGTTCCCAGTGGTGTTGGACCTTTGTTACACACCTCCAGTGCAGATTCAGAGGTCAGAGAATCTCTTATTAGATCAGATTGGCCTTCCACATCCTCTCATTATGGAAGGGCAGTTATCGCTCATGGCATGGAGGATCTTGGGAGATCTGAACAAATCTCTCAGGTTTTGGAGAGCACTAGGGGCCATATGTATGAAAAAATGGCACTGCGAATCGCAAATAGCGATTTTTAAGAAATCGCTATTTTCGAGTCGCAATTGGCCATGTAACAAAATTACGATTCGGAATTAGCGTTTTCTTAAAAATCGCTATTTGTGGTTTGCGAGGCCCATTTACCGAATCGCAATTTGCATTTTCGCAAATTGTGATTTTTTTGCGATTCGGTAAAAAATCCCAAATTGCAAGAAATTTCGAGAAAGCACACCTGGAGGAGCCTGATGACATCACCAGCAGGAAATGAGTCATCCCAGGCAATTTCAGGTGCCACACCCAAACCAGCATCCTGAGAGAGAGTAGCCCAGCCACACATAGCAGCACTCAGAAGGAGCCAGCACACCTGAGCAAGGATGGACACCCCAGGCCAAGCACAGGAGAAGGGAGAAAGAAAGCGCAAGCTAAAATTCAGCGAGCAGGAGCTTGAGGTGCTGACTGAGGAGGTGGTCAGGAGCCATGACTGCCTTTTTGGAAAAGCTCACTCCAGGTGCCTGACAGTGAGAAAAGGAGACTATGGGCGGATATACAATCAAAAATCTGCGCAATTGGAGTGGCACAGCGCTCCATTGAAGAAATCAAGAAGAGGTGGTATGACCTGCGGTCCCATGCGAAGGAGAGGGTGGCAAGGAGACTGCAGGAGGCCAGGGGCCCAGGAGGCGGTCCACCCACAGAGGCACCATCCACACCATTGGAGGGCCTAGTCGAGTCCACACTCCTCCCTGAAGCTGTGATGCAGTCCACATCTTAGAAGCAGCACAACAATGCATTATGGGAGTGGTGGTCCACAACCCAGAGCTAAAATTAGCACATACAATGTATTTACGTAGAGTGACACCCAGAGGAACACAACACAAACAACACAGTGTAGAGAAGTACCTGTACCTTTAGTACCATTGTCTGACCAGAAATGTAACATACATAACTGACATGCTGCATATTGTTGTTGCAGGTGGGCCAGGCCCAGCAGCCACAGCATCAGCACTGGTAGGCGAGACTGACACCCATCTGGCCTCTGATTCAAACACCAGTGGGTCCCTCAACATTGCGACTGTCTGAGGCAGGCCCAGGGCACTGCCACTGCCAGAGCTCAGCAACGACTCAGATGAGCAGCAGGAAGGGCCAATTTCCCCATCAGCAACAGGCAGGCGCAGCCAGATGCAGGAGGTCAGGTGTCATCAGACCACAGCACCACGCAGGATGGCGACAGATTCTGAGGCATAGCAGCATGAGGCAGGTGAGGGTCCCTCCTTTGGTGGGCAGGAAGCTGCTATGTTGCAGCAGCAGCGCCTACAAAATAAGAGGATACTCGGATTAGAAAAGAACTTGCGCAAACATAACCGCAACATGGTGGACCTGCATCGCCAACTTGACTCCCTCAATAACAACATTGTACAGCTGCGTGAGGGTGCAGGCATCACAGGACACCAGAGACCTCACAAGTGCTGTCCGTGAATTCTACCAGGAGCTGCGCCATGAGAGGGTGCGCCAGCGCAGACAGGAGCGCAGATTTCGGAACATGTTTGGCAGCTTCTGTCGTTCGTCTAACAGGGTGGCAAATTCAACTGCACTGATTGCCCGTCGTGCAGTGGCTGCGCGAGTGGAGGCAGCACACAGAAGCAGGGACGTTGTGAATGGACTGGTGCAGATCACCAATGTGATCAAACACATTATGGGGCCATGGTCAGCCACTCCGAGTGAGCTTGCACTGGGGGACACTGAGGACGGTTCCAGCCTCATCAGTGTAGCTGTACCAGCATTGGACACCAGACGGCGCAGTGCCAGGCACAGCACTGCCACTGAGGCTGAAAATAGAGGTGCCAGTGATATAACTGGGCACCCGAGTGGTGTGCGTGGCCGCAAAAAATGACATTAGCTGCCAGTGGACTTCTGTTTTCACTATGAAGTAATAGTGCATTACTCAGGTCCTTCATTGTTTTGAGTTTCTCACTTAACCTTTTTTGGTTATTCCTCACACGAACATTACCTGACTTAAGGTAATAAATTAATTTCACTACAGGTACAGTTGTCAGAGGATTTGTGTCATTTATGCTCACGTCTGAAATGGTTGTGTGTGATGTTGGCACGCCTTTGCCTTCCCTCTGCTGCACTGGTCCTGTCTGCTGGATTTAGGGGTGGTATGGGATCATCATCCTCATCAGATTCAGTATCACATGTTTCTGCAGGTATGCCCCTGGTGGTAGCTATATTGTGCAAGATAGCACAAGTAGCCACTATTCTACATGTCGTCTCTGGACTGTACTGTAGTGCCCCTACACTTTTGTGGAGGCACCGGAAGCGACTCTTCAGCAGTCCAAATGTGCGCTCCACCACATTGCGGGTTGCCCTGTGTGCTGCATTATATATCCGTTCAGCTGGTGTTGCAGGATTGAGGTAGGGCGTCATCATGTAGGTGCGCACTGCATAAGCACTGTCTCCTGGAAGGGACAGAGAGTATGATAAGAAGTGGGCCATCTGAGATCAGCACGCCATCAATGCGCTATTGTATAGAGGGACAATACCTAGTAGATATCCTTCACCAAACTCCCCAGCTAGCAGTCGTGTGTGAATCCCGCTGTGGCGAAAGATGTATGAATCATGTGTGCTCCCTGGGTACCTGGCCACGAGATCAGTAATGATGTAGGAGGCATTGCATATCACCTGTATATACATTGAATGTTGGTATTTCCTGTTGTGGTACACATACTCTGTGGCTGATGGTGGACAGATTGCCACATGTGTCCCATCTATGGCACCTAGGACGTGGGGGAACTGTGCTATCTGGTAAAATTCAAATTTTGTCTGCTGTATTTCCTGTGGGGTGTGGGGGAATCCGATGTACTGGTGTAGTTTGCTCAGCATGGCGTTGATAAATGCATTGAAAAATCTTGAGAGGGTACTCTGTGAGACCCCTTCAGCTGCTGCTATGACCCCTCGATAGCTCCCTGAGGCGAGTAGGTGGAGGGAGCATAATACCTGCACATGGGTGGGTATGCTGTGAGTCCTTAGTGTTCTGCGCTGCAGAATGGGTTGTAGCTCAGCTATCAGATCAAGTATCATGGCTGAGTTCAACCTATACCTCTCATATATTTCCTCCTGTGTCAGGTTAAAAAGTGTAATGCGCACTCTGAAAATGCGCTCCTGTCTCCTCCTCCCTCTCCTCAAACCTGCTAAGATCCTCATCCTCCTCGCCATGACGTAGAGTGCAGCCATTGTTGAAAAGAGTCTGAGGCATTCTGGGCCTCTTTATATAGGTTGCACTTCGTTACCACCTGGTTTCAGTTAGTGGTATTTTGCATGTGCAAAATACCATTCTGCGTAAAAATCGCAAATTGCGATTTTTTTGCTGCATCTCTTTGCGACTTGGATTTTGCGAGTCGCATTTTGCGCCTCGCAATTTCCTACTGGAAATACCGAATCGCAAATTGCGACTCGCAAAACCAGGTTGCAACGAAAAAAAACGAAATTTTTGCGATTTCTTAATTTTGGTCTGCCAATGCCTTTCATGCATCGCAGCCCACTTTTTTGCACTCGCAAACAACCGAATTTTGCGATTTGCACCGTTTGCGAGTGCAAAAAAGTTTCATACATCTGGCCCTAAATTCTTTCTCGCCCAATCCTTGGCGCCTAGCACACACAAGCGATACGCTTCCCCTTGGAAGCGATGGTCAAAGGGACGTGGATCCCGTGGGGGCCTCTGTGCAAATGATTGCAGATTTTTTATCACATTTGGCTACTCAAGGCTTAGCTTAAAGAACGGTTAACAATTTTAGATCAGCTATTTCTGCTAAAAATCCCAGAATTGATGGTAAGCCGGTTGGTGAACACCCGCTGATTTGTAAACTCCTACGTGTTATTCGTTTGGTTCGTCCCCCTCAACCTAAATATTCTGTTTTGTAGGATGTTAATATAGTTCTTAAATTTTTGGTAGCTTGGCCAGCTAATGAAGGTCTATCGCGGAAACAATTTCAGCGAAGGTGGCTATGTTATTGTGCCTTATTTCATGCAGAAGAGTGTCAGACGTTAAAGCACTGGACATTGCAGGTAGAGTATTTACTCCTGCGGGTGTTTCGTTTCGAATTTCAAAACGTACAAAATCAAATTCTACATGTATTTGTTACCCGAGTTTTAGAGCCAATTCAAAATTATGTGTAAGTAAATGTCTAAAAGTGTACGAAGATGTTACTTGTGAGTTTCGTAGGGATCCAACTGGACAGTTATTGCTTTCTCTGCAAAAACCTTTTGGCCCTGTCTCTTCAGTGGCTCTGGCCAGATGGGTTAGATGGTTGCTTCAAGAAGCAGGATTTGACATTTCGATCATTGGGACCTGTTAGAAATTGGGTCTTTGGTTGACAGTCAGGTTACCCCCTGTTCAAGCAAGGACCCTCACTCTAGTCGGGGTAAAAGAGAATCACCCTCAGCTAACCCCTGCTCACCCCCTTGGTAGCTTGGCAGAGCAGTAGGCTTCACTTCAGAGCGCTAGGTGTAAAGTATTTGTACCAATACACACAGTAACTTCATGAAAACACTACAAAATGACACAACACCGGTTTAGGAAAATAGGAAATATTTATCTAAACAAAACAAGACCAAAATGACAAACATCCGACATACACAAGTCAAGTTATGAATTTTTAAAGAGTAAACTCAAAAATAGCGCTTAGAAACAAAAATGCTTCGATGAGATGTTAACACGGTGTCGAGACGGAGTCGTTCCCAACAAGCCGACACCAGCGGCGCCGGACCTGGAGTCGTGTAGACCCCCAAGTACAGTACCTTTGGTGAAGAGTGAAAACAAGCCGATGCGCGAAGTCGGGAATCGCGGCGTCTTTGCGAAATGTTGAATCCGTGCACTTTGAGCGCCGTTGGTCACGACGTGGTGCGGCGACTTCCACGGAGTCGCGGGGCTGCTGCGACGTCGGGCCTGCGAAGAGCGTCGCGTTCCAGCAAAGCTCGCGGCGTCAGGTGCAGGTGTCGTTACCGGATTCAGCAGCGGCGTCGATTTCCTTGGATTCCACCAGCTTTCCTTTCAAGGGCCCAGGGACTGGATAGGGCACCACTTGTCGGGGCAAGAGTCTCTTCAGAGACTCCAGGTGCTGGCAGAGAGAAGTCTTTGCTGTCCCTGAGACTTCAAACAACAGGAGGCAAGCTCTAACTCAAGCCCTTGGAGATTTCTTCACAAGATGGAAGGCACACAAAGTCCAGTCTTTGCCCTCTTACTCTGGCAGAAGCAGCACTGCTGGAAAGCTCCTCAAAGCACAGTCACAGGCAGGGCAGCATTTCTTCCTCAGCTATCAGCTCTTCTCCAGGCAGAGGTTCCTCTTGGTTCCAGAAGTGTTTCTAAAGTCTGTAGATTTGGGTGCCCTTCTTATACCCATTTTAGTCTTTGAAGTCACCCTTCTTCAAAGGGGACTCTCACCTACTTGTGAAATCCTGCCATGCCCAGGCAAGACCTCTGACACACAGCACAGGGTTGGAGCTGAAATTGTCAGAGGCAGGCACAGTCCTTTCAGATGAGAGTGACCACTCCACCCCTCCCTCCTAGCAGAGATGGCTAATCAGGAAATGCAGGTTACACCCCAGCCCCCTTTGTGTCACTGTCTAGTGCGAGGTGAAAAACAACCCAACTGTCAAACTGACCCAGACAGGGAATCCACAAACAAGGCAGAGTCACAGAATGGTTTAAGCAAAAAAATGCTCACTTTCTAAAAGTGGCATTTTCAAACGCACAATCTTAAAATCAACTTTACTAAAAGATGTATTTTTAAATTGTGAGTTCAGGGACCCCAAACTCCACATGTCCATCTACTCTCTAGGGGAATCTACACTTTAATCATATTTAAAAGTAGCCCCCATGTTATCCTATGAGAGAGACAGACCTTGCAACAGTGAAAAACGAAGTTGGCAGTATTTCACTGTCAAGACATATAAACCACATTACTATATGTCCTACCTTATCCATACACTGCACCCTGCCCTTGGGGCTACCTAGGGCCTACCTTAGGGGTGCCTTACATGTAAGAAAAGGGAAGGTTTAGGCCTGGCAAGTGGGTACACTTGCCAAGTCGAATTTATAGTGTAAAAATACACACACAGACACTGCAGTGGCAGGTCTGAGACATGATTACAGAGTTACTTGTGTGGGTGGCACAACCAGTGCTGCAGGCCCACTAGTAGCATTTGATTTACAGGCCCTGGCACCTCTAGTGCACGTTACTAGGGACTTACTAGTAAATCAAATAGGCCCATCATGGATAAACCAATTACATACAATTTACACGGAGAGCATATGCACTTTAGCACTGGTTAGCAGTGGGAAAGTGCTCAGAGTTCAAAAGCCAACAGCGACAGGTCAGAAACAAATAGGAGGCAGGAGGCATAAAGATTCAGGATGACCCTGCATAAGCAAAAGTCCAACACGACCCCCTACCAGCCTAAAGCCAGGGGAGAACAATCAATACCTTGATGTACTTCCCTGATTGGGGCGATAGAACAAAACCCAGGCCCACAACAGCAGGGGCATGTTCCAGTTCTACGCCTTCCTGACTCCAGTTGGATCCCTCTGTCCATACTTTCAGGGCCCACTAAGCTAACCCATGGGGAACCCTTCTCCACATCTGCAGACACCATCTGTGCAGCGCCTAACTTTACTTTGCTCACAGATGTATTGCAATGGGCAGATAGTACCACCAGGGCCAACACAGTGGTGTTGCCCACTCCACCCTTGGGGTGTGACTCTCGTTCCCCCCCCAGGGGCAGCTCTGTCCACCAGGACAGCAAGCCACAGTGACCCCTGACAACTGTCAGGGATGAGAGCCTGACCTCAGGCCTCTCCAACCACTGTGACTGTGGAGAGTGGGGGGCGGTAGCCCCAGGTGCCTGACACCCTTTGACCACTCTACCTTCCACCAGGTCAGAGAAGATAACCTAACCCTGGTCCTCCCCTCTGGGGCTCTGTACCCTCCCTCCAGGAGCGGCACCCCCAGAGTAAAAAATTGTCAGGGTGCTTGTAGAAGCAGTCCTGCACAATTCTTCCCCCAGTGCAGGGATGTTAACCTGCAACTGATCCTCCAACCTGGGGTCTGTACCTTCAGGTTGGACCAGGGCCAGGGGTGAGGCTTCCCTCCCCCTGCCCTCTCTTCTGGGGTCCTGAACCACCCAACTAGGAGTGCCCCCCCCCCCCCCAGAAGACAACATGGTAGGGGCACTGTTAGCAGTAGCCCCTTCCTCCAGGTCAGGGGGGACACTCTGAACCTGGCCTTCCAATCCAGGGTCTGTTCCCTTAGATTGCTCTGGGGTCAGGGATGAGTCTTTCTCTCCCCTTCCCCCAACTCTCAGGGTTCTGCACCCACCCCTCAGGGAGAGTACCCCTTGAAATCACACCAGGGGGGGGGGTGATTGGGCAAACCGCCCCCCCCTTCAGGTCAGGGTTTATCCCCTGCACCTGATCCTCCAGTCCAGGGTCTGTACCCACAGACTGGACCACTGCCTGGCAACCCAGGAATTCCTGGGGGGCATATCTACCCCCCACCAGGTCAGAGTTTACCCTCTGAACCTGGTCATCCAACCCAGGGTCACCACCCTGCGGTTGAACCACTGCCTGGCGCACCAGGACTTCCTTGGGAGCACACTTACCCCCCATCAGGTCAGAGTTTACCCCCTGAACCTGATCATTCAACCCAGTCACCACCCTGCGGTTGAACCATTGCCTGGCACACCAGGACTTCCAGGGGGGCACACTTACCCCCCTCAAGGGACACACTGTCCCGAAGGGCCACACAAGAGTATGACCGGCGCAGGTCTCCTGACCTCTGCCCATCTGACAGAGTCTGGATTCCCCCCAACCCAGAAATGGTCTCACCAAGGTCATTCATGGGGGGCTCTGCCCTCAGAGCTGACCCTTGACCCTCCAGGTTCTCCACTGGGGTCCGCAACCCCCTCTCAACCCTCTGTCTGGACTTCTGCACCCCCTCACTAGGAGTGGTACTGCCAGACACCAGAACTGGTGGGACGCTGGCTACAGCCCCCCCCCCCCCCCAAGTTCTCCTGACACTGTGGGATCTCCCTCAACAGATGGCCCTATGGTACAGGCTAGGCTCCCCTCCTGGTGTTCCCTCATGGAACCCTCCAGGACCTGGGACCGGATCTCGGGCACCTTGGACCTCAGCCCATCCCCATTCCCTCTCCTCAGAGACTGGACATGGGGTCCCTCACCCATCCCACTACACTGGGACCTACCTGGGACACTACAATCCTTCCCTACCTCACCTGGTTGGGAAATACCTAGACCACTCCTCTCAGGAGCCCCCCCAAATGCCTCTTCAGACTCTCTGGTACTCACCAAGAGGTCTGCCTCCATTGTAAGCTCCCTGGGGTCAGAGAACTCGCACTCCACCTGGTGTTGGCGTAGCTCTGGAAAATAAGGACTAGACATATGCTCTCCAGCAATTACATCACTCAGCCCCTTACATGAACTAACCAAAGTACCCTTCACCCAACCATCCAGTGACTGCTTTGAAAAAGCACCCCACATCACCCTCCTGAGACTGGTGAGACAGTACCCGACTGTCCCTGACACTCAACCCACACTCTTCTGGGATGTCTTCACACTCCATAACCAGGACTTCTACCTGGGGGAACCCCTCTCCCTGTCACTCTCACCTAGAGTCAGTAGAGTGTTCCTCCCACCAGTAGGAATATGACTCCCCATGCCAGTTCCCCAATCCACCTCAAGGACCCTGTGCATCACTGGAGCTACCTCATACCCCTGAACCTCCTGGCGTGTTTTAACTCCCTCCTTCAAGTAGGGCACCACATCTCTGGGCATGTGCACTTCTTCAGCAGTACTGGATACAAGATTTTTGCTGCCACCATCTGAACTGGAGTCAGCCCTCATGGCCTCCAGCTTCAGCTCTTCACAGCTCAGCTCTTGAGCTGTAATCCTTTCTTTTTCCAGGACTAAGGCTCTCTTCTCCTCAGCCCTCTCAAGCTCTGCATCTAGCTCTTCCAGACTCCGGATTCGAGCTAGGAGCCAATCATCTCTTTCTGTTCCCTTCTCAAGGCCACTGCCCTCCTCCTCAGAGTAGTCCTCCTCCTCAGAGTAGTTATCCTCCTCAGACTCATTTGGTGGTGTTGCCTGACAACGTTTCAATTCATACTGAAACAGGGCTGACTCAAGATCCTCCCTTCTGGATTTCTTGTTCACAGCCAGTCCCCTTTCCATGCAGAATGCTTTAAGCTGCCACTTTTTATACCTAAATAGGTGCCAGAAATTGACTTCCATTCTGCAAAGGCTTCACAACCCAAACCCAAAGTCCAAAAATATTAGCAATACTTCCAGGAGGACATCAGAGAACAAAAAGCAGAATCACAAGACAGGTAGTATGTGGTCACGTAGTGGTCTGAACTCAAAACAGTAGTGTACACTTAATCACTGTAGGTCAAGTACAAATACAAGTCCAAATCCCAACCGCTGATCACCAATGTTAGAAATTGGGTCTTTGGTTGACAGTCAGGTTACCCCCTGTTCAAGCAAGGACCCTCACTCCTGTCAGGGTAAAAGAGAATCACCCTCAGCTAACCTCTGCTTACCCCCTTGGTAGCTTGGCAGAGCAGTAGGCTTAACTTCAGAGCGCTAGGTGTAAAGTATTTGTACCAACACACACAGTAACTTCATGAAAGCACTACAAAATGACACAACACTGGTTTAGAAAAATAGGAAATATTTATCTAAACAAAACAAGACCAAAATGACAAACATCCGACATACACAAGTCAAGTTATGAATTTTTAAAGATTAAACTCAAAAATAGCGCTTAGAAACAAAAATGCTTCGATGAGATGTTAACACGGTGTTGTGACGGAGTCGTTCCCAACAAGCCGACACCAGCGGCGCCGCACACGGAGTCGTGTAGACCCCCAAGTACAGTACCTTTGGTGAAGAGTGAAAACAAGCCGATGCGCGAAGTCGGGAATCGCGGCGTCTGTGCGAAACGTTGAATCCGTTCACTTTGAGCGGCGTCGGTCACGACGTGGTGCTGCGACTTCCACGGAGTCGCGGACTTCAGCGGAGCTGCTGCAGCGTTGGGGCTGCGAAGAGCGTCGCGTTCCAGCGAAGGTCACGGCGTCAGGTGCTGGTGGCGTTACCGGATTCAGCAGCGGCGTCGGTCCGGAGTCGTCCGAAGTCGATTTCCTTGAATTCCACCAGCTTTCCTTTCAAGGGCCCAGGGACTGGATAGGGCACCACTTGTCGGGGCTGGAGTCTCTTCAGAGACTTCAGGTGCTGGCAGAGAGAAGTCTTTGCTGTCCCTGAGACTTCAAACAACAGGAGGCAAGCTCTAACTCAAGCCCTTGGAGATTTCTTCACAAGATGGAAGGCACACAAAGTCCATTCTTTGCCCTCTTACTCTGGCAGAAGCAGCACTGCAGGAAAGCTCCACAAAGCACAGTCACAGGCAGGGCAGCACTTCTTCCTCAGCTATCAGCTCTTCTCCAGGCAGAGGTTCCTCTTGGTTCCAGAAGTGTTTCTAAAGTCTGTAGATTTGGGTGCCCTTCTTATACCCATTTTAGTCTTTGAAGTCACCTTTCTTCAAAGGGGACTCACACCTACTTGTGAAATCCTGCCTTGCCCAGGCAAGGCCTCAGACACACAGCAGGGGGTTGGAGCCGGCATTGTCAGAGGCAGGCACAGTCCTTTCAGATGAGAGTGACCACTCCACCCCTCCCTCCTAGCAGAGATGGCTAATCAAGAAATGCAGGTTACACCCCAGCCCCCTTTGTGTCACTGTCTAGTGCGAGGTGAAAAACAACCCAACTGTCAAACTGACCCAGACAGGGAATCCACAAACAAGGCAGAGTCACAGAATGGTTTAAGCAAGAAAATGCTCACTTTCTAAAAGTGGCATTTTCAAACGCACAATCTTAAAATCAACTTTACTAAAAGATGTATTTTTAAATTGTGAGTTCAGGGACCCCAAACTCCACATGTCCATCTACTCTCTAGGGGAATCTACACTTTAATCATATTTAAAAGTAGCCCCCATGTTATCCTATGAGAGAGACAGACCTTGCAACAGTGAAAAACGAAGTTGGCAGTATTTCACTGTCAGGACATATAAACCACATTACTATATGTCCTACCTTATCCATACACTGTACCCTGCTCTTGGGGCTACCTAGGGCCTACCTTAGGGGTGCCTTACATGTAAGAAAAGGGAAGGTTTAGGCCTGGCAAGTGGGTACACTTGCCAAGTCGAATTTATAGTGTAAAAATACACACACAGACACTGCAGTGGCAGGTCTGAGACATGATTACAGAGTTACTTGTGTGGGTGGCACAACCAGTGCTGCAGACCCACTAGTAGCATTTGATTTACAGGCCCTGGCACCTCTAGTGCACCTTACTAGGGACTTACTAGTAAATCAAATAGGTCAATCATGGATAAGCCAATTACATACAATTTACACGGAGAGCATATGCACTTTAGCACTGGTTAGCAGTGGGAAAGTGCTCAGAGTTCAAAAGCCAACAGCGAGAGGTCAGAAAAAAATAGGAGGCAGGAGGCAAAAAGATTCAGGACCCATTCTGTTAGAGGGGCTATGGCATCGAAAGCTTTAAATTCAGGGTCCAGACTGGAAGATAGTATGTTGGCGGCGGATATGTCTTCAGACTCCGCCTTTAAACTTTTTTGATCATAAACCTATAGTGGATGTTGCTTCTGGGATTGTAGATCAGCTTTAAACTAGCATAATCAGAAGCCTCCGGTCCTGACATAGAATGAAAAATGTTCTAGCTTTCGTGACAAGAATTTTCAATTCCATTAAGGACACAACTCAGGAGGCTGGTAACAGGGGAGTGTGATGACCGTAATACATTATTATATATTCAAGTACCAAACTAGCCCTGGCTTAATGGAGGTAATTCCTGCATATTGGTGAGGGATTCCCTGAGGTAAAATGCAGGTTCAGGAAATATAAAAAATAATTGTTGACGCATGGGTCTTTTGGCTCTTTGTTTTGTTAGCAACTAGTCACCCACGTTGAGGTTTGACAGCATGCATGTATTTTTGCATCACCATAGAATTTCATGCGCTTTTAGGACAGCCTTAAGGGTTTGTTGAACTGGCTTGTGATTTACTTTAGCTTTTTGAAGATACTTTTTGATTGTTGCCATGATGCGCTCAAATAATCCATTTGCTTATGGCTATACAGGTGTAATCCACCCCTGCCTGAAATTTAGATGTGTTACAAACTGAGCAAATTCTTGACCTTTGAACAGAATCAGCCCAAATGTTTTGTATACTTGTTCAAGAAGTGGTGATATTTGTAGTGGGAGCGGGTGTGTCTTTCCACTGACTATATGGCATGGCATAGATGTTTTCAGTGCATCTTCCACCCGTGTGTCCAGGCAAGGGAATTTGATTCTGTCTGTTAGTGCTCGCCTGGTGACTACCATTCCATGAAGTCCTTCGTGGGCTAGGTGTATCACTTATTGATTTAGTGTGGTCAAAATTACTAGGCTTTTCTCTCTAAGAATGAGTCCGTATTCTGTGATGGATAGTACATCCTTTACATGTTGGAATGTGCTCAATCCTTGTTTGAGAAGTAGCTACCTGTCCTGTTAAACATGTGTTGTCACCTCTTGTAGCCTGGGGTCACTGTATGTGAATTCTCTTATGGCTTGGATGGGTACGAAGTGGCATTGTGGATGACACAGTGAGTGTATTTTTCGGCTGAGGAACTTCCAGTCCCACGGGTCAAGAATGAGTGTTGGGCATGTAGGCTGCTAAACTGTTGTCCTTTTCTGGTTTGTGAATTATGGTATATAGTTATTCCTGCAGGCAGATCCCCCATTCTTAATGTGTGGGGGCATTTTTGCCCTAGGGTCTCCAAAGATTGTTGTAAGTGCCTGATGGTCTGTAAATATGGTGAAGTTATAATAGTGTTTGCAAGCCAGCCCATACAATGGCTAATAGGCTTTCTTTTTCGAGTTGTGAGCTTACCCTTTCTGTGTCTGTGATACTTTGGCTGACGTGTGCTACCATTTGTCATTGTTGAATTCCTTTATTGTGTTGGGCTAATATGGCACCTAGTCCTACTGGTCTAGCATCCACAGTGAGTTCTGTGGATAATTTTGGGGTCAAAGTATGAGATGACAGTGGGGTTGCCGTATTTTTTGTTTTATGGCTCAGAACGCTGGTTTGCATTCAAATGCCAACGCAAATGATTACCCTTGGTTTGTGAATTATTGTGTAGTGGTCTGCCGATGGTGGCCTAGTCTTTGATGTAACTGGAGCTTTAGCTTGCAATCTCAGGAAGGAGTGCATGTCCCTGATGTTCTTGGGCACTGATGTGTC
The DNA here is from genome assembly GCF_031143425.1 of Pleurodeles waltl. Classification (NCBI taxonomy): domain Eukaryota; kingdom Metazoa; phylum Chordata; class Amphibia; order Caudata; family Salamandridae; genus Pleurodeles; species Pleurodeles waltl. Next base: position 352,542,792 of record NC_090440.1, read on the forward strand.
ATTGAGGGCTTTGACTTTCTCTGGATCAAGGCATATGCCTGTCTCTGAGAAGATGTGCTCGAAGTATTTGGGATGTCTTAATGGAATTTGCATTTTTCTGCTTTTGGGGTTCGGTTGGCTTGTCGTTGGACTTAGCAGATTCAGGGTGCTGCCTTGTGTACTTCTCAGGATATCCTGAATACGAGGATGTTGTTGCTGTCATTGAGGGCATTGGCGACTGGTCTGTTCACTCTCTAAGTTGCTACTTGGAAGAGCTCCAGGGCTCAGGATTTCCCGAAGTTTACTTTCTTGTATCTAAACAGTTCAAAGTGGGTACTGAATGTGGTGAATTATCTCGAGTCGTTGTGTAGTTCCAACTGGTGATATTCTTTGTTCAGGTCTGTGTGTTTTGGGTTCTCATGTCCATGCATAGGCGCACTTTTCCTTCTGTATCTTTCTTCAGAACTGTCACTAGTGATGAGACATTTGACACTGTTTCTGGCGTGCCATCAGCTGTTAGAAGGCCCCTGGAGTGTCAAGTCTACGTGGCTGGAATAAGGAACTTATCAAATGGGCAAGATGTGAGGGAGCATCGCTGAACCGGGAAGTGGACAGGGGGCTGAGAAAGCCTGATTAGACCGTGTCCTGGAAGTTGATAATGCAGCACTTCTCTGTGATAGATAATTTGGGGCGCAACATTCAACCCGTATGCAGTGAAGACACTGAGTAATAGTGTAATGTGCATGGTGTGAATGGGACTTGATGCCTGCCTGACGGCTGGGACATCTACTAGTGCAAGAACTGCAGCTTATATTCTTGCGTTTATGATAGCCTTTGATACCATGAGAAGGCCTCTCGAAAGGTCTTATTTCTGTTTTTCAATTTTCTCTCCAGCATTAGTGATTGGGCTGTTTGTTTCTGTTTTATAGTTACATTATTATCAAACATATACTTACTCTCTTTGTAGCAAACTCGAAAGTGAAGATGTTGGAACAGTGCTAGATGGTAGATGGGTACATCAGTGGACAGAAATGTTCACTAAGCTGGGGTTGTAGCGGTAAAATTAAAGTGTACACTTTTCTAAACTTTGACATGTATTGTGGGATGTGATTGTAATATCTGGGCGAGTGCCAGATGACTAAGAATGGTTAAAATCAATACAATATGTTTAAAAAAATCACTAGTGATGAGACCCATGTTGTGGGCTCGCTGGAATCTTTGCTGTCAGCTGCCAGCAGTTCTTGTTCTACACCTTTTGAAAGTGAAATGGTGCTTTCGGAGATGTTGAGCCACTGGCTTCTTTGTTTCATTGATGTTTGGGGGTACTTCAAAGTTTTTCATTTTCCACGGTCCCGTGAATAATTCAGGATATTGCTTCACAATTGGTGGTTCTTTGTCCACTTGACAGAGGATGGCAACGAGTTTGAGCTGCTCTGTGGTCGGCAGGTTAGGTAAACTGTCAGCAGTTGTTTTTCCATCCATGAGTCTCTTTAATCTCCATAATCGTTTTAGGGGTTTCCTGGCCATTCACATGTAGACTTTTATATGTGCTCCTTTCCAGTCTGTGTTTTGGTTTCTTAAGCTTGTATTCAGCTGCTCAGTTGTAGTTGAGGGATGTTCCGTTGTCAAACATGATCTCATTTAGGACTGTGACGGGCCCTAGCTGCTGGCTTGCACTGCTCTTGCATGTTGTCGTGGTTTGTGCTCCCTTGATGGTACCTTTGCACATTTCGCTCATAGAAGCTTTCTTTCCGACATTAACAGCGGGTTTGGCCATTTACGGGACCCTCTCTTTATGTGGGTATTCTTGACCACTTCTGTAGCAATCCCATTTGCTGTATTTTATCCTGCGTTTGTGCCCGCCATGGGATGCGTGCTCCCTTGATCCTGGTGACCTTTGCTTGATGCTCAGGTACTCTTCTTCGTTGGATCTCAGAGTCAAAAATGCTTGTCCGTTTTTTCCGTTTTCCCCACTTCGATTTCCTTTGCTTGGCATCAGTCTGGTCATGTTTTCATGACTTCAGTTTCATCGAAAGTGGAGCGTTTTCTGAGTAGGCAGAACCTGAGGAACTCTGACGTGGCATCTTTTCTGTGATTCTTAGACAAATCACTACTTTGGCCTAGAATATGTCAAAATTGTCCGTGCGTGACTAGGCTGAGCAGTCGATTTATTGTCACTTACGGCTGTACCCTTTTATTGTGTGGGGAGGTTGAATTGTATCACTATCAGTCCACATTCTTCTCCGGTATGAAGTTTGCATGCACCTTGATATGTGTGGTTTATCACCTGTAGTTGTTTGATGATTCGTCCAATATGTTTCCTGGCTATATTTTGCAAGGCAATATTTGTTTTGTATTTTTCCTCCCGATGCTTCCACAGAGTCACCAGTCACTCAGACCATTTGGGGCCTGCACAGTTGCCTGGAATTATAACAAACTGGTTTTGTGATCTGAGGATTGATGAGGGTTTTTTAGACCGTTCTTCTCTGGTGGACATTACTGAGTTTGTTGCAGTAGGCTGATTTGCTGTCTTGTTTCTCCTCTCTTATTTGTTTGATGGTGGGGGTTTCGGTCTTCTTTGGTTTCCTCGGTGCCCACTGTGTGCGGTGTGTTAATTATTGTTTTCTCTCTCTTGCCTCCGCATAAGGCTGGTTCTTTTTTTTTCTCTCTCTCATTTTTTTTTGTTGTTCTTCTGTCTGGCGTTCTTTAGCTAGTTTTCCTGATAGATTCTCTACACTGGCTTTCTTTTATGTGCTGCTACAGACTTCCTGCCTTCAAGATGTCAGCTGCTCTTGCTCTGCAACAGTCCCCCTGTGTCTGGGTCTTGTCTGCCTGTAAGACGACCGCCATCTCTGCTGTGCTTCTGCCCCCTTTTCCTCTCTTGTTTGCCCAGTCCTCTTTCTGAGATGATGTCTAATATGGCTGCCTGCACTTCAATTCTCATGGGTGTTAGCTTACTTGTGGTGTTTTTTAAGCTAGGTGGCCCGTGTTGGGTTTCTAAAGATTACGCAATCACAGTTATTTGTGGAAAAGTGCTGTAGGTTGCCGATTGTGTTTGGCCACTATCTGTCTTTCGGGCATCCTGCCCAGAATTTCCTCTATCCTGTTGAGTTTGCATAGGCCTGCTGGGGCTCATGTCTACCACCCTCTGGATTCCTGCTGGCTGCTGGTATTGTTGGACATGTTGCACACCTTGTGTGAGGCATGTGCATCTTTTTCTGGGCACCTAGTGGTTTTTACAATGTTGCAATAGCTGCACAAACACTCGCCGTGGCTTCAGTTGGTGATTGAGTTGCACTGCAGTTGGTTTGGCTCTTTCTTTTATCACTAGTTGTATTGTCCTTAGGGAGATCAGGAACATTAATCATTTATTTATTCTGGTCTCAGAATACAGCATTCATTTGTGGCCCACCATCCCTCTTCCTCTCACTGCTCCAACTCAACTCCAACTGAATATCCTCTTCCTATCCACTGTGTTCATCTCAGCTCCACAACAAATTCAGACTTTTTCATTGGGTATTTCCTGTCTTTGGTTGTGGTACCTACAGATGAGCTAGAGAGCTAACTGGCAGGACTAGTGCCTTCTAACTGGCTCAGCCCTGCCACGTAACACACATTAGGGGTAGATGAACACCTCGTGGTGCTGGTGCCCACATGTTAGACCTGGCATACTTGGGGTGGTCTTACCCCAGACTTTTTGCCATAACCACCTGTTTTGTTGCTGTATGTTTTTGTTGGCCTTAGGACTCTGAGCGCTTTACCACTGCTAACCAGTGCTCAAGGACATGTGCTTCTGGTGTACCCACAATTGGCATATTTAATTTACATGTAAGTCCCTTGTAAAGTGGTATATCATATGCCCAGGGCCTGGAAATTTAATGCTACTAGTGGGCCTGCAGCACTGATTGCACCACCCATGTAAGTAGCCCTCTAAACATGTCTCGGGCATGCCACTGCAGAACTTGTGTGTGCAGTCTCACTGCCACCCGACTCGGCATTTACAATCCTCTTGCCAACCCTTAACCTCCCCTTTTCTCACATATAAGTCACCTCTAAAGTAGACCCTAGGTAGGCCATAGAGCAGGGTGCCATGTAAGTAAAAGGCAGGATGTATACTTTTATGTTTTAATGTACTGGTAATGAAAAACTCCCAAAGTTGTTTTTCATTACTGAGGGGCCTGCCCCTCTCATAGACCAGCATTGGAAATTCCTTACAATGCTCTTATGCTGTAATTCCTGATCTGAGTGGAGTAGCTACATCATGTTTAGGACCATTAGACTTGTAATGATAAATCCTCTTTACTGGTAAAGTCGGATTTATCATTAATATTTTAGAAATGCAACTTTTAGAAAGTGGGCAGTTCTCTGCACTCACTGCCCTGAGTGCCTACAGCCTATCTTCAATACACATCTGGCTTGGGCTAGGTGACAGCTACACTTGTGCATTACCTTCAGACATTCACAACACGGGATAGTCAGCTGCATCTGCATACTGATGGGCCTTCTTGGTGAGGAGGTTGGGAAGGGCTCCCACTTACATCTTGAAGGGTAGTGACCAGAATCCTCACAAAGGGGCTGGACGACTCCCACTGATAGTTTGGAGCTGAGACTGACCTGAAAGGGGAACCTGTGCATTTCACAAGAATTCTTTGAAGTCACCCCCCACATTAAAGGCACTTTCTTGTATAAGTACTAGGTCCCCGACCCACTCAAGACAGTACACCTCTGGACTCAAGAAATCTCTGCTGGAGTAAAGACCACTGTGTGCCAGGATTGACACTCTGCCAGAACTGACTGTTCTCATGGACTGCTGCTCTGCTCTGTTGTGCTGCTCTTCTGATCCCTGCCCTGCACCCCAAGGACTATTCATCCCTTCCAGAGTGTCGCCTAGGGCTTGCTTGCCCCGGTTCCACTGAGGGTCTCTGAGGCATCAAAGACCCTACAAGCGGCCTCATCCAAACCGTCGCCGCTGTGCATCAACCCGCAAGCGGCCTCATCACAGCCGTCGCTGCTATGCATCAACCTACAAGAGGCCTCATCACAGCTGTCACCGCTAAGCTGAAACCTTGGAGCGGCTTCCCATTCTGCTTGCTGCCCCGCCCGCATCCAGAGTTTGACGCTGCACCATTTCAGTAGCAACCAACTCACACGGACTCTGTTGTTGCTACCCTCCAGGTTGCCGCCCCGCTGACCAGGTAACCAAGATGCACTGCCCGTGCTGGCCGTCCTCAGCTCAGGTGCCTTCTTGGTCTCTGTCACAGCGCCAGCCGCTGCAATGCTGCCTGCTTACAACCTACGGCAGTGCCTTGCCTGATAACTGCAGACCTGAATGGCCTGAGGTCTTCCGCTGCGCTCCCAGCACATTGAGAGACAAGCACCATTTTAACGTCGATCCATCCCTTGTTTCAGCCTGGAATTACACCAATACACCTTTGCTGCGCTCGTCGCAGAGGGACACACTCACTTCCCTGAACTACCGTAAAGGCACTAAAATGAGCCCCCCATAAAGTGTGCTTATTTTATACTCTTTAAAAGTAAATACCTATTGGATGTTTTGATGTATTGGTTGCAATTCGTTCAGATAAATAATCTCAATTTGTTTTTTATATGAATCTGTCATTGTATTTACTATTGGCCTGTAGCACAAGTACTTACACATTGCCTTTGAAGTTAAGCCTGCCTCTTCTGGATCAGACTACCAGAGGATGAGCACAGACTAACTTATGTTGTTTAATTGACTTGCCCTGACTAAGATTGTGGTCCCTACTTGGAAAGGGTACATTCCTCTGCCAACTAGAGACCCAATTTCTAACACCACATCATTGCAATAAAATACATTAGTTATGCATTACAGCTCCTGGACACCGTATGAAGTGCTGACGAGGCTGCACAACAAAAGCAGCACTCCACTGTTTTTATTTTTTATTTTTAAAAACATTTGAACACTAAGGGCCAGATGTATCAGATATTTTTGCGATTGCAAAAATGCGTTTGGTATGTGTCAAATCCAACTTGCGATTCGGTAACTTGTTATCGAATCGCAAATTGGATTTGTTGCTACATACCTATTTGATATGAGGAAGGGGCATGTCAGGGGCGTCCCTTCCTAATACTGAATCGCAGAGGTATATATGATTGTTTTGTGACCGTGAATGCGGTCGCAAAACAATCGCAGTTACCACCAATTTCAAATTGGTGGGAACCCATTCGTAAAGGGGACGGTGTCCCCAAGGGACCCCGTCCTCTTTGTGAATGCATGCAAAAATATTTTTTAAGAGCAGGCAGTGGGCCCACTGACCACTGCCTACTCTTAAAAAATGAAAAGAAAACTTTTCATTTTTCTTTTTTAATTGTATCCCGTTTTCCTTTAAGGCATTTAAAAAAAAAAAAAAAGAGATTGCATTATTTAAAAGCAATCACAGACATGGTGGTCTGCTGAGCCCAGCAGGCCACCATCCCTGTGATTGTAGCCATTCGCAATCGGTCGCAAATTGCTACCTACCTCATGAATATTAATGAGTTAGGTCTATTTGCGAGCCTTCGTGAATTGCTATATGAAACTCCTGGAGTTTCATACATTCCAATAGTGATTACTTAATTGCGCTTTGCAAAAAATCGCAATTTGGTAATCACTATTGGTAAAAATGATACATCTGGCCCTAAGAGACAAAAGGCCGGGCTTCTAATTCTGATCAAACCCAGCCTGTCTAAGTTTCTCTGGTGTACAACGTGATGAGCGATGTGTGGTGACTAGTGGTGTTGAATTAATATATAACTACAGCTGCTTGAATCAGGAGGTTGGCACTGTAGCCCCACGTTGATGGAGACGGCAGCACCTTGCCTTTGTTCGTTTTCCGGCAAGGCACTCTGTTGCCATCACATGCAGAAGATGATTGGTGCAGAGATGGCGCCAGCTTTTTTTTCTTCTGTGCAGCCAGTTGCACACCCACCAGACAAGTGCCACTGCCATGCATGGCCTTCGCAGTGAGAGAAGGTCATGCTGGAAGGATGTTGTTTCCCCTTAGTGAGCGAGTCCCATTTGAGGTCCTTTTATGCCGCCCTCGCTGGTAGCCCCCCTGTTTTGCTATACATCAGACTGAGAGAAGACAAAACTAAAGGAATGCCAACAATGCATCACTCTTAGTCTGAGTAACGAATTTACTAAGGCACTTCTCAAGGTTCATACAGGGAAAGCGTTTAAGTCACATGCAGCATCACAAGTACACTTCTGAAAATAATTACAGCAGTAGAATAATAATGATCATAGAAACAAACCAAAAATACACTACTTCCTTCAACCATGGATAATATATTTATATGAACTGATTATATATTCATGCACAACGCAAAGATAAAAATAAGAATTAAAAATGCATCACCATGGGGCGTGACATAGACATAATATCTTTGAAAGCGTAGAAATGTCACACATGCGAGAACTGAAAAGCTGCAAGCCGTGAACCCAAACGACCTTGAAAAGAGAGAACTACACACAATGGGAAACCGGGCAAAGGCATCCCTTTCTCAAAAAGAGTTCTGTCTTACCCCGGTCATCAAGCTTCCTCTTATATACTTTAAACAAGCTAGGGAGGACTAACTTGTTGTTCAAATGCTGGCTGTACCAGGTCCATGCTGAAAGAGCACGTTTAGAGATTTGCCACATCCCAAGGTGCGCTCCGAAGGCCAAACTGTTTCCTGCCCTACCATAAACATTCTCTGGTATATCCTTATCTCTCCCTTTCTCCTCCATTTTATGTCCTTGCCTTGGTGAGAAATAGAAGAGCGAAAAACATGTTGCATAAGTTGTGCCCTGAAAAATACCTGCACCACCAATATGACGCTGTTTGAAGCTAAGCACAAAATGAAGTCAGTGGTCGAGATGGAGCTGGGAGTAAAATACAGATAGCATTACATCCCACCTAGACACAATTTCAGATGCCTGGAGCAGATGAATTTGTTAACATGAATGACTGCTAGTCAGCTTGTCTGAAGTCAGCACAGTATGGTGTACGACAGTTCACAGCCCAGTAAGTGACTAACATAATGAGAAGATGCAGGGGATATGGTGTGAAGGGGGAAACCGGAGGGATTGAGACACTCCAAATGCCACTACCTGATCCATGGACCTAGATTTGTTCAAGTCACCGTCTAATATTTTCAGAATTGAAACATTTTCAGTTCCAGTTATTAACAGAATGATTGTTGTTACTCATTGTTCTGATTCTGCTAACAAGGACTGGCAATGCCAATAGTTCTGGCTTTTTAGGTGTATGTTCATTCATGGGAGATATGACTGTATACACTGACTGAGAACACACAGAGAGTCCCTGAAATACGGGGCACAATTTTGATTTACTTGTGAGAAAGTGTCACTTTGAGTGTCATACATGTGACAGTTGGATGTTACTCATAGCCAGGCTGAGACCGTAGAAATGTCACACATGCGAGAGCTGAAAAGTTGGCAGCTATGCTTGCGCAATTACAGGACTGCCACGACTTTATTAAGCCCACTTATTATAAATTATACATTTATTGTGTAATGAAAAAATACAATTAAAAATATACCCCTTTTGTTCTTTACATTAACCAGAGAAGAGACAATTATGATTTATTTCATTATCTCACCATGTTATTCTGTTAAAGTTGGATATGTTTGGGAGGATTGTTGTCTTTGTAGATAAATTGATTACAATTAGGTTAGAACTAACTTTGGAGTCAGCAGCAAAGGCTGGATCCTGTGGCTCAACTGCTGAAATAGAAAGACCTACACCTTCAGTTACACAACTTTACCAGAAGATAGTCCATTGTGCTTTCTAACATCATCTCAGCATGTTAAGCAATTACATTTGATGCATTAGAGCTGAGTCATTGTCCCTTACTTTGGACAGATGCAAAATGCACAGGTGAAAAATATTGAGTAATTCAATTGTTCTGCGATGGTGATTCTGTGATTGCAATGGGGGTGACCACTTTTATGGAGTTTGAAGAATAGCTCTTTTGCTATCATGGTGGTTTCTCGAGTCTTCTATATACAAGGTCCAAAAACGTACTTAATTTCCTATAAAAATAATTTGCAGAGTAAAGCAACAGTTGATTGCTTCCCTAATGTTTCACATTTTTGTCTCTTGAAATGTTGGAAGTAGATACTTCCGGCATAGCTCATGGACTTGGGACAGATACATAGTATGTGTTCTAGTAATTTGTTTTTATAGGTACATAGACTGCACATTTTTAGGGCGATATTTGTTTTCCATGAACCTTCAATTTGTCCGATTGGGTATATTACAGCCTAAAACGTAAGTGTATTCTTCCCATCTTCCAGGTTTGAATCAATGTATGTTTGTCTTAACTGATGGTTAAGACTCTAGGGCCCTCATTCTGACCCTGGCGGTCGGTGATAAAGCGGCGGCCAAGCCGCCAACAGGCCGGCGGTCTAAAATATGCAATTCTGACCCTGGCGGGAACCGCCAACACAGCCCGCCAACTTAACACTCCGCCCGCCACGGCGGTACAAACAAACAGCGCGGCGGTTCCCGCCAACAGCCAGGCGGCAGACAATGTACCGCCCACCCTATTACGACCCACCAATCTGCCACCTTTTCCGGGGCGGGAGCACCGCCGATAAGAACACGGCGGAAACAGACTACGAACGGGAAAACGCTCACCTCTACGCACTCCACGCGAGATTCCGGCAGTATGGAACCAGAGTTGCAGGTCATCCCCGCACTCCTATTCCTGCTCATATACCAGGAGCACGCCCGGCGGCGCGGAAGACATCGGTGAGTACTGCACCTACGACACAGGGGAGGGAAAAGATTACCGGCACACACCCACCCACCCACACCCACTACAACACACACATCAATGCATTCCCACAGATCACTGTCACAACCCACAAACCACCCCCCTCCGAAATAATGCAAAGACCAAAAGAAGAGATCATAAACGGGCAGATATATTGAAATATGGACACCAGTAATCCCAATAAATAAATAAACTATGTACAAAATATATACAGCTACTAAATGTAGTCCAACCACTGTCCGTGGATCACAGGGGTCCTGTGCAAAGGGGCAAGGCCCAGTCCCACGACAAGAACTCCACGGAGAGAACACTGCAGGGGCATCAGAAAGAAAATAGGACAGGCACCTCAGGGGGAAGGGAAGGGGGGGCACCTCAGCCACTTGAGTACACGACGCCAGATCCACGAGGGGACTCCATGACCACTGGCCCATCCTGGGGAGAGCAAAGCCACAGTCCATACAGTGGGTGGCCTGCCCACTGGGCCATCCTGGGGAGAGCAAAGCCACAGTCCAAACAGTCCATACAGTGGGTGGCCTGCCCACTGGGCCATCCTGGGGAGAGCAAAGCCACAGTCCATACAGTCCATACAGTGGGTGGCCTGCCCACTGGGCCATCCTGGGGAGAGCAAAGCCACAGTCCAAACAGTCCATACAGTGGGTGGCCTGCCCACTGGGCCATCCTGGGGAGAGCAAAGCCACAGTCCAAACAGTCCATACAGTGGGTGGCCTGCCCACTGGGCCATCCTGGGGAGAGCAAAGCCACAGTCCATACAGTCCATACAGTGGGTGGCCTGCCCACTGGGCCATCCTGGGGAGAGCAAAGCCACAGTCCATACAGTCCATAACAGACCCCACTGCCACTGGAGGAGGCAAGTTGGCCAGAGGACATCCTGCAGCCCTGCCCGAGATAGATCCTGCCCTGCCACGTCTGCCAAAGGGCCAGCGGTTCTTGCCTTGAAGGGCCCAGTTCAGCGGTTCCTGAGACGGCGGGGCCCAGTTCAGCGCTCCTTGCCTTGAAGGGCCCAGTTCAGCGGTTCTTGAGACGGCGGGGCCCAGTTCAGCGGTTCTTGAGACGGCGGGGCCCAGCGGAGCGGTGCGTGAGACGGCGGGGCCCAGTTCAGCGGTCCTTGCCCTGAAGGGCCCAGTTCAGCGGTTCTTGAGACGGCGGGGCCCAGTTCAGCGGTTCTTGAGACGGCGGGGCCCAGTTCAGCGGTTCTTGAGACGGCGGGGCCCAGCGGAGCGGTGCTTGAGACTGCGGGGCCCAGTTCAGCGGTCCTTGCCTTGAAGGGCCCAGTTCAGCGGTTCTTGAGACGGCGGGGCCCAGTTCAGAGCTCCTTGCCTTGAAGGGCCCAGTTCAGCGGTTCTTGAGACGGCGTGGCCCAGTTCAGCGGTTCTTGAGACGGCGGGGCCCAGTTCAGCGCTCCTTGCCTTGAAGGGCCCAGTTCAGCGGTTCTTGAGACGGCGGGGCCCAGTTCAGCGGTTCTTGAGACGGCGGGGCCCAGCGGAGCGGTGCTTGAGACTGCGGGGCCCAGTTCAGCGGTCCTTGCCTTGAAGGGCCCAGTTCAGCGGTTCTTGAGACGGCGGGGCTCAGTTCAGCGGTTCTTGAGACGGCGGGGCCCAGTTCAGCGCTCCTTGCTTTGAAGGGCCCAGTTCAGCGGTTCTTGAGACGGCGGCCGGTCTATGGCCAACTGCTAATTGCCTGGTGGTGCCCTCCTGGGCAGCGGGGATGGTGCTCCTTCACTGCCCACCTGGGCTGTGGGTGGTGGGGCCCTCCTGGCCAGCTGGGCTGGGTCCTCCCTGGGCAGCGGCTATGGGGGTGGTGGGCTCTCCCGGGGCAGCTGTGCCGGTTCCTCCCGGGGCAGCGGCTATGGGGGTTGTGGGCTCCTCCTGGGCAGCAGGCCTGCTGCCTGACCTCTCCGACTTGCTGCCCTTGCCCTCCTTAGTCGTGGGCCTGTGGCCCTTTCCTCCCTTTGGAGCTGTGGCTGGTGACTGTCTCTGGGTGGTGTCCGGGGGGGATGTAGAAGGCGGGCTCCTGCGGCGACCCTTCCGCCTTCTGCTCCTCTTCCCAGGGGGTGGGCTGGCTGTCCCCTTGCTGCTGGGCGAAGATCCAGACATGCGGGCTGGCGGGCTCCAATACCCCTGCACCCTTGTCAAGGGGGCTGCAGGGCTGGTGGTGGCTGAGGTGCTCTTCTTACCCCGACGAGAAGGAGGGGGGGGCTCAGGGTCAGGAAAGAAGTTAGTAGTGGCGAGGAAGAGCTTCTTGGGACAATGGAGAGTGGTAGGTACAGTGGGAATGGGAGTGGAGGGAGAGGATGTGGTTGTAGGTGAGTCACGTTTGCTGTCTTTGGGTGCAGGTGCAGGAGGGATAGGCTGTCGTGAGGTGGATGGCTGTTGGGTGGGTGGGTGGCTGCGTTTGTGTGGTGTGGAAGAGGGGGTGACAGACACAGTGGGAGAGGACACAGGGGACGTGTAAATGGCAGTGGGGGTGGTGACTGCACGTGTGCGGACTGGAGTGGAGGGTGTGCTGGTGATGGAAACACTGGCTGATGGTGAGGTGAATGGAGGTGTGAGTGTAGACGTCACAGGGAGGGAGGAGGGAGACGAGGAGGTGGGGGTCACAGAGGTGGTAGTGACTGTTGGCATGTCTGCATCGGAATGTTGCGTGTGTGAATGTCTGCGTGATCTGTGGTGCTTATGTTTGGATGAGCTTCTCTTGGGTGTTGAGGTGTGTGCAGGCTGGTCTGATGGTGTGGGTGGGACAGGCAGAGGAACAGGAGACTGGGAGGAGGGAGTTAGTAGAGGCAGGCAGGAGACAGGGACAATGGCTGCCGTCAGTGCTGAGGCCAGAGCCTGGAACGATCGCTGATGGGCAGCCTGACCCGAATGAATGCCCTCCAGGTACGCATTGCTGCGATGAACCTCCCTCTCCACCCCCTGGATGGCATTCAAAAGGGTAGTCTGCCCAACAATGAGCGTTCGGAGGAGGTCAATGACCTCCTCACTGAGGGCAGCGGGGGTAACAGGGGCAGGGCCTGAGGTGCCTGGGGCGAAGGAGATGCCCGGCTTCCTGGCAGAGCGGGCACGGGGCGAACGCTGAGGGGCTGCTGGGAGGGCGGAGATGGTGCGCTGGGTGGCGGCTGTACCTGTAATGGCGGGGGGCACGGATGGTGCCACCCCCGCAAGGGAGCCCCCTTCCGAGGACGTGTCCGTGTCGCTGCAGGGTCCAGTCGTCCCCGTCGTGGAGCTCCCCTCGCCCTCCGTCTCACTGGTCCAGTCTGACTCTGTGGCATGGCCCTCCTGGGCCATGTGAGATGCAGCTCCCTCCTGCCCCGATGCCACTTCTCCTCCGCCTGATGATGCTGATGCACACAAGCACAGAAAGACAAACAAAAAGGGGAGGGGAGAGAGAAATAAAGGGATATTGAGTACATGGATCACCGGTACAGTTAGCGGACATGACAGACACAGATGCCCCCTGCACTAAGTTGCGCACTTGGGGTCCGCTACGCATTCCGTGGAACATGCCCTACACGCCTAGAGTTGACAACTGCACCCATGGATGACACGGCCCAGGGATGGCTGTACTGACAAACTACTGAGGGTGGTGGCTGGGGACACCGGGGCTTACGGGGGTGCCCAGCCTACAGATATTGCCCTGGCCTAGGGGGACCCACAGCCCTCCTCCCCCACCCAGACACCTCCACTGCGCGACAACAGAGTAGATAATGCTTGTACTCACCCCCTTGTGTCTGCTGTGCTGCCCTCACGCGCCCATCCAATTCAGGGTAGGCCACCGCCAGGATCCGGAACATCAGGGGGCTCAGTTGACGGCAGGCACCCCGCCTACGTTGGGAGGCCATCCCCAGCAGAGACTCGGCGGTCTTCTTGGTCCCGCGGCGGATGTCCTCCCACCTCTTGCGGCAGTGGGTGCCCCGTCGATGGTGGACCCCCAGGGTCCGGACTTCCTTGGCGATGGCACGCCAAATCCCGATCTTCTCATGGGCGCGGACCTATGTGACACGTACAGGGAGGGAGAAATACCACGTTCAAGTTTCTCAGCATTTTCCTTTCCAGTGGCCCAACGCCCCCCATCCCCGCCAGGCCCCCCGCCATGCCCCCCGCCAGGCCCAACATGCCCCCCCATCCCCGCCAGGCCCCCCGCCATGCCCCCCGCCAGGCCCAACATGCCCCCCATCCCCGCCAGGCCCCCCGCCATGCCCCCCGCCAGGCCCAACATGCCCCCCATCCCCGCCAGGCCCCCCGCCATGCCCCCGCGAGGCCCAACATGCCCCCCATCCCCGCCAGGCCCCCCGCCAGGCCCAACATGCCCCCCATCCCCGCCAGGCCCCCCGCCATGCCCCCCGCCAGGCCCAACATGCCCCCCATCCCCGCCAGGTCCCCCGCCAGGCCCAACATGCCCCCCATCCCCGCCAGGCCCCCGCCAGGCCCAACATGCCCCCCATCCCCGCCAGGCCCCCCGCCAGGCCCCCAAGCCAGCCAGTGGCCCCAAATCCATATTGAATTAAACTCACTTGTTGGTCTGGAGGACCGTAGAGTAGCGCATACTGGGGGAGGACCCCATCCACAAGTTTCTCCAACTCCTCTCCAGTGAAGGCAGGGGCCCTTTCCCCAGGCGCAGCAGCCATTGTCCCTTCCAGACCGAGGTCACAGCAACACTTGCAGTATAGGTCCTCTCCTGTGAAAGTTCAAGTCGCAAGTGGATAAGTAGATAGAAAATGGCGGTGACGTCCGCGGCGGTGCGTACCGCGGCGGTGCGTCCCGCCACCGCCGGCGCCCTTCGCCATTGGCTCCTGAAACCCATAGGCTTCAATGTTAACCAATGCGGCTTTGCTCCGCGGTCTTCGCCCGCCGCCCGCCGCGATGTGCCACGCCAGCGCATTGACCTCACATCCCATTGTCACACTTCACAGGTCAGGCAGCCGCCATTTCCAGGGCCCACATGGCTCAATTTCAACTGCGTCACACAGGCCTAGGCCTTGCATAGCCACTCAGACACGCCATTCACTGCATAGAGAATCGTATACTGTGCTAGCTGTGAGTACGTACCTGTGGGTTGCTTGACTGTGTGCTCCATGTTGTCCTTCCTAGGCACCGTCCGCTGGGTTGGGCGAGGAGACGGATGAATCCTCCCGTGTACCGACCGCTGGTGGACCTGTCGACAATGGAAGAACGCCACATTATCCTGACCTACCGTCTTAACCGTGCCACTATCCATGAACTGTGTGCCCAGCTGGAGCCCGACCTGATGTCCCCCATCCGCCAACCCACAGGGATTCCCCCTCTGGTGCAGGTCATGTCAGTACTCCATTTCTTGGCAAGTGGGTCATTTCAGACAACCGTGGGAATTGCTTCTGGGATGTCTCAGCCCATGTTTTCGAAGGTGTTATCCAGAGTGTTGTCTGCCCTGATGAAATCCGTGAGGAGCTACATCATTTTCCCTGAGGTGGGCGAATTGGCTACAGTGAAGGGTGATTTCTACGCCCTTGGACATATTCCCAACGTAATTGGTGCCATTGATGGGACCCATGTGGCTTTGGTTCCCCCAAGAGACAGGGAGCAGGTGTACAGGAACAGAAAAAATTACCATTCAATGAACATCCAGGTGGTGTGTTTGGCTTACCAGTACATCTCGCATGTAAATGCCAAATTCCCAGGGTCAGTGCATGACGCCTACATCCTCAGGAATAGAAGCATCCCTTACGTGATGGAACAGCTACAGAGACACCGTGTATGGCTAGTGGGGGACTCTGGGTACCCCAACCTGTCGTGGCTACTGACCCCAGTAAGGAATCCCCGGACCAGGGCAGAGGAACGGTACAATGAGGCCCATGGGCGTACTAGGAGGGTGATCGAACGCACCTTTGGCCTCCTAAAGGCCAGGTTTAGGTGCCTGCATATGACAGGTGGATCCCTAATGTACTCACCTAAGAAGGTGTGTCACATCATCGTGGCCTGCTGCATGCTTCACAACCTGGCTTTGCGCCGCCAGGTGCCTTTCCTGCAGGAGGATGGTCGAGACGGTGGTGTTGTGGCAGCGGTGGAACCTGAGGAGAGTGACGAGGAGGAAGACGACGGGGCTGAAACAGACAACAGGGACAGAATCATTGAACAGTACTTCCAATAGGACACAGGTAACATTTCAAAGATAATTTAGTAAATGTTAACTACTCTCCTGCATCTCTGCTGCCTGTCTATTTGCCCCAGTGTATGACGACTGAGTTTTGGCTTTTCCCTCCCTATTTCAGATCTGGGGTCCCCACTACGAGTCCTGTGCTTCGTTTCCCCATGGACTACAGCTTTGTGGCAGCTGTTTGTTGACTTCACCATGTACAAGGACATATTTGCACTGTCATGTCAATTACAATCTATTGAAATCACAGCCAGACTCCAGATATTTTGGTGCAAAATAGGTGTTTATTTAAGTGCTCAAAATGGGATGGGTGGTTTCAAGTGGGTGGGGGCTATGGTGAAGGAATGTCCATGGCAGAGTCCAGAGTAACAGTCACACAGGTGCATTGTCCAGAGGCCTGTGGAGAGATGGAGCATGGGCAGTTCAAGGATGGACAGGGTGACAATGTGGGACAGTGGGATGACAGCAGGTGGTATCCATTGCTGGCGGGGGTCTTGACATCCTACTCTGTCTTCTTGCGAGATCTCAGGGCCCTCGTGCGGGGTGGTTCTTCTCCTGCAGGAGGTGGGGGTCTGGTGGGCTGCTGCTGTGCGGGGGCCTCCTGTCCACTAGCGCCGGCGGAGGTGGTTGGCTGTTCTTGGTCCAGGCTAGTGGCAGGGGCCCTTGGGTGTTGTTCAGTGTCCGCCCTGTTGTTGACGAGGTCCTGCAGCAGCCCTACCTTGGTAACCAGGGTGGTGTTGATGGCTCTGATGTCCTCCCCCAATAGTGTTCCTCCTGCAGTACCTGGATCTCCTGGAACCGGGCCAGTACCGTCGCCATCGTCTCCTGGGAGCGGTTGTATGCTCCCATGATGGTGGTGAGGACCTCGTGGAGAGTGGGTTCCCTGGGCCTCTCCTCCCCCCCCTGTCGCACAGCTGCCCTCCGAGTTCCCCTGTTTCCCTGGGCCTCTGCCCCCTGGCCGGTGTGCCCACTACCACTGCCCCCAGGTCCCTGTTGTTGTTGGGGTGGTGGGTTATCCTGGGTGCCCTGTAGTGGTAGACACACCGCAGATTGACGCGCCCTGGAGACAGAGGCATGGGCCCGCTGGGTGGGAGCTGTGCTGGTGTTCCCAGAGGGGTTTGGGTCTGTAGTGGCCTGGGCCTGTGTGAGGGGAACCGACTGTCCAGAGGTCCCCGATGGTCCGGGCTGGTCATCGGTGTCCAGGTCGACAGAGCTGCTGTCATCGCTGACGGCCTCTTGGGTGGGGGGTGTGGAGAATTCTGGCCCCTCCGCCGCGGTGTGTTGACGGTCGGGTCCTGCAGGGGTATAGAGGTATGGTTATAGTTTCAATGTGTGGCATATGGGTGTATCTGTGGGTTCTCGTGTCCCCAAGTGCTGGCATTCGTGTGTGGGGGCTTTGGTGAGGGTGGCTTGTGGGGGGGATGTGTATATGCATTGGGCATGCTTTGGTGATGGGTGTCCATGCTTAGTGGACGCATGCAGGCCTAGGTTTTGGGATGTGTGGGTTGTGATGGTGAGACATTGGCGGGGAATAGGTGTGCTGGGGGTGGGGGTGAGGATGGTGGTGGGGGTGAGGATGGTGGTGGGGGTGAGGATGGTGGTGGGGGTGGGGGTGAGGGTGGGGTTCGAGGATGGGGGTGAGGGTGGGGTTCGAGGATGGGGGTGAGGTTTGGGGTATTATTTGGCATGCAGGTGGGGGGGAAGCAGTATTGAAGCTTCAACTTACCAGTATCCATTCCTCCGCCGACTCCTGCGAGGCCGTCAGGATGCAGGATGTTCAAGACTTCCTCCTCCCATGATGTGAATTGTGGGGGTTGAGGTGGGGGTCCTCCGCCAGTCTTCTGCACGGCGATGTTGTGCCTGGATACCATGGAACGCACCTTCCCCCGTAGGTCGTTCCATCGCTTCCTGATGTCTTCCCGATTTCTGGGGTGCTGTCCCACTGCGTTGACCCTGTCGACAATCCTCTGCCATAGCTCCGTCCTCCGGGCAATGCTGGTGTATTGTATCTGTGTGCCGAACAGCTGGGGCTCTACCCGAACGATTTCCTCCACCATGACCCTGAGTTCTTCGTCTGTGAAGCGGGGTTGTCTTTGGGGTGCCATGGGGTGGTGTGTATGATGTGTGGGGTGGAGTATGTGTATTTAAGTGAGTTGAGTGTGGTGGTGTGTGTTGTTTTGTGTGTGGATAGTGTGTGGGTGATGGTGTTGAGTGGCTGTGGCTGTTATTTTTTGGATGCTGGTGTCTCGCTCTTGCCTTCTTTACGATTTTGTTAGCGTAGGGGTTTGTGGGTGATGTGGGTGTGTGTTTTATATTGTATTGTGTGTGTGGGAGTGGTGTGTGTATGTGTATCAGGTGTGTGGGATTCAAATCGTCCAATGTGGCTGAGTTTTGTTCGTTTGTGTGTATTCTGACCGCGGCGGTGTGTCCCGCCAATGGAATACCGCGTTTGAATGACCGCCGCGTGGATTCGTGGGTCGTAATGGCATGGGCGTATTTCTGTTGGCGTGACGGTGGAGGTTTTGTCACCTCCACTTTTCCGCCGACCTCTGGTCTGGCGGTCTGTTGTGGCGGTCGGATTTTCGGAGGTTTGCCTTCTGCGGGTCAGAATGACCGTGGCGGGTTTCCGCGACCGCGGCGGGATTATGGAGGATTTCTGACCGGCGGTAGGCGCCTTTTACCGCCGAGGTCAGAATGACCACCTAAGGGCCAGATGTAGCAACCCATTTACGACTCGCAAACGGCGAAAATCGCCGTTTGCGAGTCGCAAACGTGGGTTTGCTATTCAGAAATGCATATTGCGAGTCGTTACCGACTCGCAATATGCATTTCCGACTCTCAAATAGGAAGGGGTGTATTTGCGAGTCACAGTGGGATGCAATACCATTTGCGACCGCGTACGCGGTCGCAAATGGCATCGCAGTTAACATCCACTTCAAGTGGATGGTAACCCACTCGCAAATTGGAAGGGGTCCCCTTGGGACCCCTTCCAGTTTGTGACTGGACCCAAAAATATTTTTTCAGGGCAGGGAGTGGTCCAAGGGACCACTCCCTGCCCTGAAAAAATACCGAAACTAAAGGTTTCATTTTTTTTGCAGTGCAGCTCGTTTTCCTGTAAGGAAAACGGGCTACACTTCAAAAAAAAAAAACTGCTTTATTGAAAAGCAGGTCGCGAACATGGAGGTCTGCTGACGTCAGCAGGCCTCCATGTTAGCGAGTGCCCATACTCGCTATGGGGCCGCAATTTGCGACCCACCTCATGAATATTCATGAGGTGGGTCATTGCGACCCCATAGCGAGTTGCAGTCGGTGTCTGAGACACCGTACTGCATACCAAATTGCGACTTGCAATTTGCGAGTCGCAGGGACTCGCAAATTGCAAGTCGCAATTTGGTATATTGCTAAATCTGGCCCTAGGTTCCATGAATTAAAATTTTAGCAGTCCTCTAAAATCTCTTCTCCTAGCTGAGGCACTTAAGCTGTTTTTTTATAATCATTTTACAATTTGTTCTTGTTATCATAGTCCGTTGGTTTGGTGTTGCTAAATTATATTTCCAATTGGGTCTTCTATCGGGTCGAGGCTGGAATGAAGGTTATTCAATGAGTCGGTATTTAGATCGTCGCAAATTAGGCCCTTTAGTTGTGTTTGCCCCGTGTTTTAGCTTTTGTTTTATCTGGGATTCTTCTCAGATAGTTTAGTGTCCGTAGCGAATCCTAAATATCCTTTAAACTTTACTTTGTTGATCGATTGTTGTTTTAACTTTTATGGAAATCATTTCGTTTTCTCCACAAATGTCATTATTTTGGTTTTTGTGATGTTGAATGTTAATCCGTTCTGCGTTTACATCATGCTGTTTCCCTGGTTTGTAGCACTGTAAATTGCAAATGTTCATATTAGTTGACTCTGTTCTACCCTCTTTATGAATCTCTGAAGGATGAGATGGTGAGCTGCCCCTTCTGGGATTCAGGCCAGCGCTCTCTGCCCAGCAGGTTACACGTAGATCCCTGCAGAAGGCACATTGATGGCACAATTGTATGCACATATTTCTTATTTTTTGAAGGCAAAATTATTTTTGTATAGTTTTTGTTATATCATTATTTTTTGTTTCGAATACCTTGTGATGGGACTTGTTCACTGTCGCTTTTGTTATAGTTAATGTCACAGTATTCCCTTTCTATTGATTTGTGTATGACTACAGCAGCTTCTACCAGTTCTGACTTCACACCTATCCACTGGTACCGAAAGCAGCATGAGTCACAGCTGGTTATCTTAAACTTACGCGATTAGTCAGAGAGAGGAAGAGTGTAGGCTCATATGAAGCATTTAAAAATAAAGAAAAAACAGTGGCTTTCCAATGTAGTGTCCTGCAGGACACCTCATGCAGTAGCCCCTCCCTAGGGGACCGTGTTAACATCCACCCCTCACACAACCAGCACAGGCATCACCATTCAGGTTACTATGTTAATAAAAGGGGCCAGGCATGAAACGTCCATAGGCTGAAAGGGCTTTAGCACCCCTTCCCCACGTGTACCATAGCGCGGGTTGATGCACCTTCTGGGGCAGGCGCACTTGAGCTGTGATGGGCTGGGGCTGATGCCTCACACTCATGCACAAGTATTTCACAGGTCTTCAAAAGACCATCAATTAGGACGACTTTGACCCTCATTATGACATTGGCGGTGAGTGATAAAGTGGTGATAATACCGCCAACAGGCTGGCGGTAATTACTGTCAAATTGTGACCATGGCGGTGATAACTCTCATAGACAGCCAATGTACCACACCAACCGCCTGGGTGTTAACACCATGCACCATGGAGGTAACCAACAAAAGTCAGGCGGAAGACAAAGTACTGCCCTCTGTATTATGTCCTTGCAATCCGCCAGGATTTCCGGGGCGGTACCAATGCCATCAAAAGCCTGGCGAAAACAGAACACAGAAGAGCAAAGACTCACCATCGGAGACACAGGGAAGAACAACGCCGCCATGGAACCGGAACTGCAAGTTTTCCCGATGCTCATCTACGTCATGCTCACCTGGATCACCAACACTGACGAAGACGACGACGGTGAGTACAGCTACCTAGCACACAAAGGAGGAAAATGAGAGTGACACACACACACACGATACACACCATACACACAACCAGCTGCAGATGAAAAACAATGGCACACAATACACAGCAGAATAATGCAGGGACAACGAGAATGCAGTAATGAGCATGTATTGATTATACACAGCTACCAAAAGAACCAATTGTACGAAAAACAGATATGTACAAATGTACACAAAAGGCCAATGCCCAGTCCAAAGTACTAAGGGCCCACATGGCCACAGGGCACAGTCCAAGGCCCAACTCGAATCCTGACTTCATCCGGATAGAACTCTGCAGTGCATCAGTTTGCAAGTGGGCAGGCACCACAGGGGAAAGTGGGGTGGGGGGCACCTCAGCCAAATACGGGAACAAGCCCACTGGTTCTGGAGCGGGCTCCATGCCCTTTTTTCTGTGCTTGGGAGTGCAAGGCCACAGTTTCCTAGGTGGGTGACTTTCCCACTGGTTCTGGAGGGGGCTCCATGCCCATTTCTCTGTGCTGGAGAGTGCAAGGCCACAGTCTCTAAGGTAGGTGACTTTCCCACTGGTTCTGGAGGGGGCAGCATGCACATTACTCTGTTGCAAGGCCACAGTCTCTCAGGTGGGTGACTTGCCCACTGGTTGTGGAGGGGGATCCATGCCTATTTCTCTGTGCTGGGGAGTGAAAGGCCACAGTCTCTCAGGTGGGTGACCTGCCCACTGGTTCTGGAGGGGGCTCCTGGCTGGTGGAGTGGGATCCTTCACTGACTTGCCACCACAACTAGGTGGTGCCATCACTGTCCGCGTAGATTATTTGCCCGAGGTGCTGGGCTGTGTCATTGGGACCCTGCTCTTACGGGGGGACGAAGTGGTCAAGTTGGACAAGAAGAAGCTTTTTAGGGATGGGGGTGGAATGTGGGAGGAGGGATGGGAGTGGAGGTTGAGAGAGTGGTTGTTGGAGGTCTATGTCTGCTGGACGTGGGTGCAGGTGCATGGGCAGTGAGCTGATGTGAGGTGGATGGCTGTTGGGTGTGTGAGTGCTTGCGTTTGTGTCCTTTGGGGGGACAGATAGGGTGAAAGAGGACACAGAGGACTCGTGCATGGATGTTGTGGAGGTGTCTGCTAGTGAGGTGTGTGTGCTGCTTGGTGTGGTGATACTGGTGGTGGATGTTGATGCAGTGCATGCAGGTGTGAGTGTGGACATGACTGTAAGAGAGGTGGAGGAGGAGGAGGGGGAGACAGTGGAGGCAGATGTGGTTGTATCTGCAACTGTCTGGTGTTTGCGTTAGTGCTTGTGGGATGAAGTGTGGTGCCTGTGTTTGACTATGCCACTCTTGTGTGTTGTCTTGTGTGCATGCTCATCTGTATGTGTGCATTGGATGGGTTAGAATTGAGGAGACTGCGACTGGGAAGTGGTAGTTGGAGAGGGGACAGTAGGGACAGGGACAGTGGCTGCCATCAGAGAGGAGGCCAGAGCCTGAATCGATCTCTGTTGGCCGCCAATCCACTGTGGATGCCCTCCAGGAATGCATTGCATTGCATTGCTGCATCTGGGATGCCAGCCCCTGGATGGCATTCACAATGGTTGACTGCCCTACAGAGATGGATCTCAGGAGGTAAATAGCCTCCTCAATCAGGGCAGCAGGGCTCAATGGGGCAGGGCCTGAGGTTCCTGGGGCGAAGGAGATGCCCATCCTCCTGGGTGAGCGGGCACGGGCAACTTGCTGAGGGGCTACAGGGAGGGCGGTGCTGGTACGGGGGTGGCGGCTGTACCTGCAGCTGGTGTGGTCATCGAGCTGTCCGCCACCACCAGGGAGCTTCCATCGGAGGCGGTATCTCCGTCTGTGTTGTCACCTCCTGTCTCCGCCTTGGTGCTCCCCTCGCCCTCCGTCCCACTGGTTCCCTCGCCGGTGCCCCTGCTCCTCTGCCAGATGATGCTAATGCACACATTGACAGGATGACAGAAGACAAAAGGGGATAGAGAGAGAAAGGAAACCCTGGGTCAAATACTGCACCAACACCACAGTTGGGATACAGAGCACCGTCACACACAGGGATCAGGATTGAGCACTATGCATTGTACTGCCAGTGATTTGGCTAGTTACCACAGCAAGATGAGGGCCACACACCGCAAACGGCACCCCACCTGGGACCCACAAAGCCCTGACTGACATGGAATGCTAACAAGCTAGGTTACCTGCATGTGCCATACACCCATTACCCTTGAGCTGGATCACGCTGCAATTTCTGGCCTTTAGGGGCACCCACTAACTCACACCCACCACCCGGATCCCATGCCACCTGCCAATCATTGTAGTAATACCCACTGTACTCACCCCCTTGTGGCTGCTGTGATGCCCTCAAGTGCCCATCCAGCTCTGGGTAGGCCACCGCCAGTATGCAGGCCATCAGGGGGGTCAGGTTCCGACTGGCATCCCTTCCTCGTTGGGAGGCCATCCCCAGCTGGGCCTCTGCGGTCTTCTGTGCCCAGCGTCTCAGGTCCTCCCACCGTTTCCGACATTGGGTGCTCCGCCTGACATAGACCCCAGGGTCCGCACGTCCTTGGCGATGGCATGCCATAATCCCTTCTTTTGATGGACGCTGACCTGCAGAGATAATACAGACAGGAGGACACCATTACACATACAATCCAGCCTGTCACACATATGGCCCACCAATCCCTTTTCCGTCACCATTGGCACACACGTCGGCCGGCGCACACCATGTACACAACCACATTAATCCCCCCCCCCATTGACACAATGCTTGCACACACATCTCCATGCATCCTTCCCACATGTTTCGTGCCCAAGGTGTACTCACCTGTTGGTCTGGAGGTCCACACAGCAGTCCGTACTTGGGTAGGACCCCATCCACCAAACGCTCCAACTCCTCTGAAGTAAAGGCAGGGGCCCTTTCCCCAGTCACACGGGCCATGGTAGGTTCCAGACACAGGTCACAGCAGCACACGCAGTGTAGGTGTTCTCCTGTTGATGGTCAGGAAACAAGTGAGGAGTCATATAGAAAATGGTGGTCATGTCAGCGGTGGTGTACACGTCACCACTGGCGCTGATCCCCATTGGCCACTGTACTCCATAGAGCCCCATATTATCCAATGAGGGATTGCACGGCGGTGCAAGACCGCCTTCTGCCATGATGCCCAATGTCAGCAGAGTTACCTCACTTCTATCTGTCCCTACATACAGGACTGGCGGTCGCCATTTCACAACGGTCATATCAACTTTACCTGCATCACAGCCTAGATTAGCACATACCTCTCCATTCCCACTGTCCCATCACATAAATGCACTATGTACACTGAGGTTGGGGTTCCATTGTTCGAATTGTGACAGCCTACTCACTCTTGTGTCCCTTAGATACCTACCACTGCGGATGAATAGGAAGAGGAGACAAACCCCCGTGTACAGACCCCTTGTGGGTATGGCTACACTGGAGGACAGGCACATTATACTCACATATAGACTGGAAAGGGCCACAATCAGAGAGATGTGTGCCCAATTGGAGCCCGACCTGATATCTGCTATCCATCATCCCACTGGGATCCCCCTCTTGTGCAAGTTCTATCGGTGCTCCATTCCTGGCAACTGGTTCTTTCCAAGTAACAGTGGGCTTGGCAGCAGGAATGTCACAGCCAATGTTCTCAATTGTGCTGGCAAGAGTTTTGTCTGCCCGGATGAAACACATGTGCCGCTACATAGCTTTCCCCCAGGTGGAAGATCTGGCCACTGTGAAGGCCGGATTCTATGCAATGAGACATATACCCAATATTGTTAGGGCCATTGAGGGTACACATATTGCGTTAGTCCCCCCCGCCAGAATGAACAGGTGTTCAGGAATCTGAAGAGTTTCCATTCACTGAATGTGCAAATAGTGTGCTTGGCAGACCAGTACATCTCCCACGTCAGTGCCAAGTATCCTGGGTTGGTGCATGACACCTTTATTCTGAGGAATAGCAGCATCCCAAATGTGATGTCCCAACTACAGAGACACAGGGTGTGGCTAATAGGTGAGCCATGGTCCCCACCCACTGTATGTTAATCTATGCATTCATGTGTCATCCCCATATCATTGTGTGAGGCTAAATGGTGTCCCTTAATACTTGCAGGTGACTCTGGCTACCCAAACCTATCGTGGCTGCTGACTCCTGTGAGGAACGCCAGGACAGGGGCTGAGGAATGTTATAATGAGGCACATGGGCGAACCAGAAGGATCATCAAGAGGACCTTCAGGCTCCTGAAGGCCAGGTTCAGGTGCCTCCATCTGACAGGTGGCTCCCTGTACCACTCACCCGGGAAGGTCTGCTAGATAGTAGTGGCATGCACAACCTGGCCTTTAGACGGAATGTACCTTTTCTGCTGGAGGAAGAGACTGGAGATGCCTCCGTGGCAGCAGTGGACCCTGAGGACAGTGAGGATGAGGAGGCAGAGGATGAGGATGAGGACAAACAAACATCAGTTATACGTCAATACTTCCAATCACACACAGGTGAGACAGTGCAACTGACCATTCCTCTGACTATTGATGTTTTCTGTGTGGCTGTAGCATGATGCCATTAACTTCCATCGCATCTCAACTTACTGTCACCTATGGCTTGTCATTTTACAGATGTTGGTGAGATAACTGTGTATTGATGTCATGAGTACAGACAGCTACAGGTCAGTAATTCTATGCCCTCACAGTGTTCAGATCATTTGCACTAGATGTGACTGTTTCCATATACGCACATTTTCCACACATAACATACTAGTAATCAAGTTGTGTTCAAGGGTGTTTATTGTAGTGCTATGAAATTGAGGGAAAAGTGCAATGGAATGGGGTGATGATGGAGGAAAGTCCAGGGTATTGTTCCAGTCTGTTTGTCGCACAGATGCAGTGTCCAAGGGGCCATAGGAAGGGGGGCAAAGGTAGTTCAAAGTGGACACGGTGACAGTGTGGGTCACAAGGGGAACAATCAGGTGAGTCTCATTTCCTGGCGGTGGTCTTGGCAAGTGTCTCTGGCTTCTTTCTGGGTCGCAGGGAATGTTTGTGGGGTGGTTCACCTTCTGCAGGGGAAGGGGTGATGGTGGCCTGTGGGTCCTGTGGCGGGCCTCATGCCCACTAGCTGTAGTGGAAGTGGAGGGCTGGTCAATGGACTGGCTAGTAGTAGGGGCCCACTGGTGTCTGTTGCTTCCCTCATGATGTTGGCCATGTCTGCCAGCACCCCTGCTATAGAGATCAAGGTAGTGTTGATGGCCTGCAAGTTCTCCCTGATCCCCTGATACTGTTCCTCCTGCAGACACCTGTTCTCCTGCACATTGTAAAGGATCTGGCCCATCATGTCCTGGGAATGTTGGTAGACTCCTAGGATCTCAGTGAGTGCCTCCTGGAGAGTCGGTTCCCTGGGCCTGTCCTCCCCCTGGCGCACACTGCCGTCCTCCCAGTGTCCCTGTTGGCCTGTGCCTCTGTCCCCTGAACGGTGTTCCCAGGGCCACTGACCCCAGGTCCCTGATTGCCTTTAGGGCGAGGTGTGGCCTGGGGTCCCTGTGCAGGTGGGCACACTGCTGATTGACGTGTCCTGGGACAGAGGTGTGGGTACGCTGGATGGGTGCTGTGATGTTGGATACTGATGGGGGAGGCTCTGTGGTGGCCTGTGAGTGGGCTGCGGTGACCGACTGTCCAGTGGTCCCTAATGGGCCAGGTTGTTGGTCCAGATCCTGAAGTCCAGAGTTGCTGTCATCACTGGGGACATCTTCTGTTGGGGGACTGGATAGTCGTGGCACCTCCTCACTGCTGGGATTGGCTGGGGCACCTGTGGTGATGTAAGTGATCTATTATGTTTTATGTCTGTGACATATTGTACATCCCTTGCTTCCCCTTTATCGTTGCAGTTGTCCTGCCACCTTTGTTTGTGTATGGTGATGTATTGTGTGATTGTTAGTTTGCCTATGCTGTGCATGCTTTAGTGATTGGTGTCCATACAGGGCTGGGAGGGCTGTCCATGCATTGGTAGGGCATGCATGATTTGGCATTGGGGTAAGTCATATATGTAGGTGCAGTGTGTGGGATGCAGTGGAGTGATGGGAGTGAGGGAGAGGAGGTGTGATGGCATGCAGGTATGGGAGGTGATAAGTAGTAAATTTTGACTCACCAGTGTCCAGTCCTCTGGCAACTCCAGGGAGTCCCTCAGGATGCAGTAATGCCAAGACTTGCTCCTCCCATGCTGTGAGCTGTGGGGGAGGAAGTGGGGGTCCACCGTCAGTCCTCCGTATGGTGAGCTGGTGCCTTCTTGCCACGGAACGGACCTTCCTTCATAGGTCGTTCCACCTCTTCCTGATGTCGTCCCATGTTCTTGGGTGCTGTCCCACGGCGTTCACCCTGTCCAAGATTCTTCACCATAACTCCATCTTCCTGGCAATGGATATTTGCTGTACCTGCGCTCCAAACAGCTGTGTCTCTACCCTGACAATTTCCTCCACCATGACCCTTAACTCCTCATCAGTGAAACAGGGGTGCCTTTGTGGGGGCATGGGTGTTGTGTGGTGTGTTTTGGTGAGAGTGTGTTGAGGATTGTGGTGGGGTGTGTGATGTGGGGTGCATGAGGGATGTATGGGTGTATGTGGTGTGTGTGTCTAGTTGTCTCTGTGCTGTTTTTTCCGTCTCCTCGCAGTAATTGTTGTTCGTAAAGGGTTATTGGTAATGTTGGTGTGTGTTTCATGGTGCTGTGGGTGGGTGTGTCTGGTGTGTGTATTTTTAGTATTGGCTAATGTAGTGTTGTTTTGTCTGTGGGTTTCCATTCTGAGAGCGGCGGTATGTACCACCAATGATTTACCGCCATTGAATGGCCGCCGTGATGATTCGTGAGTCATAATGTGGTGAGCGTTGTTTTGTTGGCGTAACACCACTTTAGCACTGACCTTTAGGCTGGCGGATTTGTGTTTGTGGCTGTATTCTGTCAGATTGGTGTGTGTGTAGGTATGTCTAGAAAGCTGAGGTTTTGATGCAGGATCAGCTGTTAATATATTTTCTCCACCTTAGTTCTCTGATTGACGTCACCAAAATCCTAATTTAAAATTACACCAAAAACCCCACTTACCAAGCCTCAATAACATGGTGCGCTACCTAGGGTATATAGGGATATATTGTCTTGCATTCACGCAGCTCCCAATTCTCACCTTCCCATACACAGGTTCACCAGCACCCTCCACTCCAATGGAAATCCGCTCATCCATTACACAGCTCACCCTTTACTCAGATGTAATCACTAACATGGGTGCACTTTTCACTCAGCAATTTCGCCTTCACTCACAACACTCAGTCACCCATCACTTACAAGCCACACCTTTCACACAGCACATGTTAAATTACCCAACCTTCATGAACATGCATATATATCTACAAATGCACACACAGAATATCTGTTCTTCTTGTAGTAAGAGATGACATTTCAGTTTCAGCTGGAACAAGGCTGATGCAGAGGGAAGTATGTTCTGAGGCTGTGAGATGGTACAAGAAGTGAGTTTGGGCTGAGACTGTAGGGGCTGGTGTGATGCGGAAGATGAGATCAGTTTCAGGCTGTGGGGATGAGCTGGGAGGGAGTGGAAATATGGAACAGGAAGGGAAAGCAGGTAAAGGCTGTAGGTGGGGGGAAGGGGCACTACATGATAAGGGTGGATAACTGCATCTAAGGCTGTGGACAGATGTAAGAATTGAGTGGGGACTGCAGCCTAAGGGTGTGGTGTAGGTAGGCAGAGGCTATAGATGTACGTTTTGGCCCTGCGCCTTATCCCTTTTGCCCTTCAGAATGGCTGCTGTGAAGGACTTGGGTGCAGAATCTCTTGTGACCAGATCTGCTGTTGCCACTCCTGAAGCTATAATGTAGAGCCGCTTATTTACCCCATTTGACTCCATAGCGGATGTGTGCTGCAGGAGCTGCAGGGGAGGGAGAGAGAGCTAAGGCTGGTGCAGGGTTGGGGGGTTGGTTGTGGAGGAGCCGGTGCAGGTGGAGGGAGTGATCTGAGGCAATGGGTGGTGCAGGAGAGATTGGCAGAAGGCTTTGGGGGCATCATACTAGTGACTATGACTGTAGCAACCTGTATATCTTTTGGAGTACCAGAAAGGGTGGGTGTGTTTTCTGCATGTCACAAATACAAATGCGAAAGAAAAAACATAAACGAAGCTAAGACACCACAGCATCACCACGCAGGCACAGCAGTATATGGTGGCACTTGGGCAAATGCACCTTGGGATAACACTCTCCATTTCCCGTTTCCCAGGATGCCCTCTTCTTGTAAGTCTAAGCAAGTCTCCATTATGTTAGAGAATTTTGTGGCACATGAATCAAATCAGGAGTAGGTACCACTGTTCAATAATGCTTGTGATAAGTTCTCTACAGTCCCATTGATACAGTCTCACTACAAGGCAATTCTCCATGTCCTTCGACAGCATGTCTCTAATCTCTCCCACTTCTGAGATGAGCCACAATGGTTGCGGGAGTAGCCTTTGTTCTGGGTACTCTGTGGCAGGATGGGCAGCCAGAGCAGCAACCTGGAGTCTTTAGGCAAATACAGACATTGGCTTTGCCAGAAGTGGGTCCAATGGCAGGCATCAGACCCATGTCTGTGTCACTTCTTGCTTAATTGTAGATGGGCTGCCACGTAGTCAGGGATACAGTGGCCTGCTGGTAGCTAGGGGGTGCACTTTGTAAACTTTGTAAATTCTCTCACCTTGTGAGTTATTAGCTCTTCTCTCTGATGAGATCCCCTCACCCAAACCAAGTCATTCTCACCTTTTTGCCCCCTCAATAGTGCCAGAATGCTCCTGTGGGAGTGACAGCTGTGATCTATAAATGACTAATTCACTTCAGTTCAATTCAGCAGTGGCGACAGGCACAGGTCTTGATTTTAATAGCTGCGACCACAATGGGCACAGTTTTCTCTGTGCAGTGAGGTCAGCCACAATTGTTTTTATCATTCTTATTTCACCAAGGTTAGCTGCTGATCGGTGATTCCAACTTTGATGACAATTTTGAAGAAACTGAGCCCATACTTTCAGGCTTGCCAGTCTCTCCTTGCAGTCTCCTTTCTCCTAGTTGAGCCTCAGCACTAAGGTCTTGGTGCTTCCGGCACTACCTGGACAGACGCATCTCCTGCAGGGTTGGCAGGGTCCTTGCATATCTTAGCAGGCATGCATGTCCTGGTGCTTGAAGTCAAAGACAGCTCTTTTAGCAAGTCAAGACTTCAGGTGCTATCCTCTCTAGTCTGGGGAGCTGGCTCAGACACCAGCTCTGGTTGTACAGCAGTCATCAGATTACCCTGCAGAGTACTCCGTTCTTTGGTCAAATAGGACTTGGAACTTGAACAATAAGGAGGTCAGTGGCTCTTACTTTTATACAGTCAAAGCAGACCAGGGATTTGAATTTTGGGTGTGCAAGCTCAGAACAGGGTTTGCAGTAGTTCTTTCAAGTTGCCGCTTTAGGCTGTTCTCAAAGCACAGCCTTTGTCTAGAGTGATGCTCCTCATAGCAGAGTTGGCACCAGCCTAGAGTACCCACAACAGAGGCTCAATGAGGCATGAGCTGTATAAACCTGCCTTATCCCACCCACACTGAAGAGTGACCAGAGAAAATACAAAAGGCTTGCCTCACCTAAAAGTTCCTTTCCGCACCATAAATGACAGAAACTTCAATCCCACCCTTCACCCCCACCATCTTCCAATTGCAAATGACAGTGCTACAGAAAGACTAATCAACTGCTCCTCTCAGCTAAAGGAGGGGCAAAAGTACCTAATTGAGTCTCTAAAGCAGTTTTGTCTCGTCCTCCCCCACTTTATCACCGCCTTCTCATGCTTCCATCTTAAGGAATGTCAACAAAACATCCCAATTGCCTGGGACAACTATCTCACCTCCATCTTGTGCACAGGCGCAGGCTAGAAACATCCAAAATGTAACTCAAGGGTGTCTATTATGCTGCAAATATTGCACATGCTACTCCGGCACATACAAAAACATGCCTAACATATATTTGGGATGTTAGCCCGATGATTAGGGTTAGAGCACTAAATCAGAACTTTACATGATTGGGGATGATAGGCCAATATTCCAGTGACACAGGTAAAAGGTCTGGTCATGACTATGGATTCACAAAACATGGTATGCTTCCCCACTGATCTACATTCTAAACCTGTGAGACGTTTGATAGACCACTGTAAGCAAAATGATGACATGCCTGGTGGGCCCCTCCAGGTCATATGACAGGTACAAGACCTCAGTCATATTAAAGGATAACATGGGCCTCTGTGCATATACTACACTAGCTTAAGGCCAGTGAAAAAATCAGAAACTGGGATGCCAGGTATTCACAGTCTGGCACTCAGAATAGGGCAATGTGACTGTACACCTTGCAAGGGACCTTCCTGCATGTGAGAAAGGGCCTCTTTTGACATGGTTAGCCCCCACTTTCTGCCTGGTATTTGATGGGGTTTCAAAGTTGCTAGTGCCCAGGGCCCCTGCTAACCAGGTTCCCTGGGCCAGATCCCTTTCCCAAAACTGTTGTGCTGCATTGGCACAATTGGAAACACCTCTAGGTGTCCCTTTAAGTCCCTAGTAAGTGGTACTAAGGTACCCAGGGCATGAGGTACTAAGGGTAGGCCCCTAATGGCAGCTGTACAGATTGTGCCGCCCTTAGGGACCATGCATCCAAGTGCACCAAGCACTTCCATTGCAGGCTGCGTGTCCTGGTGCAATCCTAAAATGCAAAACTGACATGGCACAAAGCCTGAGCCTGTGTGCCCTGTCCACTATACACTGCATGCAATATAGGTTATGTCACCCCTCTGGCAGGCCTTCCAGCCCTAAGGCAGGGTGCACTATACTACATGTGTGGGCACAGATGCATGAGCAGTATGCCCCTACTGTTTCCCTGCCAAACCTGGGGCATAGTAAGTGGATAGAGCAGCCATTTACATGCATGTACTGGTCAGTACGATTTCCACAGCTACATGATGGCTACTCTGCACCCTAGGTTGTTTGGTATCAAACAACTCAGAATGATAAATCCAAACTGGTACCAGTATTGGATTTATTGCAAAATGTACCCAGGGGCCACACTAGAGTGCCCCCTCTCTGCAAAATCTAACTACCCTGCCATAGTTGCTGCCAGTCACAACCAGCCTGTCACCACCAGACAAGATTCTGGAACCATGGAATGAGAGCTTTTGCTCTCTGGGTCCAGAGAACAAAGCCCTTCCTGGGCAGAGGTGTTACACATCCTCACCCAGGAATGTGCACAGCCCTGCCCAGGAGATTCAAAGGGCTTACTGCTCTTGAAACTCGACCCCCAACCCTGCTGCTAGCAGCAAATGACCACTCCGTTGCAATCCCCCACTTTTGGTGGTAGCAACAACGGTAAAATGCACAAAGGACAGGAGGAAAGGCCATCCCCAGCTTGCACCACCCCTAAGGTGTTGGATGTGAGGTGACCCTTCCGTTGCATTTTCCTCCATCTTGCACAGTAGGAAAATAGCTTATCAGGGATAGGGAAGTGACCTCTGCCCACAGGAAGTAGTCAAATAGTGGGTGTAGCCACCCTAAGGTAGATGACTCATTGGTCACTACTAGGTTCTCCCCTAAATTCCCACTAAATGCAGTATTTTGTTGGCACCCCTAGACCTGCACATCAGATTCCAAAGACACAAGAAGGCCTGCAGCAAAGAAGATCCAAGGCTCAAGAACTGCATTCCTGCTGCACAAAGATAAGGCACCAACCCTTCCTGCTGCTCCCAGGACTTGACTGTCGCCGCTGAGGGGATGCACAAACATCGGAGGGACTCTACAAAACCCCAGAGGACCTCCACCCTTCTGAAAATCACCAAAGGTCTTCCTCCAGAGTGAAGGCATCACTCCTTACAACAAAGGACCCAAAGACCAGTGAAGTCCAGTTCACCGACCAGCTGCTGACCAAGGAACCGGATGCCGCATCCAGACCAAATGTCACCTGATGGTCCCGGAGGACAAATCCTTCAAGTGTGCCAAGTTTGGTGGCACTATGACATCCAGTGGCCGAACCGTGCAATAGCCCAGGGCACTGGTCACTCAACATTGGATACCAAGAAGAAAAGTCCCCTCCGGACTACCAAAAAGACCAGGAGCAAGCACAAGATGAGGGACTTGAGGACACGTAAGAACCACACACCCGGAGTGGCCCTGCTGACCTGCAATACACCCTTTAAGTGACCTGCCTCCTGGTTCCAAGGGGCACCTTTGCGCATAGCTCTTGGCTCACCTATCTCCTCTGCACCCAGCCTCCCTGGGCCCTGCACCGGAGAACCAGCTGTGCTTTAAAGGTCTCCCACCCCTTGTGACCTCTGCGATCCAAGGGGACCCACTGAACTCACCTTGAAGTCCACCTCTGCAGTGCTTTTCCAAGTGGTCCTGCACCAGTTCTAAGGACGTTTCAGCAGCTGCTCCCGCCAGAACCAGGAGCTGCCTGAACTTCTCTGGATGGTCCACAAGACATCTCGACTACCTTGACCTGAAAACGAAAGGAGACATTGGTAAATGCATTGCCTGATTTTATATTCGTTTTTAAAGTTTTCACTCATTGATTCCAAGGAGACCCACCAGACTCAAGTTTAAGTCTGCCTGTACATTGCTTTTCTAAATGGTACCCCGCAGATGTCCTGCACCAGATCCAAGGACTTTTTAGCAGCCCTTTCCCACTAAAACTGGGTACCGCCTGAACTCCTCTGACTGTCCCACAGGACTGCTGGACAACCTTGACCTAAAAACAAAAGGACACAGTGGTAAACACATTGCCTGATTTTAAATGCATGTTTAAAGTTTTCTCTCATTGATTCTTATGGTGTGAATTACACACAAAAAGACTATTTGTGATGAACTTTGAAAAATCATAATTTAAAAAGTATTTACCCTGTTTTGATGATCTTGGTCTTAAAAACATCTGAAGTACTTATGTGAATTGGTCTTGAGTTAATCCTTTGAGTGTGTGTCTTCATTTATTGATACTGTAAGTATAACAAATGCTTTGCCCTCCAAGATTGGCCTAACTTCAACCAAGCTACCATAAAAAGTAGAGCATTAGGTGGTCTACTCTTTACCTCTGTAAACCAACATGCCGTTGCCCGGACTCTGCACAGTGTGTCTGGTTTTGCACACTATGTAGAGAGTCAGCCTCCTACACTGCCTCAATAACATGTTCAGGCAATGTTGTTTCCCTAAATTAACATAGCTTCTCATATGGTCTTTTCACTCTATACATGTGTAGTTGACTCCTGTAAATCTGATGTTTTGTGGATAAAGTTAATGAACAACAAAAAACTGATGTCTGCCTTAGTTCAGGGAGACCTGTCCTATGTCCTAGAAAGCTGTACAACAGCACAGAGAGCTGACAGTGGCCAGGAGCACGCAACATGAGGCAAGACATTTGAATAGGTATGGCAGTTGAGGGACTTGTAGACCTGGTGAGGGGCATCAAGGTCACAAACAACGGCCCCCTTAGAAGAGCAAAGAGTTAAAAGTCTCAGCCAACTTTAATACCTGAAGTGATAGTAGATTTGGATATATACATTTCTTGGCAACACAGCAAAATACCTCCTCACCACTGACCCTTGCTGTTTGCAAGGCACACCTGAATTACTTCCTACCTACCAGTTTCAGTTTCATTTTCAGTTTCCACTGCTCAACCACAATTCCAGCAGCACAGCTCAGTTCACCAGAAAATCAAAAAAGACACAACTACAGTTAATCACTGTTAGAAATGGGTCTTTGGTTGGCAGTCAGGTTACCCCCTGTCCAAGCAAGGACCCTCACTCTAGTCAGGGTAAAAGAGAATCACCCTCAGCTAACCCCGCTCACCCCCTTGGTAGCTTGGCACAAGCAGGCAGGCTTAACTTCAGAGTGCTAGGTGTAAAGTATTTGTACCAACACACACCGTAACGTAATGAAAACACTACAAAATGACACAACATAGGTTTAGAAAAATAGAGAATATTTATCTAAACAAAACAAGACCAAAACGACAAAAATCCAACATACACAAGTCAAGTTATTAATTAAAATATAAAAAGAGGACGGGTCGGCATGCGTAGTTTCTTGTCTCCGCAGGAGAGCAATGCGTCAATCCGGACAAGCACTCTCGGGTCCAGGCAGGCTTTGCATCGTTTTTACACACCCAGCGATGTTTGCGTCAGGAAAGAGGTTCCTCTTGGTTTCCAGAAGTGATCTAAAGTCTGTGGTTTTGGGTGCCCTTCTTATACCCATTTTGCCTTTGAAGTAGGCTTACTTCAAAAAAAGTCTCTCTTGTTTGTGAAATCCTGCCTTGCCCAGGCCAGGCCTCAAACACACACCAAGGGGTTGAACACTGCATTGTGTGAGGGAAGGCACAACCCTTCCAGGTGTGAGTGACCACTCTTCCCCTCCCTCCTAGCACAGATGGCTCATCAGGATATACAGGCTACACCCCAGCTCCCTTTGTGTCACTGCCTAGAGAGAGGTGCAAACAACCCAACTCTCAAACTGTCTGACTCAGACAGGGAATCCACAAACAGACAAAGTCACAGATTGGTTTAAGCAAGAAAATGCTCACTTTCTAAAAGTGGCATTTTCAAACACACAATCTTAAAATCAACTTTACTAAAAGATGTATTTTTAAATTGTGAGCTCAGAGACCCCAAACTTCACGTCTATCCGCTCCCAAAGGGAGCGTACACTGTAATCATATTTAAAGGCAGCCCCCATGTTAACCTATGAGAGGGATAGGCCTTGCAACAGTGAAAAGCAAATTTAGCAGTACTTCACTGTTAGGACATATAAAACACATTAGTATATGCCCTACCTTAAACATACACTGGACCCTGCCCATGGGGCTACCTAGGGCCTACCTTAGGAGTGTCTTACATGTAGTAAAAGAAAGGTTTAGGCCTGGCAAGTGGGTACACTTACCAAGTCGAATTGGCAGTTTAAAACTGCACACACAGACACTGCAGTGGCAGGTCTGAGCCATGTTTACAGAGCTACTATTGTGGGTGACACAACCAGTGCTGCAGGCCCAGTAGTAGCATTTGATTTACAGGCCCTGGGCACCTCTAGTGCACTGTACTAGGGACTTACCAGTAAATCAAATATGCCAATCATGGATGAACCAATTACATACACATTTTGTATAGGAGCATTACTGTTACTGTTATGCAGATAATTCACAAATCATGTTTAAGTATGAAAGCCATCATACTTTGATTCTTACTTGAATGGACATTGCCTCAAGCAGTCAAATGAAGGATGATCTCTAACCACAGCAAAAAACATATTGAAATAGTAATTTGTGGCAAATGGAACAAACACCACCCATCAACAATATGGCCTCTGCAGCCAGGTGCACCACCACACAAATGAGCTCAAGTGAGGAATCAAGTGGTAAACATGGACTCCAATCTCTCAATAATAATCAGATTGGGTTTGTCCAATATGTCCCAGCTGCATAGTTTGTCACTTCTTTCTCTTACATTGGCTATAAAGATAGCTCTGCCCCATTGCTAGAAATGCTTGACTTACACCACTTTCTCAGAATGCTATGACCCCCCTCCCCCCCAAAAGTCAGGTCTAGTTGCGCCCCTGGGCTGGGCGTACGGCCTGCCTAGTTATACATTTACCATATTAGTGTCCGTGTCATGTCTTTATTTTAATTAGTATGTGGGCCTAGGGCCCAGTACATTACATTGGTAATGAGGATAGAATGGACTCAGTCTGCCCTAGCAGCCTACCAATGAGGTTGACTACTTTGCTTTAGGCTGGGGGTAGTAGAGGTGGCTGCCACGACAATCGCAGCCCTGCCTCTGTGGATTGCGCCATAAGGAGAAGCCGGCAGATATCGCCTGAGAACTGTGCAGCACAATGATGTGCAACATGTTGCTCTAGTGATGGCAGAATGCCGTCTAGAGAAGTCTTCCAGTGTTTTCAGCCCACCTGGTAAGGAAAGTGCTGGTGCGTGAAGAGGAGAGCCTACAACAGGACCAAAGCAGTGCATCTGCAGGGTAGGCTGCGCTCTTGCCTTGGACTGCAGATGCCATTGTGAGGTGTCTCTCTTATGCTGGAGCACTTTAACCCTTCTCTGACCCGCCTTCCTCACTCAACGGCACAGGAATTAACCCCCTTCATAGCGAGAAGGGAAGATAGGCCCTGAAGTGGAGTCGGCAGTAATACACTGCACGCCCCCTGGTGGCCACCTGCTAGCTCTGCCGCTTGGAAGACATCGTTTGTCTCTTGATGTCCTGCCTGCCCCTAAAAAAATGCAAAAGAGGCCACCGCAGCAAGAGGAATCATCAGCCAGGTGCTCATCAGGAGAAAGGCCTGTCAAATGTGATTGTTCGGTGCAATAGTGACAGCACTGCGCGAGCCTGGGAGGAGAGTTCCTGACCCAGCGCCATTGAGGGAAAACACTGCCAAACCCAGGTAGCCGACGCATCGGAAGAATGACCCCAGGCTGAGGCAGACTGCACTGGTCAGCAGGATCGGATTGGGATCATAATTAGACCTGGGCAGTCCCAAAAAAGTGGCCTACATTCCTGGACAGGGCCCTTTCATGACATACTGTTTGCTTAGTCTCACTAAACTAATTTTTAGATAAATGTGACAGGGGCGGGGGTCAGGTGAAGCGTACAGCTGCTATTGCTTCAGTAACAGAAAGGTGGAGGCCAAAAGCCACAAAATCACCTCACCTGAGTTACCACCTTCCAGCCCACCATAATCGCCTGGCAGGGGAGGGGTTAAGAAAAACACATTGCTGCTTCTCCATGGGGCTGGGGTGAAAATGACCCAATGGTGACAAAATCACCTGCCCCACCCCCACTTCTCCAGGGAGGCCCTGCATACAGCCATACCCTGAATGTAATGGCCCAGCCGGAATGGGGGCTAGGGAAAAGAAATAGTTTCTGGGCATGGCATGACCCTTCTGCAGGGGGCCGAGGTGAGAATGGCCTAAGAGCAAGAGCAACGCCTGGCCCCTAGCGAGGCCATCTCAGCCTAACCCTTCCTCGCCCATCATATCCTAAAGAGTGATGATCATCTGCTGTGGGCCGGTTAACAGAGGCCCTAAAAAAACGGGCCACAGGTCACCCTTAGGCATTGGCCCATCGGCCAATGCCCAACTGCCCGCCTTACCAATCCTACCCTGGTCGCAAGGACAGAGGGTGCCCACTAGATGCTGCTCGGGCCAGAAAGACAATACTACCTAGAGGGCAGTCTTGGCCCCACAGCAACCTGTCAGCACCAGCCGGAGAGTGTAACAAAAGAAGATCGCTGCCACACCACTTAAGAGACCCACCCAAGGAAGGTAAGCTCTGGGAAATCTTTCTATGTTTATGTTTATCCTAGGCAGAAAATTCAGAAGCTGCCTGCTAGAATGTTCTGCGACACAAAACGAAAAAAGGAAAAGAAAAACAACAGAGAGGTCAGCGGACAGTGCTTTCACAGGGGATTGTAGTGGCAGGCCAAGGGAGAGCAACCCCCCCATAACGTACCAGGGTATAACTTTAGAAAATAGATAACAGACTTGGCAGGCAACAGGGATTGCCACACCTACAGTAAACAACACTACTGCCCAACAGCAAAGACAAATGGTGTTGGGAAAAGGGGCCAGACAAGAGCCTCAGGGGGGTGGGGAAAGGGATGCACCTCAGCCGGAAGATGGAATAATGCCACTGCTCCTCGAGGGGGCTCCATGCCCACTGCTTGGTCCTGGGGAGTGCAAAGTCATAGTCTCACAAGTCTCTCAAGTGGGTTGTTTGCCCACTGCTTGGTCCTGGGGAGTGCAAAGCCACAGTTTTCCAAGTGGATGGCTTCTTTCACTGGTCCTGGAGTGGGCCTTGTGCCCAGTGTGCTTCATCCTGCCAAGGAGGGGGTGAGTGGATGCATATATCCACTGGTTTTGGAGGGGGCTTTGTGCCCAGTGTGCTTCATCCTGGATGGTGCAAGGTCACAGTCTCTCACCTGGGTGTCTGAGGCACGGGATTTGCAGGGAACAGGTTGCATGATAGTCCATGGAGGCAGGGCTAGACTATATCCTGTGGCGGCTAAGGCTGCAAACTGGTGGTAGTGCCGGTGCTGATGGGGGTGCTGCCAGTGGTGGTGGGAGGCTCCAGCCTGTCTCCTGCAGCCTCGGACGGCTGCCCACTGGGGCTACGGCTGCTGGTAGTGGTCCTACTGTCAGCAGTGCAGGTGGCGGTGCTAGCTACAGTGCAGATGGTGGTGCTGGCCGTGGTGCAGGTGCCGGTGCTGCCAGTGGTGGAGGGAGGCTCCAGCCCTTCTCCTGCAGCCTCGGATGGCTGCCCACTGGGGCTGCTGCTGCTGACAGTAGTGGTGCTTGCGGTGGTGCAGGTGGCGGTGCTAGCTGCGCGGCTGCTGGCGGTGCTGGCTGCGGTGCATGTGGCGGGGCTGGCGTTTGTGCTGGTAGCCACCAGGCCTTCACCTGCAGCTTCCGATGGCTGAAGTGCCTTGCCTGGTGTTTTCTGCCCCTTCCTTACCTTGACAGATGGTGGTGTGACCTTGGGTCTGGCAGCTGCAGTTTTTCAGGAGGCCTTGCTGGGTGGTTCGTGCTCCTTGCTCTTGCTGCATGCTGTCCCCCTCTTCACCTTGGCAGGTGGCAGAATGTTTTTGTCCTTTGCAGGGGTTGGTGGCACACTGGCTGGGCTTACGGGTGCCCCCTTTGAGCCTCTGTGAGTTGCAGGTACCACAGCAGACGTCGACTTGGCGGCTGAGGTGCTGGCCAGGGTTCTGGACACCCAGGCTCGAAAGGAAGGACGGGGGGAGGGGTAGGGAAGAGGTCAATGTTTGGCAGGAAAAGCTTCTTATAGACACTGGGGTGGGAAGAGGGAGAGGGTTTGGGAGTGGAGGAAGAGGGAGTGGTTGTAGGAGGTGTCTGCTGTGTTTGGGTGCAGGTGCATGGGCTGGACACCGTGGGAGAGGACACAGGGGACGTGTGCATGGATGTGGGGATTGTGGCTGTCAGTGAGGGGTGTGTTGTGATGGGCATGCTGGTGATGGAGGTAGTGGATGAGGATGTAGTACATGCAGGTGTGAGTGGAGACGCTACTGGGAGGGAGGTGGATGACGAGGAGGTGGGGGACATAGCGGAGGCAGTGGATATTGGTGTGTGTGCATGTGGATGGTGCTTGTGTCAGTGCCTGTGAGATGAAGTGTGGTGCTTGTGTTTGCCTGAGCCACTTTTGTCTGGTGATTTGGGTGAATGCTGGTCTGAAGGTGTGCTTGGGATAGGCTGGGGTGAGGGGATTGGGACTGGGTAGAGACAGGGACAAGGGCTGCTGTTAGTGCTGAGGCCAGACCCTGAAATGCTCTCTGTTGGGCCACCACGCCAGAGTGAATGCCCTCCAGGTATGCATTTGTTTGTTGCAAATGCCTCTCGACACCCTGGATGGCATTCAGTATGGTTGACTGCCCAACAGTGAGGGATCGCAGGAGGTCAATAGCCTCCTCACTGAGGGCAGCAGGGCTGACTGAGGCAGGGCCTGAGGTGCCTGGGGCGAAGGAGATGCCCACCCTCCTGGGTGAGCGGGCACGGGAAACAC
This sequence comes from Pleurodeles waltl, assembly GCF_031143425.1. Classification (NCBI taxonomy): domain Eukaryota; kingdom Metazoa; phylum Chordata; class Amphibia; order Caudata; family Salamandridae; genus Pleurodeles; species Pleurodeles waltl. The sequence goes on from NC_090440.1 coordinate 352,583,388, forward strand.
AATGAGGGGCTGCTTGGAGGGCGGTGCTGGTAGGGGGGCGTTGTGTCTGTACCTGTTGTTGGGGTGGGCACAGAGGTGTCCGCCAGAGCGCTTCCATCTGAGGAGGAGTCGCTGTCTGTGGTCTCCCCCCCCCGTCCCCGTCATGGTGCTCCCCTCGCCCTCCGTCCCACTGGTGCCCTCACCCCCAGTGGATTCGGCATCCAGGCCCATGTGGGAAGCAGCTCCCTTCGTCGCCGGTGCCTCTGCTCCTCTGCCAGATGATGCTAATGCACACAAGGACAGGCTGACAAAACAAAAAAGGGGGGGAGAGACAGAGGATACACTTGGTCAGTGCCAGCAACACCACTACCGTTGGCGTACACAACACACAGGGAGCAGCCCTATGCACTAGGCCATGCACTACCAGTTACTAAGATATTCACCAGCCCATGGGGTACAATGCCTAACGCCATTAGCTGCACACCCGAAACCCACAGGACCCTGCCCAGTAATAGATGCCCACTAACACTATTGGGGTAGGAGTGCTTCACAGCCTGCCCAACAAGGGACCTACCCTGCCATGTTCGCCCTGGTCTAGGGGCACCCACAGTCCACATCCCTATCCAGGTAAAACCTTAACACGCGTAAAGTAATGAATCAGATTTTGTACTCACCCCCTTGTGGCTGATGTGATGCCCTCAAGTGCCCATACAACTCCAGTTAGGCCACCGCCGGGTGCGGAACATCGGGGGGTCATGGTGCGACGAGCACCCCTTCCTCATTGGGAGGGCAGCCCCAGCTGGGCCTCCGCCGTCTTTTTTGCCCAGCAGTGCAGGTCCTCCCACCTTTTGTGGCAGTGGGTGCTCCGCCTGTCAAAGACCCCCAGGGTCCGCACCTCCTTTGCGATGGCACGCCAAATACCCGTTTTCTGGTGGGTGCTGACCTGCAGGGAAAAGACAGAAGAAAAAAGATTAGTCATACCTGTCTGGACTGTCATCCTCGTGGCCCACCATATCCCTCCCATCCCCTTACACACATACATTGACCACCATACATGCAGCACTCTGCCCAGGACCCCTCATCCCCCCCTACATGTGGCTTACACACACAGCACTTCATACATTCATGGCCCAGCATCATGCTCACAGTGTACTCACCTGTTTTTTCTGGAGGACCGAAGAGTAACATGTACTGAGGTAGGACGCCATCCACCAGTTTCTCCAACTCCTCCACAGTGAAGGCAGGGGCCCTTACCCCAGCCACATGAGCCATTGTCGCTTCCAGACACAGGTCACAGCAGCACTTGCAGTGTAGGTCCTCGCCTGTTAAAGGTCAAGTAGCAAGTGAGTGAACAGATCGAAAATGGCGGTCACGTCCGCGGCGGTGCATACCGTCACGGCCGGCATACATCGCCATTGGCTCCTGGAACCCATAGGGCCCAGTGATAACCAATGCGAAGTTGTGCAGCAGTCTTCAACCGCCTACCGGACGGCGCACAACGCCAGTGGAATTACCTCATTTCCACTTGTCTCTCCTCACAGTCAGGCAGCCGCCATTTCAGGGGGGCACAAGGTGTGGCACCTAACTGCGTCACAGCAGACACTGGCACAGTAACTGACTGTCAGATTCACATACTGGTTCTGTAAATGAAAAAAACCCATCATTAGTGCAATTAATGTGTGAATATGACTCTCTGTTCACCATTTTCTTCCATAGGCTTCAACCGCTGAGGCTGAATATGAGATGGCGACATCCTCCGGTGTACAGACCCCTGGTGGACCTTGCGACAATGGAGGACAGACACATTATCCTAACCTACAGACTTGATCGGGCCACAATCCAAGAACTGTGTGCCCAATTGGAGCCAGACCTGATGTCAGCTATCCGCCAGCCCACGGGTATCCCCCCTCTAGTGCAGGTCCTGTCAGTGCTCCATTTCCTGGAAGTGGTTCTTTCTAAACAACAGTGGCCATGGCATCAGCTATGTCTCAGCCAATGTTCTCCAACGTGTTGACCAGAGTGTTGTCAGCCCTGCTGACACACATGCGCAGCCACATCGTATTCCCCCAGGTGGATGATTTGGCCACTGTGAAAGCTGACTTTTATGCCCTGGGACATATCCCCAACATCATTGGTGCCATTGATTGTACACATGTGGCATTTGTCCCCCCCAGAAAAATGAACAAGTTCACAGGAATAGGAAAAGCTATCACTCTATGAATGTGCAGATGGTGTGTTTGGTGGACCAGTACATCTCCCATGTGAATGCCAAATATCCTGGCTCTGGGCATGTCGCCTTTATCTTGAGGAATAGCATTGGTGTTACATGCAGGGCTTGGTATTAGGATGGGTGAGTTGTGATAGTGGAGTATGTGTGAGGTGGTGGAGTGATGGGGGTGAGGGTAGGGGTTTGTGCTGGCATGCAGGTATGGTAGGGGGGTTATAGTAGTAAAGATTTGATTACCAGGGTCCAGTCCTCCTGCTACTCCTGCAAGGCCCTCAGGATGCATTATTGCCAGGACTTGCTCCTTCCATGTTGTTAGTTGTGGGGGTCCACCGACAGTCCTCTGTACAGCAATCTGGTGTCTTGATACCACAGAACGCACCTTCCCCCGTAGGTCGTTCCACCTCTTCCTGATGTCATCCCTAGTTCTTGGATGCTGTCCCACGGCGTTGACCCTGTCGACGATTCTCCACCATACCTCCATCTTCCTTGCAATGGATGCCTGCTGCACCTGTGATCCGAATTGCTGTTGCTGGATGATTTTCTCCAACATGACCCTTAACTCCTCCTCTGAAAACCTGGGGTGTCTTTGGGGTGCCATGGATGGGGTGTGAGTGATATGTGTGAGGTGATGTGTTGAGTGATATGTTGGGGTGTATACTGTGCGTGGATGGTGTATGAGTGATGTTGTTCTGTGCCTCTGATTGAGTGTGTGCTCTTTGCTTGTCTCTCTGTGCTTGGTGTCTTTTTGTTAGTTGTAAGGGGTTCTGGGTAGTGTGGGTGTGTGTTTTATAGTGGTGTGAGTGTGTGGGTGTGGTGTGTGTATGTGTCTCAGGTGTGTAGATTTTGAATTGTCCAATGTGGTGGTGTCCTTTAAGTGTGTGTGTATTTTGAGAGCGGCGGTGTGTACCGCCAGTGGTTTACCGCGGTTGAAAGACCGCCGCGCTGATTCGTGGGTTGTGATACTGTGGGCATATTCCTGTTGGCGTAATGGTGTGGGTTTTGCTATCGCCAGTTTATCACTAACCTTTGGTGTGGTGGACTTGTATAGGTGTCTGTACTGTGGCGATATTCTCTGTGTGGGTCATAATACCCGTGGCGGATTACCACCGCGGGCACGGTATCTTGGCAGCCGTTGGCACAGTGGTAAGCGGGATTTACCGCCGGGGTTGTAATGAGGGCCTTAATTTTTAAAACCCAACTCTTATTTGACTATGGTTGTGCTGCTTGGATTTCTACAATTACTGTGTAACTCTGAATGCTATCTATACCATGGTATCTTCAGTTGGTGGATTCAGATTCAGTAATTGGTCTTTCATATGTCGTAGGAGACCATCTGCTTACATGTTTAATATGGTAGTGTGGGTGTATGACATGGTTTCCCCTGTGCACTCGTAGGTCGCTCTGAGGTAGGTGTATTAGTGCACACTCTCAGTCAGAGAATGCAACTATTTTATCATAGAAGGAAATTTCCCTTGCCCCATTGGCCTCAACATTTCCATTAAGAATGGGCATTCTGAATTAAAGGCATTCTCAGTGGCCAGTGTGGGCAGGACTGCCTTGATTTACGTGAGAACTTAATGAAGTTTAACAAAATATCTTCTCAGACTGTGTAATGTGGATCAGCCAGCTGTGAAACATGACCACACACTGCACTGTGCATTGAAAGCATGAAAACATTGACAAACGCCAATATTTTATTATATAGTGAAATGCTGTTTGTGATGCCTAATGAGGCAGGGGCCTTAAGGGGCTGGATGATAATGCGATGTGTTGGCAAAGATACTGCAGAATTATTCCTACAAATCCCCTACTCTGTCAATATGGCGGGAAAACTATCATCTCTGCCTAATGACTGCCCTGAGACCTACATGTTATATCTATTGTTGCAAACATACTATATGGTTATTGCCCTTGCCCCTGTTTACCTATTTATCCCGTCCGTTCCATGCCCCTCCTCATGAACTGTGGTGCACACCTATTTCACAGAGTTGTAACTCCGTCGGGAGCGGAGAAGACGGAGGACTGCGTGCTCTCTCGATGGAGGTGAGTCTTTCCGACGCTCTGTGACTATGCGTCAGACCCATCATCACCGCTCAGCACCAAGGGTGATTCCATCCCTCCCGTGCTGGGCAGGGGCTACAGCCACGTAAACCGGAACTGCATGTTTAAGCTCGATCTGTGTCAACAGGCTGCCTCTGTTGACTGTAAGTGAAACTTAAATGTTGACACCTTAGTCTAGGATTGTGGACTCGTGTGAAAGATTACTTTTTCATCTTACATTAGCACTCTTCATACAACTTCTGTTGTTTCTTTTTATCTAGGGGAAATACCACATATGCTGTTAATATTTATACCACAGTTTCTGGATTGCTTCTGCTTCACAATCTATTTCCCTACTCGGATATTGTCTGGCTTTCTAATTTATTGGATTCTCCACTGCTGCACTGTCAACTTTCCTCTTAACTATGCAGTTCGAACCACCACAATCTTTTTTTACAAAACAAGGGGGACCCTCCAATTCCATGGAAACGTTGCAAGGAGAAGTTTCAGACATATCTAATAGCCATAGAAGTGGGCAGAATTTCTGTGGAGTGCCGAAAAGGCATCCCTTTACACAGCCTAGGCTCCGAAGGGAAAGACGTTTCTTTACACTGTACCGAAGGCAGAGCCACTAGAAGGTGAAGAGGAATATGATGGCTTCAAGGAAGCTCTGGAAAGATTGGAAAGAAGATTTAAACCCCCCTATTAGTATCAACCTTGAACTGTACCATTTTTACGCCAGGACGTAAAAGGAAGGAGATTCATCTGATGAGGTCTTGATGGCTCTTTGAAGGTTGTCTACAACATACAACTTTGGTGTATCTACAGCTGAAATGATCGGTTCACAGTTTAAAAAAAAACGTTATTTACGTTTTATGGCAACCATATAGTACATTAGGACTCAGTAGGGCCTGGCGGGTTACAGAGGTAACAAGCATGTTCAATACGAGTGTCCAGTTGACAAATCAAGAGGTCGTGTAGGCCCCGGGAATACATAATATCACAGTCTGTAAAAGGCTGTAGCACTTCCAGTACAGTCATCTGAGCAAACATTCCTGCAAACCGAGGGATATAACAACAGAAATCCCCACACCCTTGGGGGAACGGGACATAGCTAAGCGAGCCCACAAAGACCGCAGGTCAGCAGTACCCGACATAGTATTCCCAAATCCATCCTATAGGCAAGCTTCCTGTGAATGACCCATATTGTCTATCACTCCACTCCGACCTCCCTCTCGGCTTCAGCAGCAGTATCTCACATGTTATATATATGTTGATACTGTAGTTATTGTTTTCGGTTCCATGAGATGTTTTCCTCGTGATGGAGGATTATAGATTGTTTATTTGTGTTCTGTGTTCCACGTTCTGGCTTCTGACGCCGCTCGGTGATTCAACGGTTTCTATCATCGTTGAACAGCTGATAGGCGTGGGAGGTCGTTCTTGAGCTTATTATTGCTTTGGACAAATAAATCTCATTTAAAGTTCCTGCTCCACTTGCATCTTTATTGGGAAGGATTTACCACTTCAACATTTGGCGACGAGGATGAGATATTTCCTTGGTGATTTACAAATGATTACATTGTTGGAGGATCGTCAAGCTCACCGTCCATCTTCTGGGCTTTGCGGCTTCACGTTGAGAGGTCCTGGCGTTCCGGATCTTTTGTTTGCTGTTGGCGTCTTTGTTACGTACCCTTATAGTTTCAGTTTTTTTTTCTCACGGATGTCTCTGGCTCTGTCACTAAAGGCAGAGTTATTGTACATTGATTTCTGTTACCTGCTTTTGTAAGTTTATTCGCAAGTCAGGTGAGGCACATCTATTTCAATTTTGCTCGGCTGTGCAGAGGATCCTTATGTTTTTATTTTTTATTTTACCGCTGTTTATGCGGCAGCGAGTGGGGGATCACTTTGGAGCGAACACTCTGATTTGCATGCTGATTCCAAAGGATCTGTGTTTCATCGTTAGCTTCTAATTTGCATGCCCTTGGCAAGAGCTCAGCGTTTCACCGAAACCATAGCAACAAAGGCCTCATTCGTCATAGGTGTCTGAGGAGGTGATGCATGTATTGTATTTAACAGATAACATTCTCGTGTGGAAGTGTATTTGACTCCATTCAGGAAGTACTGTAATGCGGTGACAGGCACACCTTTAAGCCTGCTACCAGAGGAAAAACATTTTGCACTATTCTTTGCAGTTGTTGAAACAGTGACAGAGCCTTCTTATTGTTTTTTTTTTCTTTATTCATTCCTTTCTATTATTTGTTTAATTTATGTAATTTTATCCAGCGTTGTCTTCCGTTGCACTATGGCAAGCAACTCAATACAATTTGCACAATTGACACCTTTTTTAACAAATCCTGGTAAACCACAAGTTTCATGGAAACATTGGCTACGCAGTTTTGAAAACTATTTAGTTGCAATTGATGCAACAAAGTTTGAACCACAAAGGAAATTAGCAATATTGTTTAGTCATCTGGGTCATGAAGGGCAACAAATATTTGACAACTTACCTGCAGCAAGTGCTCCAATGGACTTTGAAGGTTCCTGGAATGTTTACACGGAGGCTGTAGCTAGATTATCTAATACTTTTTTAGAACAGCCCAATGTACTACTTGACAGGTTTAATTTTTTCAGACGCAAACAATCTATGGATGAGACAGTTGAGTATATATCTGCATTAGGAAATCCAGCAGCAGTTTGTAATTTTGGAAATTCACTGGATACATATATTTGTGACCAATTTGTTTTCAGTTGTGCATCTAAAAAGATTCAAGAAAGATTATTAAGTTCTAGAGATCCCACTCTTTCTGAAGTGATTGAAATAGCTAAGGGAATGGGAGGGCTACTATTTCAAGTACTGTCATTACCTCAGAGTCTTCAGGTTCTGTACAAAGTGTGTCAAATATTGATTTGAGCAATAACTCTGGTAATATTTCAGCAGTCTCAATCAAACAAAAGAATCCTAAAACGATACAGAAGAATGTTGTGAGTGCATGTTATAGATGTGGTTCACGGTCTCATTTTGCCAATAATGACATTTGTCCAGCAATTCACAAGGGATATTGTAATAAATGCAATAAACTTGGTCATTTTCAATCTGTCTGTAGGAACAATAGAGGCAATATTAAAGTTAGTTCAGTGGAGATCAATTCTGAACAGCAATTACAGGACTTATCTAAAGTTGTTTTAATTGTTAGTACAGTGGAAGACACCACTACTTATGTAAAAGGACCTTGGTGTTTAGCTCACATTTGGAATATTTGCATGAATGTAATGGCAGACTCAGGGGCTCCTATTACTATTATTTCAGATAATGTCTTTTATGATAAATTTAGTGATAAAACTTTGCTGCAGACAGATGTAAACCCTAAAGCTTTTGGAGAGCAAGACATTGACATGTTAGGGTATTTCAATGATACTCTTACATTTTTAGGTAAATCTATGGTAACAAAAATTTAGGTAGCTTGCAAAGGTCGCAACATAATTGGCTGGAAAGATTTAGCGAATCTGGGCATTGTACTAGTTCCTGGTTCTGAAAATCCTATTGTTCTTAGAGAAGACTATAGCCCTCATTACAACCTTGGCGGTCGGACAAGGCCGACTGCCAAGGCTGTACCGCCAGTCGGCCGCCCATGTGGCCAGAAAACCGCCAGCTGCATTTGGACATCCTGCTGGGCCGGTGGGCGGAAACAGAGTTTCCGCCCGCCGGCCCAGCGGGGATGTCGGCCGTAACATTGCAGCCGGCGGCAATGTGGCCCTGGTGGATTCAGACCGCCGGGACAACCATGGCGGTAAACTGCCGCCACGGTCAAAATATGGCAATTTGTACCGCCAGCCTGTTGGCGGTACGATCGCCACTTCAACCCTGGCGGTCACTGACCGCCAGGGTTGTAAGGAGGGCCTATATCTCTTTTGTTGATTTAGATCTGGAATGTTCTGTCAATAGCATCATTTCTAAATACCCAAACATTTTTACAGAAACTATTGGTAAGATTTCTGGATTTGAACATCTCATGAAATTAAAACAGTCTGCTATACCAGTAGCACACAAAGTCAGGTCTGTACCCATGGCTGTTAGGGAGGATTTGAAAGCACTTCTGGATAAGTTGTGTTCTGAAGGGGTAATACAACCTACAGAATCCTCTGAATGGGTTAGTCCAGTAGTAATTGTTAAAAAAATAAAAACAGGTGAAATCCGTTTATGTGTGGATTTACGCACTCTAAACAAAAACATTGTTGTGGATTGTCATCCCTTTCTAAAGGTACAAGATCTTTTAGCAAATCTGGGTGGATCCAAAGTTTATTCTTTGCTAGATCTTAGATCGGCATTTCACCAAATGCAACTTGATGCAGAAAGTACAGATCTGACAACTTTTATCACACCATTTGGTGCTTACAAGTTTCTGCGTATGCCGTTTAGATTAGCTTCTGTAGCAAGTGTGTTTCAGAGATTCATTGATACAGTTTTAATGGGAATTCCAGGAGTTCAAGCCTTCCAAGGTGATGTGCTCATATTTGTTAAGACTGTTAAGGAACATAACTTTATATTAGGAAGGGTCTTAAGCAAATTTCAGGAAGTTGGTGTCACACTAAGGAAAGAGAAATGCAAGATTTTGGTCAAGGAAGTTGATTACTTGAGGCATTGCATTTCTGATAAAGGTATTAAACCGAAGTTATCTTTGGTTAATGCAATTTTGGATTCAAAAGCTCCTGAGAATAAAGATAATCTTCGTTCATTTTTGGGACTTTGTGAATACTATTCCCGTTTTATTCAAGGTTATGTAATGATTGTTCAACCCTTAAGGTCTTTGATTAAGAAAGGGCAGAAATTTGTTTGGGATGAAGTTACTGATGATACAATAGCTTTTGCATCTTGTGCACTATCTAAATCAGAAACCAATTATAGTACTATTGAATGAGAGGCATTAGCCTGTACATGGGCCATTGAAAAATTCAGAACATTTTTGTGGGGCACTAGATTTGAAATATGTACGGACCATAAACCACTAATTCATATGGTTGAAGGCAATGGTATGGGTATGGCTTCAGCTCGGTTGATAGGGATTCTTTCTAAGTTACAAGAGTGTAATTTTTTCATCAGGTATGTACCAGGAGGAAAGAATACTAGAGCTGACTATCTGTCACGTGCACCTTTGCTTTATGAGGTGTCTGATATGATATAGGATGATGTAGAGTGTGTAGTTGCTCATATTGATGGCAACTTCGTCAGCAAGAATGGTGCAATTTCTAAAGAAAGATGATTAGAAGCAATGGAAAAGGATTTGTCTTTAATTTCTGTATGCAAATTTGTTAAAAAACGGTTGGCCAAAGGAAAGGATTTTGGAATCTAGTGTGAAAACATATGCACAAGTAGCTAGTGAATTGTCAATTAAAGATGAATGTTTGTTGAGACATGATTTTCTGGTTCCACCTATTTCTTTACGTAAAATTGTATTTGATTTTGCTCATGAGGGACATTTTGGTGTGTCAAAAACGGTGCGGAATTTAAAAAAAATTATTGGTGGCCAGGCATGGACAGGAATGTGAATGCGTGGGTAAATGAGTGTGCAATTTGTTTATCTTCAGACAAGCATTGGAAAACTTCTAAAACTGCTTTGCGCATTGTTCCTTTGCCGGGGGGACCTTGGTCAAAAGTTGCCATGGATTTTGCAGGACCGTTTGACTTGTTGCCTAATAACAAAAAGTATTTGATTGTTGTTGTGGACTACTTTTCTAAATGGTATTGTTTTGATTTTGGAGCTGCACCAGACACAGACACAGTGGTTGCATTTTTAACAAAGATATTTAACATACAGGGTCCACCAAAGTAACTTATAACAGACAATGGCACTCATTTTAAGTATCAGAAAATGAAATGTTATATAGAGAGTAAAAACATAGTGAGTAAACAGGTTGCTTTGTACTTACCATCTGCAAATGGGTTGGTAGAACGTGTCAACAAATTCTTTAAAGAGGGGGTACAAACAGCTATGTCCAATGGAATGGATGTGGAAGATTTTTTGAGGACAAAAACCTGGATTTATTTAACAACACCACACAGTGTGACAGGAATTTCTCCTTTTAAATTATTACGTAACAGGTCACCTAGATTGTTGTTGAAGCCGGACTGGGTTCAAGAGTATAAATGTTGGGATGGTTATGATAATTTAAAAAGAGATGTGAGTATGAAACTAGGAGCAGTAGAAAAATATTTCAATGAGAATCATCAAATTAGATATATTGACTTTAAAGTAGTAGACTGGGTCATTATTAAAAAGCCTAACAGGGTTAAAAAAGGTGAATCTAAATTTTCAATGCCAGTAAGAATAAGCAAGGTATCGAAACGTGCTGTCTTATTATGGTCCAAGGGATGGTGGAGTAAAAGGAGTTTAATTAAGTTATTGCCTGAACAAGCGGATAAAATTTAAATTACAAAGAAAGATAAATTAATTTCACAGAGCAGTGATATTAGTGATGGGACTTTGTTTCATGATTTCAATCCTTGTACTAATATATCTCCTTTTCAGTTAACAAATTGCACCATTCACGATAACTCCAATAGGGGCTCAATGAGCACTTCTGAATTTTAAGTTTCAACAGGTTACATTAATAATGTTGATGATAATCTCGCTTGTGAAATTAAAAATAGAGTTTCACGGAATGTTTCTATTCCCAGTAGGTTTAAGGATTATTACTTACAGTAATTTATAGCTGGTTATATGTCTATATTAATTTATTTATTTTATTTGTTTTTGTTTTTCTTCTTTGCTCTGTTTGTTTATTAAGGGGAAGATGATGTTATATATATGTTGATACTGTAGTTATTGTTTTCGGTTCCACAAGATGTTTGCCTCGTGATGGAGGATTATAGATTGTTTATTTGTGTTCTGTGTTCCACGTTCTGGCTTCTGACGCCGCTAGGTGATTCAGCGGTTTCTATCATCGTTGAACAGCTGATAGGCGTGGGAGGTCATTTGTGAGCTTATTATTGCTTTGGACGGATAAATCTCATTTAAAGTTCCTGCTCCACTTGCATCTTTATTGGGAAGGATTTACCATTTCAACACCCATGTTATCTATCACTCCATCGGGCATAACAGTGAACAGACCACAAACTTGTTTTCAAGGGGTAAAGGCCGCTTTAATAGAACAGGTCTGGCAAAACATAACCTTGGCATAAAGCCTCACAAAACTACAAAATCCTCACTAATACATACATTTCCTCCTGTCCCCTCCCCCTCCCTCTAAATAACCCTTCAGCACTACCCCTTATCCCATCCCAACCTTGACCTGACCTACCCATTACCCATCCCTTCTAAAATTACCCTTGCCTGTGCAAACTCCCTGTCCTCTCGTCTTTAGATCGATCCCCTTCCCCACCCGAAATGCTTTCATTGACTAAAACCTCCGCAGCCAGACCTGACTACCAGCGGCAAAAATAATAAACACCCCCCATCAAACATCAAATTCCCCGCAACCAACAACAGACCTGCCCTTTTAAAGTTAACCACTTGACCATGAACCCACCGGAAAAACCCACAGAGAACTAAACAAATTCAAAAAACCTTAACCACCCCCCAACCCCAATAGGCGAAAACATGACCAAAAGGAAAAGACACCCAAGTACTCGGGAGGGCGGGAGGGCACGAAGACAACACACCTACTGGGTGTGACAACGGCCAAAGAGGCCGCCCACACCCTGCCCCTGCCTTTTATCCCTGTGCTTTATTCCCCGCCCCACCCGGCACCTAAACCAATAACTAAACTCGGGGTGTGGATTGTACCACTGACGCCCGATAAGCCCGGGGGGAGACCGGGCAAGCCCTCTGCTCCCCACAAGCCCCCATCGGGCATAACAGTAAACAGACCACAAACTCGTTTTCAAGGGGTAAAAGGCCGCTTTAATAGAACAGGTCTGGCAAAACATAACCTTGGCATAAAGCCTCACAAAACTACGAAATCCTCACTAATACATAAATTTCCTCCTATCCCCTCCCCCTCCCTCTAAATAACCCTTCAGCACTACCCCTTATCCCATCCCCACCTTGACCTGACCTACCCATTACCCATCCCTTCTAAAATTACCCTTGCCTGTGCAAACTCCCTGTTCTCTCATCTTTAGATCGATCCCCTTCCCCACCCGAAATGCTTTCATTGACGAAAACCCCCACCACACAGGAAAACCCGGTAGGCATTTTCCTGCCCCACCCAACCCCTTCTATCTATCCCAGAGTTTCTCCCCCAACAAGTCAGCAATAACCAAGCGCAGCTCCAACAAATAATGTTTGTTGCACAAAAAATATAGATGAACACCATCCTGCCGGAAAAGTCCTACCTCAGAGCCAATAATGTTGTCATGACTTAAAACTGAAAAACCATGCATCCTACAAAAATTCTTCATCTCCCTATTCACCTTCCTACGCTGTTTTTCAATACCCTTAAAGGAATTAGCCCCCCTCCAAACCCTCCTAGGTACCAAACTAGTCCAGACAATATGTGTCCCGACCACCTCTCTTTAATCCTTAACAAATCCATTTTCATCGTCTTCAATAAACCAATACCCGAAAGCGCAACTAAGTCATTCTCCCCTAAATGAAGAATCAATAAATCAGGGCAAACCCCCTGCCGCAACCCCTGAGAAAGAACATACAATAATTCTCCCCACCTCATCCCACTCTTACCCACCCAACTAACTTTAATCCTTGTCCCATCCAAACCCAATTGGCGACCAAAATGCCTCGTAACTGCCTGTTTTTCGGCCCATCGAACAAAGGAATGCCCGACAATCCAAACTGCACATGCTCCATCCGGGCCCCCAACACAACCTATAAAGAAAAAGATGTTAGATATTAACATACACAGCTTGCCCAATGTCCCAATCGAAAACCCGAAAGCCAACAGCAGATTACAAGAAAGGAAAAGGAAAATGAAGTGAAAGAAAAAGTAGAAGGTAGAATAAAAAGACCGCATATAAGCACATCCAAGGAAAAAACCCACAGAAAACCCAACTACTTAAACAGCCTAACGTAACGCTGAAAACACTGTGATCTCCACCTACCCAAATCCTGATGATCGCTCCTCCCCAACCTTCTTGCTTCTGTCGCAGCACCGATTCTAAAAGAATGAGTCCCATAACAGGTCGGATCTAACCCCAACCTCCTAATGGACATTTTCAAAACAGCCAAAACCTGGGATGCCGTTAAATAAGAGCCATCCTGATGTAAAAATACCAACCTTGCAGACTCCGGCAATTTACCCGCAAAAACCCTCCAAAGCCCAACAGGACAGTCTCGTAAACCCGTGCATTGTAAAACCACCTCCTGATCCACTTTTGATTTACCCAACCATATAACAATGTCCCCAGCTCTTACTTGAACATCCGAAAGCGATAAGCCTTCTCTCCCCCTCAACCCCAGCAGCTCTGAAACCCCCATGAAATAGCCACGCCATACATAACGAGAACAAACAAATCTCCCAATCCGAAAAACAAACCTCCTCCAAAACCTGCAAAATGGCCTGTAAAAGATGTGATGTAATCGGACGCCTTCTATCCCATCTTGCGCCCCCTGACCTAGCCCATCCTGCTAAATCCTTCTACAAATTTCCCCTTCAACTGGATCATAACCCCAAAAATACTTACCATAAAATGAAATCCCTGACAACTTACCCGCAATCGTAACCGCAGACAAACCTTTATCAATGAGGTGCATAATAAAACGAACTGCCTCATCCCTTCTCTTAGAAATGACATCACTGCCCCCAACCATTTTCACAGCACCTGCATTCAAGAACTCCAACCAGGCTTGAAAATAACTCTTCCTCGTTGACGGAGATATAGACTGCTGTACCAGCTCCAACATCCTCAATCTCCTATCTCCCACAACTCCCCCGGTACGACAGTCTTCTGAAAATCTGCTCCCCGTGCCAGACCATGGAACCTCTGCCACTGAAAATGAGATAGGGCGTCAGCAATATCATTATTAATGCCTGGAATATATCTCGCCTTAAACAAGACATTGAATTTCAAACAGTGCAACAGGAAAATGCGCAATAACTTCAGCACTCTCTCATCTTTTGCTTTTTGCGAATTAACCAAAGCCACAACCGTCTGATTATCCACATGAAACACCACATTCCTGTTAGCCAAATAAGGGCCTCAAACGACCAGGGCAACCACCAATGGAAAAAACTCTAGAAAAGCAATACTATGATTTGCCTCTTTCCACCCAGCTGGCCAAGCTTCCGCCGCCCATTGTCCATCCCAAAACAGCCCGAAACCATTAGCTCCAGACGCATCAGACAATATCTGAACCTGCCAAAACCAATCAGCATCCTCCACCAACATTGAAACACCATTAAACTCTTGCAAAAAACCAATCCACATTTTCAAATCCTCTTTGACTTGTGCCTTGACCCGAATATGATGATGCGGCAAAATCGCACCCCGCATCGCAAAATCAAGCCTCCTACAAAAAGCTCTTCCCACTCTCCCGACTTTACAAGAAAAATTCAAATGGCCAAAGTAAAGCCTGCACCTGCCGCAATTCCAACTTGGTTTTCCTGACAGCCTCCTCCAACATGGAAATTAACTGCTGCACCTTCTCTTGAGGTAACCTCACCTCCATTCTCACCGAGTCAAGCTCAATGCCTAAAAAACTAAGACATGTCGATGGACCTTCTGTCTTCTCCTTCGCCAGCGGAACACCAAACTCCGACATCAACTTCTCAAACTCAGACAGAGACCTGCCATATGTACCTGACTCCGCCCTTCCTACAAAGAAGAAATTATCTAAGTAATGCGTCACCAACCTAGCACCCTTTTGAGACTGAAAACACCATTGCAAAAAGGTACTAAACATCTCAAACAATGAACAAGAAACCGAACAACCCATTGGCAGCATCCGATCCACATATATCGCGCCTTCAAACTGAATGCCCAATAGAGAAAAATCCTCTGGATGCACGGGCAATAGTCGAAAAGCCGACTGAATGTCTGATTTGGCAATTTCCGCACCCTAACCACATCTCTTCACCAATGCAATAGCTTCATCCACGGACGCATAATGCACCACTGTGTCCTCAACCGCAATGAAATCATTAACCGAACATTCCGCCGGCCAAGACAGGTGATGTATCAGACGAAATTCACCAGCTTTTCTCTTAGGTACAACCCCCAGGGGTGAAATCGTCAAATTTGGCAATGGCCACTCCAAAAAGGGGCCTACAATTCTCCCCAAATCCAATTCTTTCTTCAATTTAGCCCTAACCACCTCCGGATAAATTCTCGCAGACTTCAAATTGTTAGCCCACCTGCGTACTCTGGGACCTTGATAACATAAACGAAAACCCTCCATGAAACCATAAAGCAAAATCTTTGCTTCTTCAATATGAGGATAAAACTGTAACCAATGTGAAATTACCTCCCAATCAATAGGTGTAGGGCCCTTTTCCAGCAACATGCTGCATCTGACCCCTACCCCTCTCACCATCTCTTGACTGCTGACCTTGCCAACCCCACTGCATCCCTCCGAAGCACTGATATGCTGGATGCCTGCTACTGCAATGGGAGCAATCGTGCCTAAATCTTCATGGCTGTCTGTTACAATACCCACTGTTGAATGACCAACAAGACCCATTCCCCTGTAACTGACCTCTCTGTCCAAACCCCACCCTAGAATGGGTGGGATGCCCTTGAAAGGGCTTGTATTGCACAGGCAACCCACTAGCCGTATGCGTAGTAGGAGCATACCTGGCCGTCCGTAACCATTGCATCCAAAGCTCATTATCTATTTCACCCCAAACCTTAGATGGATCCATAGCCTTTCGTGCACGAAATTCCTCATTGTAACGAAACCAACCAAAACCACCATAATCCATTTGTGCCTGACGCACCACATCCATGTACTTAAGCAAAGCCACACAAGAATCCGCATGACGCTCACAGTAAACACTAGCATAGATCAAAAAGGCTGACGTCCAGTTCTCAATATTTGTAGGCACCCTAGGCCTCCTTGCTAACTCCCATTCTTCTTCTTTTGACCCTTCCTTTGCCTGAACTTCTCTGTGCAATAATTTAAATACATCCACAAACTCACCCTTCCAAATCTTCTCCTTTAGACTTTGAGTGAGATGCGCCCCCAAAGGCATCGCCACTCCCATATAAGGCAACTTCTTACCTTTAGCCGTACACCCTGAGCTTACCACCCCCACGCTTTTGGCAGATTCTTGTACCTCAATAGCCTCATCCTCCTTTGGCACCCCACCAGCAACCGTATCCACACCCACTTCCGACTTACCTGCCCCAGTTCCAGAAACCGAATCCACTTGAATCGATACATCAACCCCACCTTTCCAGGATACTAGCTCCCCCAAGGATACCCCCCACATTCGTACCAATGCCAACCTCACCTCTGGGCAAATTGCCAACAGCCAATTCCCAATGACGATTCCCAGAGTGATCGCCCCGGACCACCTCTGGGACCGATTGGGTTGCCTCCCTGACAACGCTCTTCAATACAGGAATAACTCGTTCTTCCACATCTTCCTCGTAGTCCAACCCTTCTTCATCCGGGCTATCAAGCTTTGCACCAGCGCCCCGGCTAGTGGAAGACTGCTCATCAAAAACCGAGCCCGCGCCGTGACCCAGTGATCCAGACACAACTGATTCCCTCTCTGTCGGGTAAACCGCTCCTGATTTTACCCTCCCTTCATTTCGGTGTCTTAAAGGTGCCCTGACCTTTACCGGCAAACTCTGACCACCAGAAGGCCGCCCAACCTCCCGATGCACCGTCACCTCACTCAGTCCGCCCTGAAACCGAGGAGCGTCACACCCAGAATTGTCTTCCTCTAAACCTGCTTGCCAAAAAACCATTAAAACTTGAGCCCTACCTATAGAGCCATCACTACTTGTCTGCCCACAAACCATACCCCTTATAACCAAACCAGACTGATTTACAAACTCCACCTGTTCACCCACCTTGAAAACAGATTGGGACCCAAAGTTCCCATCTCGCACCTCCTGACACATATCACTATCCAAACTATGTATCCCTCGTACACACCTAGTCACCTTTCCACTAAACTGCCCAAAAGACTGCAAATACTTATCACCTTCCATCAATCTGATTTTATCTTGTGACTCCATTTCCTCATCTGAAATAACAATAACATCTTCCCCTACAAGTGCACTGCGGGCGGCCATCTTGGTCGACGCGCCTAAATGTCTTTCCTCTAACGTCCTCGTCAAGGGAAATACATTTTCCGAGGTCGCCGTCATTTTAAAGGCGCCTCCTAACATCCCTTCCTCCAAAATGGCCGTATTAAGCTCTGCTCCGCTTTCCCGTGGCGATTGAGCTTGTTTTGCTAAAAGCCTGCCTCGCGCTGCACCCCGCACATGCGCTTCAAAACACTGCGCCCCCTGTTGCCGCACAACCGCCACCGCACCATGAGGGCCTGCCCCTCTCCCTCCCGCGGCCACTCTCCTAGCTAAGGAGACCCCAGAACGCCGCGAACAGCGCCCGGCACCCCGTCCTCGCAACACAATGGGCTCCATCAAACATGAAGCCTAGGGCAGAATCTCCTGCAAAAATGCAGGTGAGCACGTCACCTTGCGACCTTCCGCACTTTTATTTTTAATTTTTTTTAACTTTTTCTGAGGCGATGAGCACGCGATCACCGCGGCCATCACACCTCCCGAGGAGAGCCTTTTCGGCCTCCTCAAACCAACCCAAGCCTCCTCAAGAACTCCCTCCTTTATAAGGTCTTCCCTGCCCTCATCCTGTATTACTTTTAGTGCCTGCACAACTTTAATTGGCTCCATAGGTAACTTGAATAAACAATACTATAAATCAAGGAAAAAACTCCTCTCAGCAACCACAAGAAACGCCTAAGACACGCCTCAAAAAACAAATTTCAAACCTCTGAACACAAAGACAACACGCCTACTGGGTGTGACAACGGCCAAAGAGGCTGCCCACACCCTGCCCCTGCCTTTTATCCCCATGCTTTATTCCCCGACCCATCCGACACCTAAACCAATAACTAAACTCGGGTGTGGATTGTACCACTGATTCCCGATAAGCCCGGGGGGAGACCGGGCAAGCCCTCTGCTCCCCTGCACATAAAGAAGCGTATCGTCTGTGTAGGTGGACATGATTAAGTTGTAGCGAGAGAAATGTATACCCCTGAGGGGATGATGCTGACGCATGTCGCAACCCAAGGGTTTGCCACCAAGGCATACAATAGCGGTGACTGGGGACAGCCTTGTTACTTGCCTCTCATGGTGACAACAGAGTCCGAGACCATTCTGTTGACACAAACTCGGGCATTCGGCTCAGCAGTACTTGAATCAGTCCCAAGAAGACATCACCCACCCCCACATGGCGCAGCACGGACAACATGAACCCAACTCGACCAAGTCAAATGCTTTTTCAACGTCCAAGAATCCCGCAGATCATGATCAATACGAGTGATTGTACCAAAGAGGGTCCGAAGATTGCATATCAGTGAACGCCCCGGTATAAACCCAGCTTACTCTGTGCCCAAAATCCTTGGGAGAAGGGTAACTATGCGATTTGCCAAGATCTTTGTGAATATTTTTGGGTCAGTATTTAGTAATGATAGTGAGTGATAGGGTGAACAAAAGTCAGCCGGCTTCCCTGGTTTCAACCGGGTGACAATCGGTGCCTCACACATCATGAGAGGCATGCGGCCCTCCTTCACCATTTCCTCAAAGGGTGTGACTAGGTGGGGGACAAGCTCATCCTGACGAGCCCTATAGACGGCAGCCATCAGTCCATCTGCGCCCGGCCCCTGCCCACCTGGCATGTCATTCGACACCGCCACAATCTTGGACGGACGAAGCATTGCAATGAGGTGCATAGTGATGTGGGTACGGTAACCCGCAGTGGCGTTTTCGTCATATGGGAGATGCGAAGTGTAGACGGTTGCATAATAACGATAAAAACGATCACCACCTGTTCCGTCGCATAGAAAGGAGTACCCTGTTAATCTTTCACAGCCAACACTACGCTGTACTCATGTTTTAGCCAAACGAGTGCCGCAAACATAGCAACAGGTCTTTCACCCTCTCCGTGCACCCATGCCGTCACATAATTCACTAGATGTGTGACCTCACTCTGAGCTACTTCGTTATACTCTTCAAGCGTGCCTTAATGTCCCCCAATAGATTCTGCGCACCCTTCTCCCTATGTGCCTGCTCCAGACCCACCAGATCCTCCTCCAACCGTGGCAGGTGGCCACGAATTGAGCGCAATACTCCAGTATGCTTAGAAATGGTAATTCCCCTAATATAGGCCTTAAAATCCTCCCATGTAGTGGCAAACGTTTCTACGGACCCTCAGATTGGTGACAAAGAACTCCTCAATTGCCTGTGCGAGCTTCACACAGAGCACCGGGTCCAGGAGCGAGTACTGTGAAAACCTCCAAGTGAATACAGGGGGCCACGAGATGTCTAGTTCGAGCACAAACAACACCGGTGAATGGCTCTAATATGTGCATGGTAAGTGCTTACAGTGCCAAACACATGGCATTTAGCTCCGTGATAGCAACCAGTAGTCCATGCGCGAATATATGTAATGCACTGTGTATTGGTGAGTACAACCCCTGCCCTTGGGAAACTCATGATGCCAGGTATCCAGTAGTCTGCATTGTTCAGCTATGCCGGGTAGAGTGCGGCTGCCATTGAGGGTCGCCGTGGCGGGCCCCAAGAGTGGTCCCTGTGAGGACACATAAAACAGTTAAAATCTCCGCCCATTAACAGTGGACAAACCGGTCATAATAAAATTGTGGGTTGTTATAGGCCTATAAATCCCTAACAGCAATGCTGCAGATTTTCCTTGTGACATCGTACCATGACGAATCGCCCTCCTGGATCAGTACATACCTCCTGTGCCTGAATGCCAGAGCCACTCCGAACCTAGATTAGTTTGCCTCAGGTGTGTGCAGTAAAGCCTGCCGCATAGCATGTGCTCCTCGTACGTCGCTGTTAAGTGAGCCCACTTCCAGGAGTCAGATACGTTTCTTGAGGTATCGCCAAATCTGCACTATGCCTCTGCAAGTATGCCACCACTTTTCATACCTTTCTGTAGTTATTCAGCCCCCTGACACTCCAGGTGACAAATTTTAGCTGTACCGGGTATTTAATATTCACTTCACCCACAGTGGTAAAGATATCCATCACCACTGTACTCCAGTCCTGCAACCAGACACATTGCAGGACCATCCATACAGTCTACACTCGCCAGGAAACACTTAATGGTTTCTTAAATTCCCTCTCACTGCCCCCACCCACTCTGTGCCCCCCCAGACTATCACACATCCCACCCCAGTCACTAAAAAATAAAACTCCAAAGGAAAGTGGGTGGCGCACACATGGGAACAGAAGTTGCCCTACCAAAGCGCAGGGTGCCACGCCTGAGTAATAGTGTGTGCCAAAACATCAGCAAACCAAGATAAAAACACTCACAGATTCCACTCACCCCCATGTGGATGGCCACCCGAACACATATGGCTACATTCAGCGACCACAACTGAACAGTCTGCACACTCTGGACGCACGGACCAACAGCCATGGCAACCGCAAGGTAAACATTACAACTTCTCTGTTTCCATTCTCCTAAATACCCAGCATTAGGTGTCTTAATAACTAGCATGCATATCCCACACAGGTATAACATATTAGGGACAGACAGCGAAAGCCAAGAGTGTTGCAACCTAGAGAAAACCATCAGCTCCGGATAGAAGCCAATGAAAAGCACTAGTCCTGCTCCTCTAAGTTCTGTGAAGCCTCAGGCATGCTCTTCCTGGAGCTCAGCAACTGCCTGCAGGACTCCGCCGGTGCCTGTTGCCTGTGAAACTGCAGTAAAGTTTTAGGGTCATTAAAAAATCTGGGCCTTCCCATCAACCTGCTCTCAGAAATTAGCAGGATAAAGCATAGCATATTCCAAGTTCACTTCCTCAAGTTTTCGTTTAGCCAGGAGAAACAGCCTCTGCTTTTTTGGACTTGTTGTAAAATCCGGGAAAATGGATAGCTCAGCACCCTAGTGACGGAAGACCTGGAGTTCATGGGATTAGTGGAGCGCTACATTGCGATCTCTGTAATTCAGCAGCCTTGCAATTATGGGGTGAGGCTTTGCCCCGGGCACTGGACAAGGTGCAAGAGAACAATTAGCATGCTCCTCCACAAAGATATCAGAGAATATCTCAAACCCTAGCAGATCAATTAGTAGTTATTCCACGTATCTTTCCATGTTCCCAGTATTCGTGGACTCAGCAAGGCAAGCGATACAGGGGTTATTTCGTCGTGATTTGGCTTCTAAGTCCTCCGTTTTGGCCTGCAGGGAGGCACAGGTCTAATCCATCTGCTTTTGAAACCCCAGTGTTGTAAATTCTTCGACCTCTGCCTCCAACACACATTGCTCAACCATGTTCAAACATTCCACATGCTTGTTGAGATGCTCTGACATCCAATCCATACTGAAGGTGAGGGTGTCGATATTGCCATCAATTTTAGTGAGTCTGTGCTGCATGGCAGTCAGGATTTGAAGCAGCTCACCACTCACATTCGGCTATGCAGCATCCTGGCAGGGCTCCGTTGCAGTTGTGTTCTCGTCACGAGGCTTCTGGGTTTTTCACAACTCAGACTGCTGCTTGGATTGCATGTTGTCTGATTTCCTCATCATGCAAAGCCACCCTGGAGTACACCAAAGGTAGTGTAACCAACAAAGCAGCCCCTACGTAGAGCTGACCAGGGGTGGAGCTAGCAGTACCGTGGGCCACACATTGGAAGAGTGTCCTGGTCAGAGCAGTGTCTATCACTGTCACTGCTTAACCTACAGTGGCTGAGGGGGCCTCACTCCACCCACAGATATTTCACTCTGTAGCAGGTCTGCGCCCCCGTGTATCCACCAAGGCTGCACCAGTGGTCTCAGCAGTGCCAGAGGAGGTGGTAGCTGCCCACTAAGAGGTCTGTTAAGCCAAGCAATCCACCCTTCACACACCTCTTTCCCTGTAAGACAAGCTAGGATGATGAAGTTCAGTGAGGGCGCACAGCCATCTGTACCTTGTCACGCAGATATAGCAGCAGAGTGAGGGTCTTTCAGGTTCAGGGCCATCGACTGTTGCTCCAGCGGGCCTCCTGAGTCCACAGCAAGCAGGGCTCCACGCTGGCCCCCAGTGAGCAGTGTTCCGCAGGAGGTAGGCAGCGTGCCGGTTGCCCCCCGTCCCCCAGGAAGCTAGTCAGCACAGCATGGAGTGTAGTCAATCAAGACAGCAGGGCCCCCACAATACCAACGGGCCTCAGGTGGATTTGTGCGGCGCCCGCCAGGCCCCATATCCCTCCAGTTTCTTCCTTAGTACAGCGTCAGCTTGAGCAGTGCAGAGGGCAGCAGCAGATATCCTGGAAATCAAGGAACTGCTTACTTGCGCGGCCTCGGCTCCAATCCTCGGAGTCGGCCAAGGCCACGGTCATGAACCCAGCCAACCGCAGGTCCCTCTCACACCCAGTCACAGTGTGGCAATGTCATGGGGTCCCCGCGAAGGCAGGGGGTGCCAAAAATGAGGATGGCCACATTGATGCTGTCTCTGCAGTGCGGTGAGCAGGTCCACGACTCGCATGAAATTCAGGCTGCTCAACTGCAGACTGCAGCCGTGTCATGCCTCCAGGCACCTTTGGATTGTGGATTTTACAGCCCTGTGGCAGTGCCAGCTTCTCAGGTGGGTGGGAGGTGGGCAAGGCAGTGTTAGTAGAGTATTTGGTACCAGGATGTTGCAGGATAATGGCATGGCCGAAGGAGCTCGCCTAGGTGACGGCCATCATCGAGCCCCCATCTGTTACCAGTTGATGGTCAGTACATACAGCAAGTGCATTCAAGAAAGATTATGGGTTATTTGTGATCCTACACTTTACGATGTGATCAAGTGTGCTAAGGCAATTGAGCCGTCGGTCAAATGAGTACGAGAGATAATTGATGATAACCTTCCACCACGACCAATGAAGTCTGCAATTAGTGGGGCAAGCATAAGAAACAAGAAACCATCAAGCAACGGAAGGGTGAGACAAAGTATGCTTGCTTCAGGAGTGGTAGCTGGCGGCACCAAGCTTCTTACAAGTATTGTCCTGCATTGAGTAAAGAATGCACCATATGTGGATCACAGGACATTTTATCAGAGTTTGCAAGGAATAGTGACAACCTGCAAAACCTAGATTTGCCCACGTATTCTACGACTGCCCCTTAACCAGCAATGATACTAAGGATCAAGAGTCAAAACCTGATCAGAGTTTGGTTTTAGTGGACAGGGAGACACTGAAAAACTCTAATGGACTTTCT
Source organism: Pleurodeles waltl (assembly GCF_031143425.1). Taxonomy (NCBI): domain Eukaryota; kingdom Metazoa; phylum Chordata; class Amphibia; order Caudata; family Salamandridae; genus Pleurodeles; species Pleurodeles waltl. The sequence goes on from NC_090440.1 coordinate 352,606,980, forward strand.
GACAAATCTTAGATGTGTATCCTAGGGGTGTTGGGTAAGAGCTTATAAGTCATGGTGGATTCAGGATCACCCTATACAATTATTTCGTCAAATGTGTATGAACTAAAGTTTGCCTCATAGATTCAGACATTAGAGAACCACAACATAAGGGCGGTAGCATTTGATGGAAGAACAATATAGTTCCTTGACTACTTTTGCACTAAGGTAGAGTTCAAGGAAAGGAATGCATTCATAAATATCTGTGGCCATCAAATGAGTTTGTGTTCTTGGTTGAAAAGACTAGAGATTGTTGCAGATTGTGTTGGATCTCGGAACCCTGTTCTCTCAATTCGCGGGGAGAGTTTGATTGCTCGGATCATCATGGAATTGCCAAAAAATGTTCTTTCTTAGGGATTGGGAAAGCTTGTTGGGCTTTCCCATCGTATAAAATTGAGAACTAGATCTACTCCTGTCAAGCAAAAGGTGAGATGTGTTCCACTGACCATAAGAAAGGATCTTCACAAGATATTGCAGGAGTGTTTGCACCAAAGAATTATCAAGAACATTTTCTGAATGTGTGTCACCAATTGTTTTAACAAAGAAAAGCTATGGAAACTTATGTTTATGTGTGGACCTCAGGGCTCTCAATGCCAACTTTGTGATTGACCAACGCCCCTTAATTAAGGTAAATTAATTGATCTCCATATTGTATGGTCCAGTTGTTACTTCCACAGTTGATCTTTGTCAGGCGCAGGTGTATCACCAAGTTGAACTAACTGAAGATTCTAAGCAGCCAATTGCCTTTATCACAACTTTTGGGTTATGTCATTACTGGAGAATGCCATTTAGATTAGCATCTGCGGCCTCAGTTTTCCCCAGAGCAATGTAGCACATGTTTAAGATGTGGAGAGTAAAGTTAGGTGCTTCCAAGATTACATTTTAGTATTTTCCAGAGATACTCAATAACACTTTGAAGTAGTGCGGAAAGTTTGTTTGAAACTTAAAAGCAATATCCTCATTCCGTGCCCCTGGGGAAATACAGATTGTGCCTTTATCACACCTTTTGGGTTATTTTGATACCAAAGAATGCCATTTCAATTAGCATCTGTGGCCTCAGTATTCCAGCGAGCAAACTATCACATATTTAAAGATATGGAGAGTAACGTCCGGTACTTCCAAGATGACATTTTAGTATTTTCCAGAGATACTTAACAACACTTGGAGGTATTGAGGAAAGTTTGCTTCAGACTTGAAAACAATGGCCTTATTCTGTCCCCTAGGAAATGCAAATTGTTCAAGTAACATGTTGAATTTCTTGAACACAAGCTGATCGCTGAAGGGATAGTTCTAAACGAAGCCTTATTTAAAACTATAATTCAGTGTAACCTCCCAACAACAAGGAACAGTTGCTTCCATTTTGCAATCTGTGTAACTAGTATTCCTGGTTCATAAGAAAGTTTGACGACTGTCATGGAACCTCTCAGGATTCTACTCTGCAAGGGCCAGAATTTTATATGGCAAATGGAACAAGAAAATGCATTTAACCTGATTAAGTTGAGCATAACCAATGCACTACTTGTAAGACCATTCACCGTTGAAAAAGAATGCATCACTGTGGATGCCAGTGCCTGTGTTCTGGGTGTACTGCTCTCCCAGCAGCATGTCTATGAAGAATGGGTACTAGGTTGTACCTCCCGCACTTTAGACACCACAGAAATACGCTATGCTGTGTTTGTGCGGAAGTTGTTATCTTATGTCTGTGTAGTGAACCACTTCAATCATTTTGTGTGGGGCAGCAGATTTAATCTTCAAACAGACCATAAGCAGCAAGTTAGCATTCTGTCCCTTGAGGGTGGCCTCAGGTCTACGGCCCAAATAGCTAAATTATGCTATAAATTACAGGAATACTGTTTCAAAATTGTGTATGTGCTTGGGAGAAGCAATAGGTGTGCTGATTTCCTATCACGTTCACCTAATGTTAATACAGAAGATGGAGAGGGTGAAAAGTGTGATGTTGTTTCCAATATTTGTGAAATGTATGCAATCCAGTTTATACCATTAACAGAAGAAAGGTTTGTTGCTCTGCCATTACTTGGTATGCCACAAGGGCGCATATCTACTCCCCTCAGGGAATTGACATCATAGCACACAGTGGTTCTACACAGTTTAGACAATTTATACAGAGGTAGAACCATCCTCACAGTAGAAGACTTAGGGCCTGATTTAGATATTGGTGAATGGGTTACTCCGTCAAAATAGTGGCGGATATCCCGTCCGGCGAAATCTAAATCCCAATATGGCCTATAGGATTTAGGTTTCGGCAGACTGGATATCCATCACTGTTGTGACGGAGTAACCCATCCGGCAAGTTCTAAGTTTTAAATCAGGCCCTTTATGACTGGCTGCAAACTCCCACCCAGACAATTCTCGCTGTATGCGTCCTTTGTTGGTGTTCTGAACCACTCCAGGGGAGAGGAGCAACAGGAACCCCCACAGCATCTAGTCATCCAATATTGTTTTTTAGAACCACATTTTTTATTATTATTTTCATTGAGTTTGAGAACACTATACACACAGTTATGTTCCGACAACATAAATAATACAGTTACAGAGCATAAGACAGAATCCAATGCTGGACAACCAGTGTTAAGTATTACATTACAATAAAACATAATGGTAGGCCCACCATTTCCCCCATATTTTATCATGTTTTTCTGGGTACCCTCGCACTGCATAGATTGACTTTTCTTGATGCACACACCAATTAACCCCCACCCTCAATCCTGCCAACAAAGGAGCCCCAGGAAGCCTCCACCTGCGAGCAATATCTCTCTTAGCGACAAGGCATGCAACTCCTACAAGTGTCCGTTCAGCTGGGGCCCCCCAATTCCTCTAGTAGCCCAAGTAATGCAACCTTGGGGCCTAAATCTATAGGACGCCCCAGGATCTCTGCCATTTCCTTGCCAATCCCCTCCCAGAAAGGTCGTATGTGGGGATAGCTCCAAGTCACGTGGAGGAAGTCTCCCCCCAAGAGACCATACCTTTCACAGGCGGACCCCGCTCCGCCGGACATCCTTGACATTATTACAGGGGTCAAGTAAGATGTGTGGAGGTAGTTGAACTGCACCATTCGCAGCCTAGCTGAGATGGCTAATTCCCAGGAGGCCAATAATGCCTCCCGCCAATCATTATCGTCTAACTCCCCAACCTATTGTGCCCACCTCTATCGCAGGTGGTCAAACCCATCCGGGGCGTTCGTAAGTAGAGATTTATAAACTTGCCACAATGCTTTCTTCCCGAGGCTCACAGTTAACAATTTCACCTTAAGCGGGCTGTAGTCGGGGAGCTGGGTATTCACTGAAACGTGGGCACCCAAGGCGTGACGCAGCTGCAGGTATCAGATGAATTATGTCTAGTGTAGCCCATAGTGTTATCTCATGCCCTGGAATGACATAAGGGTGTCCCCTGTATACACATCCCCCAAGTAAGTCACCCCTATTAATTCCCAGTGCTGAAAGCCCTTTAAGGCAGCAAGTTGGTGCAGCCAGTCTCTGTGCCACAGTGGAGTCATTCAAGTAAACCGCCGATCCCATCTTATCAGTTTTAGGGCCGCCCTCCAGCAACCTACCACTACCTGGGTACTAGACACAGTCTGGACAGGAATCCTGCTACCATAAGGTATAATCAGTAGGCCTCCAAAGCCCGCCTCGTAGACCTCAAGTCGATACGCCTGGTTGTCCCAACCTGCCGTAAACCAATCATTTATGGGCACCCCCTGGGTGGCTAAGTAGTGGATTTGTAGATCTGGGACTCCCATACCCTCCTCGTACGGGGACTTATGCACGGTATAAATAATCACCCAATATTTACTTGTACTGGATGCTGGTAGACACCAGACCCAATGGGCAGCCAGTGCCTTAAGCATACACAAAGCACTTCCCCTCTTCACACTGTGAGGGCACTGGAATGTGGTTCTTGGCCGTACCTGCATCAATCAATCAATCAATCAGGAATTTGTAAAGCGCACTACTCACCCGTGAGGGTCTCAGGCGCATGTGAGGACGTGTATGAACGGCGATTAGCAGATTATTTCAATTTAGTTTTTCTTGGTGTCCCGAGATGCTTGTTTCAGATTGATTAAATTTTATATTTTACACAGAGCCTACTTAACTCCCAGTAAAATAAACCGCTATTTCCACTGCACCAATGCTGCTTTTCCCTTTTGCCTAACTCCTGATGTGGACATTGTACACATGCTTTGGTCCTTCCTCTCTCTAACCACCTACTGGATAGATGTTGTAACACACCTGACACATTGCATGAGGACTCTCTTGCCCTGTACCTGGGAAACATGCATTTTGAGGCTATTCTGACATACCAAAAAACACAAAGCTACAATGTGATTCGCTAACCTCACCCTCCTCTTAGCAGAGCGGCAAACCCTCTGTTGGCCTCTGTGTGGGTCTTATCCATGCTATAATGGGTCCAGGCTGAGAACACTTTACTACAGAGAGAGGATGTGAAAGGACTCTGTAAATACCCCATTTCAGAGACATGGGACATGCTGCTGGAGAAATTCTGTGAGGGGACTTCGACCTCTCCACCAACTTTCTAACCACACCTATGGATCATTTCCTTCTCCCCACCCCTGCCCCTTTTTCCCCCACTTCAGATACACCTACCATAACCCCCGAGTTTCTCCCATTGATCGGCATTAAACTGTACAACCCTCTTGGTCCCCACTGGTTTCATGACGCTTGTGATCCACTGTCCCTTCAATATGTATGAGTGCACCCAATATTTTAGCTTTTTCTTTCAATGTTACCTATGTATCTATTTTCCTTCTTGCTTATTAGATGTTTTTCTTTTCTCACCCAGTTAAGTTATGGTTCATAATTGTATTCCTTGTCATCTCTGTTTTTCACCACTCCTCGATTGAATGTATTTGGTTGCATGCGTTACCATCTTCATTGCCTCTGTTTTTGAAAGTTTTCACTGCTGTACACACACACACACAGTCTTCCTTTATTGACCATAAATTTCTGTATTGGTTTTCTGTTCATATTCAGTCTTTTTGAACAACAGCTCTGTATCCATACTGTATTACAATATAACAACTATACTATACTGGAAACGTATTTAAAAAAAATATGTCAATAAAACTTAAAGAGAGAGCACAATAAAGATCGGTTGAGGAAAATGGCAAAGACATGGTCCTCAGTAAAGCAAAAGAGTATGTTCAGATCAGTTCCCCCCCACCAAGCATCTGCGAGATGAATTACATTCACTAGCACAAGTTGTCAATGAATTAACTGTAGTAAACAACATTTGATTCAGAAACAGCAAACCTGTACTGCCTGAGAACGTCAGGGAACTCATGAGGGCTATTCATGAACACATGGGAATGTCCGCTCTTAAAAATCGTTTAAGAATGTATTTCTGGTGGTCCAATATGGACAATTTGTAAGAAATTGTGAAGCGTGTTCTAATTGTGGTAAAAATCTTAGATGTGTCACACCTCTCATATGACCTATACAATGGCTCCATTTCCCTTTGCAAAAGCTAGCTTCTGATATTGCCAGTCCCTTCAAGGGGTTACCTACCCCTATGCAGTATGTAATAGTGATGGTAGATTGCATTACTAAGTAGCCTGAAGTGACCTTTGTAGAGAGGGTAACGCCAGAAAGCATTTTGAGATTCATGAGAGATGTATTCTTTAGAGAGGGTTACCCTGAATCTATAGTCACAGATAATGGCGTACAGTTTGTCCTGTGAGAGGAAGGAATTCCTTAAATCCCATTATATCACACACATAAGAACAACTATATATAATCCCCAAACCAACGGCCTTGTAGAAAGTTTTAACCATTACCTTAAAGACACTATTCACATAGTTTACAGAAAAATGTCCCTACACAACAAATGGTCTAGGAGAGACTATGGACATAACGGATAAATTCCCATTGTACCACTGGAGTCAACCCGTTCACCCTGCTGAGAGGAAGGGTTCCTTCTTCAGAATTATGCCAATGGTGCCTGCTCAAGGAATGACTCCAAGGTCAACCCCTTGAAGGGGGTTAGATTTAGGTCATGTGAGGAAGAGAGTGGAGAGAAATCAGTTAAAGGCTAAACAGAGATATGACATTAAGCACAAGATGCGATTATGAGAGCTGCGTGTAGGAGATGTTGTGTGCATCACACTGCCAGTATTGGTGGAGAAAAGGTATGTCCGGGTTTTGCAGTGAAGTTGGACAAGGGGAGTGTCAGTACAGAGGATGGCAAGTGTTGGAATGTCCACAGAGTAGCTAAATGTGTAAATGGAGGAGGAAATTCAGGGAGGCAAGGAAGTTTTTTTTCTTGATGCTAGTCAGTGGCTCCCAGACCATGAGATGAGCTCCATGGCTTTTTTCCCTGGGGTACAGAATAACAATGTTGGACATAGGAGTATCCCCCAAGCTACAGGGTGTTCTGAGGAGGAAACAAAGCAATACCCCATGATGATCAGTCCTAGGGAAGACACCAATGCAGGGAGGGTCAAAGCTTCCCAAAGACTCAGGGTCCCATTATAGAGAATTCTTCAGGAGTAATGTTCCTTTTGTAAGGGGAAGGATGTATTATAGCCATTGTTGCAAACATCATATATATATGTTGCCCTTGCACCTATTTCCTATCTATCCCTTCCTTCCTTTGTCCCCCTTTCTTCCTGTATATTGGTTTGAACCAATAGAGCATTACAGTCCTGTCATGTCTTTGTTGGATGAGCTCTCCAGCGCAAAATATAATTAAAGCTCTGTGAGAAATTGGGTTGTTGGTTGACTGGGGTGTGAGCTGTAGTCAAGCAACAGCCACAATCCCCTGTGTTCCTTTTAGTGCTTAGATCGGGCCATAGTCTGTACTTTTAAGAGGCAAACACATTTTATTTGCTTTTATTAATTTTATTACATGTTAGCACAGCTTGCTTTCAGCTTGTTGTTTTACATTTTATCAGTTGCTTTCTTAGAAACATACTTGTTCATGTTCCACATTTATCTGTCCCTTGCACTCATTTTACACTGTGCCCTGCTCAAGGCTGTCATATTTATACACAATAGTTTGCCGGGTATTGCCTATCCAAAAGTTAGGGAGTCAACCTTCCAACCATAGACATATTATCACGTCAGGCCTGTTTTCTGAACACAACACCACCTAGGCCGAAGAAGGGTAGAGGGAGCATTCAAGCCAGCCATTTAATGCTGTGCGCCGCTTCAACCACAGCTTCGAAGGCTAACACTGCTATGCTCTCCTCTTAGACATTAGGGTGTAGGTAGGGATTCCTAGACCATTGATTATGTAAGAATGTTGGGACTGTTTATATGTTTCACTCTACTGGTCACAATCATCATTGTATTATGTTTCATCTTCCTAATGATCACAGCTCATGCCTTTTATCATAGAATGCAGTTTCTTCAATGAATGCATTAAAATGTATCTGCATTTCTTGGTCTGCCTTTGCATGTGTTAGACTTTGTGCGACTGAGAGAAAGGGATATGATGTGTTCCATCACAACTTCCCTGATGAGTCAGTGTCATGTTTCTAGAATGTCACAAATCACCTTTACTTTCTAGGTACGGGTGAGGTACTTCTAGCTAACCAACTAAGTCAGGCCTACAGCTTCTAGTCAGTGTGGGACTGAGTAAGTCACCCACATGCGGTGGTGCTGCCGCCCTACACTTTGCAGTCTTTCCCCCATGGTAAGAGTCCTCCGACACTTGCATGGTGAACCACAAAAAGCCACTAAATTAACTCTGCTTAACCATGGGTAGCTTGGCGGAAAAAACAGTCAGGCTTAACTGAGAGGCAACATGTAAAGTATTTATGCAGCACACAGACAGCAATAAAGTGAAAACACAACACAAGAAAAAACTCAACCAAGTTTTAGGAAAATAAAGTAAATTTGAATAAATCATTTGACACCAAAATTTTAGGTTCAAAATAGCACCTACAAAGCGCCAACCGCAGACAGCCGATCACGCTAGACTGGGGCAAAGCCAAGGTTGACACAGATGATGGAGTCCATTGCGGATACAAGAAGTGGATTGGGCCTGGTCAGCGCTTACCTCAGAATTAGTAAAAGAAGGTAGAAATTCAGTGGGGCAAGACTGCAGGAGTGCCTGAGGAGGGCGTGTCATCATCGGATGGCCGTGGAGTGGAGGCACTGTGAAGATTTTTACCTTTGGACTTAGTTGCCGAAATGGAAGTCGAGAATCTCCAACAGAAGGCAGCAGCCGAAGACAGCTCCACGGGATTGGATACTCCTTTGGCGAAGGACCGCTGAAATGGATTTTCTGCTGCTGCTGTGAATAACGTAGCAGGAGAAGCCGCAAAGTAGATCTGACTGATGATGCACCCTGGGCGGAAAGGCGAGTAGGTTGGTCCCGGTTTCCTCAAGGTTCTCAGAACTGCTTTTGGCAAAATTTTGTTCAACTCCTCAATTTTGGAAAATGGCCCTCTCGGCACTTCTAGCACTACAACCAAGGCTCCAGGAGTAGATGGAGACCTTTTGGGGATTCAAGTGCGGGTTCAAAATGATTGAAGCCTGTTATGTCGCTATGGCTTTGAATAACTAGCCCTTGGAATCACTTCTGGAAGTCCTGGTTGCAGGTGAAGATACAGGGCTAAGTAGCAGGGTTGACCTCTGAGAGTACAGCAGGAGTCTGGCCGAGTGCACATCAGGTCACCGCAGAAGGCAGTCCTCTGAGAGTCCTTCCACATATTCAGTCGTAAACTGAAGAGTGGGTCTGAGAGCCCTATTTGTATACCCTGATGTCCTACTGGTAAAAGTTGGGAGAAGTTTCTTGAAACATTCTTTGAAGTCCTGGCAGTTTCCTGCCTCCCCTGCCCTGGCTCCCAGCTGGCTGCACTGACAATACCGGGTTGCTAAGCCTATTGTGTGGAGACAGGACACAGCCCATTCAGGTGCCCCCCCTCCTGCTAGTTGATGGGCCATTTAGGCTCTGCTAATCCCACTATTGTGTGACTGTATGGGAGGAATTCACAAAGTCCTGTCACTTACACCCAGTCATGTGACCTAAGACAGTAGGCACCGAGAGCTAAGGTTAGGAAAATGCCAATTTTCTAAAAGTGCAATTTTCAAACTTGTAAAGATACATTCGACTTTACCATTAAAGAGGGTTATATATCTACCTCCTCACATTTACGAAGTACAGCTTATTAGATGTTTCTAGAGACAATAGGGAATTTTATCAAAGGAAGCAAGGTGTCTGCAAACTTCATGGTTTTAGGTGATTTTAATTTTCACTTAGATAACCAGGAGAACAAAGACACCAGTACTCTCATTGGCAGTTTTTAACATTTTGGTCTGAACCTAACAGTGAACAAGCCTACGCACCTGGCTGGACATATACTTGATGGCATTTTTTCTAACCACCCTGAGCTATTCATGAATGATGTCCTCCAGGCCCTGTGGTCTGATCACCTGGTGGTTCATTTTCATTTATGTGCCACAGTTAAAACACTGCAGCCTAAACAGTTGCTCTCAGGGTAGGTCCCGGAAAAAAGTAAACAAGGCTGAATTAGGGGACATCCTGATATCATCCCAACCACCTCTTGAAAGGAAGCTAAAATATGTGATTGTTTGCATCAATAACTGGATTAACAGTGCAGTCAAGAAGCTGGCCCCTCTAAATTAATTTAAGACCCATAGATCAAAACCATCTGCCCCCTGGTATTCCACCGAATTCAAGCTACTGAAAAATAAATGTTGTAGAGAGAAATTAGCTTTGAGGGTTACCTATGCCCCAGATAAAAGACTCAAGTATAAACAGTTAATAAAAGAATACAAAGACCTGATCATAGTGGAGAAAATCAGTTATTTTACGAACAAGATTCAGTCTGCTAGTAATTCCTCTAGAGAGCTTTTTCAAACAATCCAGGAGTTATCATTGCCACCAGCTCCTCCAGCATAACTCCATCTTAACAGCTATGTGATAATTTAGCCAATTGTTTCCAACTTAAAGTTATGACCATCTGTCAGGAATTATTAGAAGCAACAAATGAGGTAGTTAAAGCAGATAGGGATGACCCCCATGGCCTGGTTATCTTGACTTAACAAAGCCTTCCTACTCTTAAATATTTCCCCCCTCTATCAGTGGAGAGAGTAATTGATCTAATAAAACGTGCAAAATCTGTCTCTCCATTGGATCCTTGCCCAGCCAAGTTGTTTCGAGAAGTCTCAGAACATATCGCAGCCCGATCTCAGTTCTACTAATAACATCCTGAACAAGGGCCTCTTCCCTAGAGAATGGAAAATGGCTTCCATTCTACCGCTATTAAAAAAAAAAAAAAAAAGAACCCTCTTTCGAACCCCCTTCTCCCCCCCCCCCCCAGAAGAAAACAATTAGAGACCACTCTCAAGGCTCCTGTTCTTAGACAAACATTTAGAAAGACACCTTAACTCCATTTTAGCTGATTAACTAGGTCAACATGATATGTGGGATGGTGACCAATTTAGTTTCAGGAAATAGCATAGTACAGAGACAGTGGTTATCGCTGCCACCAAGGAAGTCATACATCCTGGATGAGGGTGGCAAAGCAACTGTAATCTCACTAGATCTATTTGCGGCCTTTGACACTGAGAGCATCATATTTTGAAACAAAACATAGGCTAGCATAAATTGGTGTTGTAGTCACAGCTTGGAAGCTTTTGAGTTCCTTCCTGGAGGATAGAAAACAGATAGTTGCTCTGGGAAACTTCTCTTCAAAACCATTCACTTTGCCATGCAGCATACTGCAGGGATCTCCCTTGAGCCCCAGGTTATTCAATATTTACGTGACCCCACTCCTGAAGCTGATTATGTCATTTTGCTGATGAAATGCAAATTGTGATACCCGTCCTGGAAGATGCGGAATAGGTAACCTTGCGCTTTAGCAACTGCATGATGAAAATTGTTAAATTGGTGAGCAGACACTGCTTGAAACTAAATTTTTTATACAACTGAAGTTCTGCTGTTTAACCACAACACACCTTTTTGGAATGATTCCTGTTGGCCACAGTCATTGGGGGCCCTGCCCACCCGTGTAGAAAAAGCCAGAAACCTGGGAGTGCAGATTAATGTCAAGCTTAAATTTCCCATCAGGCAAATCTGCTAGCTTCATCCTGCTGCTTCCTTCTAAAAACTTTATCAAAAGTGTTGTCTTTTATTCCCAAGGACCTACAAAAAAAACGTGGTCACATCCCTTGTACTGTCCAAATTGTAATGCTCTCTACATAGGGCTACCACTGAGCATGTTAAAAAGCTTGAGAAATAACAAAATGCAGCAGTGAGGCTTTTGAAAAATATTAAGAAATATGAAACAGTCTCTGAGGCCAGAGAAGAATTGCACTGGCTTCCGATTAAAGAAAGAGTAGCCTTTAAGGCCCTCTGCATCGCTCACAGGACCTTACACCAGGTGGCCCCCAAGTCCCTGAGAATTTTTTTTGCATGGTACGTTCCCTCGAAATCCCTACGTTCCATGACACTGAAAAAGGTTATCATCCCTAAAATACATAAAGCCAGTTGGGGCAAGAGAAGTTTCTCCTATTCTACCTGTCTGCTCTGGAAATATAATTATTATGTAAGAAACCAGTCCAATCTTCTCATGTTCAACAACCATCTTAAAACCTTGCTTTTTTTCTGTGTAATCACACCTTTACTTATTAGCCTTGATACAGTTTGGTAGTGCCTGAACGCCCAAGTATGCACTTAAAAAAATTAATAATATAACACAAGAAATCCCCAATGTTATCTTATCAAAGGGTAGGCCTCGCAGTAGTGAAAAATAAATTTGGGTGTGTTTCACTACCAGGACATGTAAAAGTTAAAAGTACATGTCCAATCTTTTGATTTCACAGCACTCTGCCCCATGGGCTGCATAGGGCCTACCTTAGAGGTGACGTAATAAAAGGGGAGTTTAAGGCTTGACAAGGCGCTTTAAATGCCAAGTTGACATGGCAGTGAGACATTGCATTCAGACTGCAATGGCAGGCTTGGGACAAATGTTAGAGTGCTACTTAGGTGGGTGACACAATAAATGCTGCAGACCCACTGGTAGCATGTCATTTGCATACCCTGGGTATATGGTATACTACTGTATAAAGGATGTACAATTAAATCAAATATGCCAATTAGGTAAATGCCTACTGTACCATGTTAAAGCAGAGTGAGCACAAGCACTTTAGCACTTGCTAGCAGTGGTAAAGTGCACATAGTCCTTAGGGCAACAGAAACAAAAATGCAGGAAAATGGAGGCAAGCAGACAAAATGTTTGGGAGGAGACTACCCTAAGGCTGACAGGTATCGCCTGTATCCCCCCCCCCCACCACCATATGAAAGTGTAGAGAACTACCCAACCTCGTGGGAGCTCTCATCACTAAGGGAGAAGAACCTGGATAGACCATCAGCATTGGTGTCATCTGACCCAGGTCTGTGTTCCACCATAAGGTCCATCATTCCTTGTAGGGAGCTAGACCACCTCAACAATTTTGGATTCTCATCCCTCATTTCCATTAGCCATCTGAGGGGCCTGCGGTCTGTCTGAACCTCGAAGTGAGGCCGAAACAGGTATTGTGCCAACTTCTTTAGTGCCCAGACAACAGCAAAGGCTTTTCTCTCAGTAGCACTCCACCTCTGCCCCCCTGGAAGTAAGCTGTTAAGAATGAAAGCTACAGGTAGGTCTAGGCCCTCATCATTAAGCTGTGAAAGTACTGCCCCTATGCCATGCTCTGAGACATCTGTAGTATGAATTCTTTGGAAAAGTCAGGGGCTTTTACCACAGGGTCTGTGCACATGGCATGTTTTAGGGAGTGAAAGGCTATCGTAGGACTCCCGCTGTAGTAACAAGAATGCTGGATTTTGGGCGGCAGCACTACAGACCTTGGGGGTCTGAGTCTGATCCCACACCGTGTGACAGCTGTCGGCCTAACCCTTCCGGCTAGCTAGCAGGACCTCACCAAAACCAGAGGTAAAAGTGATTTGCGGCAGCCTATCGCATGACACTCTCGGACTCTGCAGGGAAGTTGTGGAAGAACAGATTGTACCCCTTTCTCTCAGTTATGCAAGTCTCATACATGCAAAGACAAACAGAAGCAAGATCTGTGTTCTATCTAAAAAGGTATGAATTGCGATTATGAGGATAATGAAACACAACACTATTATAGCAGTGACCAGAAAAGTGAAACACAGGAAAAGTCCCACCATATTGTCACAATAGTGTATCTAATTTCCCTACCTACACTACTAAGTTTCTACATGGCAGCAAATAGCAGTGGTAGCCCTAACCCGCTCTTCTGGCCCTAGGAAGGAAGCCCAACCCCCATACCTGTGGTCAGAGGTAAAGTAGCAGTCTGTTAGTCTGCTGGGAGTCCTCTCACGTAGACGAAGAAGAACGGCAGGGTTTTCAGCAGAAACTGCGACGACGTGCAACATGAGATGTCAGGATGGCTGGAATGTCCCCTCTAAGTTGGTGGGTGCAGCATGTTGGTATATAAAAAAACATCTTGTCGTTCTGAGGACTGCCCTGACGTGACAGCACTCTTTGTAGGGTTAACATTGTACTCTCTGGACCGGCAATACCCGGTAAACTATTGTGTGCAGCCTTGAAGCAAGCACAGGATGAAATGTTGTGCAAAGAAATGAATAACAAATTCTGCATGGAAGGGCAACTGATAAAAATAATAAAACATCACCATTGAAATGAAGCCTTGCTAAAATAATAAGTAGAATAAAATGACAAGTGACTAGGTGAGAGGGCACAGGCCTTAAACTCAAGCTAAAATAAATGTGCCTACATGAATGCTAAAATAACCTTTCGAGAAGGCTTTCTGGCAAGATTCTCTCTAGATCACCTTTCTTTGCAGCTTCTTGGAAGTCAGCTTAGTCAAAAGGGCATCAATGGTGTCAAATCCCTTGACAAATCTCCTGTAATACCCTGTGAAGCCTAGGAAGGCCCTCAACTGTTTGAGTTTTTGGGGATTTCCAGGCCAGAATGGTCTCTATTTTGGCCTGGGGGGGCTGCACCTTACCCTGCCCACAAGGTGTCCCAGGTACACCTTTGACCTCTGCCCTATCTGGCACTAACTAGCCTTAAAAGTCATGCCTGCATTCTGCAGAGCCTGACATACTTACTGTAGCTGAAAGAGGTGGTCCTTCCAGCTGCTACTCACAACAGCTATCTCATCCAGTTAAGTAGCACTAAAGGCGCCCTTCCCAGCCAAAACCGCGTGCACCAGCCTCTGGAAGGTGGCAGGGCATTTTTCAATCCCAAAGGTATCACTTTAACCTTACTAACAGTGGCCCTCTTGGGTGGAGAAGGCTGACCTCTCCTTAGCTCTTTCAGTTGGGACAATCTGCCAATAGCCTGAGGTCAGAAAAGAAGTGCTCAGGAACTTGGTAGCCCTTAACCGATCAATGAACTCCTCAACTCTGAGAATGGGATGAGCCTCAGACTTGGGGATTGAGTTGAGCCCCATGTAGTCCACACAGAACTGCAGTTCTGGGGCAGGGAAGCACCTGGTGAGGCAGTTTTTGCTACCAGTACTACAAGGCTGGACTAGGGGCTACTGGAGGGCTTAATCACCCCCATCTCCAACTTCATAGAGGCTTCCTCTTTCATGCTAGCCCTCAGTTTGTCAGACGGCCTGTAGATTTTGATTTTGTCAGGAGGGCTGTCTACTGTAATGTCATGAGCACACAAAGTTATAAGCCCAAGAGTCAGGGAAAACTCACTCCTGGGCTGGTGACAGTCCCTCAACTGCTGTGGGGTCAGGCTAGAGGAAAGGGTCACACCCCCATGGATCCATCTTCCTCTTGTGATGACAGGAGGTCAATGCAAGGTGTACTCTCCTCCTCCTCCCCAGTATCTGTTACGAATAGCATTGCGACCTCAGACCTCTCAAAGTGGGTTTTGAGATGGTTGATATGGAGGACACTTAAGCGGTGTCTGGGAAGTCTTGAGGTCTGTAGGTTGGTGGCCTCCCCGTCCCTCTCAACTATTTCATAGGGCCCAGTCCATGGTCTCAGAGGGCCCTGGACTCCACTGGCTCCATTGTCCACACTTTCTGCCCAGGCTCGAATTCCACAGGGGCAGCCGTCAGGTCATACCACTGCTGCATTACCTCCTGGCCAGCCTCTAAGTTTTCAGAAGCCTTCTTCCAGAATTTGGCCATCTGATTCTGGAGGGCTAACATGTAGCTAACCGGATCATGGGGAGGCTCCCACCCCTACTTAACCAGACTGAGAGGTCCTCCTACAGGTTGACCATACAAAAGCTTGTAGGGGCTAAATTCAGCCCCTTCTGTGGTACCTCCCTGTAAGCAAAGAGTAGGCATGGTAAGAGGAATGCCCACTTCTGTCTCATGGCCTCATGCAGGCCCATAATCATGCCCTTTATTTTCTTGTTGAATCTCTCAACAAACCCATTGGTTTGTGGATGAAAGGGGGTAGAAAACTTATAGATAACTCCACATTCCTTCCACATTGACTGCATATATGCAGACATAATGTTGGTGCCCCTGCCAGACACCACTCCATTGGGGAAACACCCTGGTAAAAATCCCCTTAGGTCCCTAGCCACAGCAGGTATAGTTGCAGTTCTGAGAGGGGCCTCGGGGTATCTTGTGGCATGGTCCACCATGACCAGTATAAACCTGTTGTCAGAGACTCTCTTGGGCTCTAGGGACCCTACAATGGTGATGCCCACCCTTTCAAAGGGGGCACCAATGTTAAGGTAAGTCTTTTCCCTGCCTTCCCACTGGCATGTAAGGTCAAGGAGGTCCTGCAAAAAGCATCTCAGGATACCTTCATCCAGGGCCAGTAAAAGTGAGACACCAGCCTGCCAGGGAAATCTCATGAGTCACCCCAGTAGGAATACCCTGTAGCATTGGTGAACAACCTCAAGCCTGTGTTTTCCCCATGCATAGGTGCCTTAGGCTCACTGTACAGGAGAGCATTCTCCCAGTAGATGCAGTGATTTCCAGAGGTATCACCAGCTGCCTCGGGTTCAGTCTGTTGCCTCATGCCCTCCAGGATTGGACACTCTCTCTCTCTGCCTTACAGAACTCCTCCCTGATGGCCCCTCTTCTGCTTCCGATCCAGCAAGCTCAGGCAGGTTACCAAGGGAGTCAACGTTCTCCTCAGTGGGCTCCAGGGCGGCCTCCTCTGTCACCCCATCCACCTCCTCTGGGAGACACTCAGGGGCTGGTTTCCCACACTCTTTGCCCTTCCCTTTCTTGGCAGCTGTCTGGGCCATTCTTTCAGGCTCCAGATTTCCTTGACTCCTTTTTTGGACAGCCATGGACCTAGTTGTCTCTCACACCCGGTCAGGTAACCCCAACATTCCCAGGTGTGATCTGAGCTTCATTTCTGTCAAGGCAGTATGCTTAAGATTATTCTCTAGCAAACAGTCCACGGCTCAGAAGACCTGAGACCCCCATCCATTCAAAAGGAATAGGAGTCACAGGGTAGTGGCGCTCATGGTTATCTGCTACTGCAACCTGGTGGAATGTATTGGAAATCATTTGCTCTGAGGACACCAGGTGGCACCTTACCGTAGTCATACTTGTGCATGTGCCCCACAGAGCATCCACCCTCTGCCCATAGATGGTGAACCACTGGCCATACTTTACAGAATTAGAAGGCATGTAGGCTTTGGGCACCATCTCCTTATCTCCAGGGACACTAGGGTAACCTCACTGACAACATCTACTAACTGGGACCATCTCCTCCCAAAACACTACAAACACTACACTAGCCAACCCTGGGGGTTTACCTGCAGTGTGATGCTGTGCCCTCTTGGGGCATCTGGTATCACCCTTGTAATGCCCATACTCATAACGCTAACATCTTTTGGGGTTAGATTAGTTGTGACTCTTGTGAGAGAAGCCTTTCTTTTGGTGGCCAGACTAGAATTGGGACCCTTTCCTTTAAGAACTATTTTGGGGGTCTTGAGAGGACTCCTTTATATCTTCCCCCTCTTGTGGTGGGAACACAGACCACCCTTATGGGAGTCCCACCAGATGCCTTCTGGTACTGGCCCAGAGGTCCTCCTCCTTATCAGGCTTTCTGAGATCAGTCAAATTGCTATCTACCTGGTGTCGGTACACCTTTGCAAAACAAGCATGGAGCATGTGCTCCCTCAGAGTTAGGTTGTACAGCCCAGTTAAATCATCTAACTTGCTGTCCCTCACCCAGGTCTACAATGCCTTGTTAACATAATCCATCAAGTCCACCCAAGACTGGTTTGGGAGTTTGTGACTGTCCCTGAACCTTTGCCTATATTTCTCAGGGGTCAACCCAAATTTGGAAAGGAGAATGACCTTCAAGGAGCATACTTGGTTTGGTTACCTATATCTAGTGTTAGGAGTGTATCCCTCCCCACCGTGGGCTTGTACCTCCACAAGCCACCCCCACCCAGTACTCCTCTGGGACTTTGTGTACCCTCAAGGCTACCTTATAGGCTGAAAACCATTTATCTATATCATTTCCCACCACATAACTGGGCATCAGGTCTTTGGGCATGCAGGCTCTCATCTCTCCATTGGACACTGATGGTATGCTGCCCACCATTATTGCTGTTATCTACTTGCTTGGTTTTCATGTCCAAATCCTTGAGCTTGAGGTCATGGGCCAGCCTCTTCTTCTCTATCCATAGTTTGGTTAGCGCCAGTTTGAATTTCCTGTCCTCCTTCCTGGCCTCCAGCTCCTGTGGGGCAAGCCCCCATGGCGGACACACTGCTTCCTGCTCCATCCTGGGCATGTGGGTCATCCAGGTCATCTACTGGGGTTGTGGTGGGCTCTCCTGGCTGCTCAGGGCTCTGAGCTTGGTCCTCTCTTCCTCTTCTATCTGTGCTTCCCCCTCCTCATTGCCATCCACCTCATCCTCCTCTGAGGTGGCCTCCCATTTCTGCACCTTCTTAAAAGCTTGAGGGCCATCTGGCGATCCAGCTTGATGGCTTTCTTGTCTGCTTTCGGTCCCTTCTTTTTTCAGAGTTTCAGCAGTTCAGCCTTAGTAAGGTTGTCAAAGTTGCAGGCATCCATCTCCATGCTACATAAAGGGGGTTAGGGCACTTAAATTTATAAAAGGGGTGAAAAGTAGCCGATTAAGAATTTTGAAAAAGAGGTCACTCTTGTGTCAAATTATTTATCCGGGATTTTTGTGTAACACAAATCATTGTATGGTTCTGCACAAACACAAGTCCTGTTCCACACCCTGAGCACTAATGTGAGAAATTGGATTACTGGTTCACTGGGGTGTGAGCCGTGGTCAAGCAACAGCCAGAATCCCTTGTAGGGTGAACCACAAAAAGTCACTAAATTAACCTGTGCTTAACCCTGGGTAGCTTGGCACAAATAGCGGTCAGGCTGGACATAGAGGCAATGTGTAAATATTTATGCAGCACGCTAACAGTAATACAGTTAAAACAAAACACAAGAAAAATCCCAAACCAATTTAGAAAAATAGAGTCAATTTCAAGAATTCATTTGACACCAAACAACACAAATCCAGTCAGTAGAACAGAAGTTATGATTTTTTAAAGTTTTAGGTTCAAAACACCTAAAAGAGAAAAGCGCCAACCACGGACATCTGGTCGCGCTAGACCGGGGCAAAGTCAAAAGTTGAGTTTGACCGTCATGGAGCACGGTTCGGTTACAAGAAGTGTATGGGGCCTGGTCCGCGCTTACCTTGGGACTCAGAAACATTTTGAAGAGAAATTGTCAGAGGTGGTAGAAGTTCAGCGGGGCAGGGATGCACGAGTGTCTGAGGAGAGATTGTCAACATTGGATAACCATGGAGCTGAGCCGGGGTAAAGATTTTTACCTTCAGACTTAGTTGCCAGAATAGAAGTCGAAAATCTCCAGCAGGGTGAAGCAGAAGGCTGCAGCCGAAACAGGTCCATGAGGTCGATTACCCCAAAGGACCGCTGAAACAGATTTGCTGCTGTGGCGAGGAACGTAACGAGAGAAGCTGCAAAGTCAAACTGACCGGCAATGCCTCTCGAGCAGATATGTTGAGCAGGTTGGTCCCGGTCTCCTCCTGGTTCTCAGAGTACTTTTTGGCGATTTGGGCACCTGTAGCACCACAACCAAGGGTCCAGGGGTGGATGGAGACCTCTTGGGGGTTCCGGACTCACTCAGGCTGGGTCCAGGTGTGGTTTCAAGAGAATGGAAGCCTGTTTTGTCCCTATGGCTCTGTACAGGAGGCCAGCAAACTAGCACTTGGAATCACGTCTGAAAGTCCTGAGTGCAGTTGAAGATGCAGAGCTAAACAGCAAGCTTGGCATCTGAGGGTTCAAGCAGGCTCCAGGCAGCAAAGCAGTCCTTCAAGGTACAGCAGCAGTCTGGTTGAGTGCACAGCAGGTCACAACAGCAGGCAGGGCTCTGAGAGTCCTTCACAGGTCCAATAGGGAACCGAAGCGAGGGAGAGCACTATTTCTGTACCCTGGAGCCCTGTTCCTAAAAGGTAAAAGAAGTTTCTTGAAAGATTTTTTGAAGTTCTGGGAGTTGCCAGTGGGACTGCTAATTCTATTGTGTGACTGTCTGGGTGGAATTCACAGAGTCCTAACTGTCAGTTACACCCAGTTATGTGACCTAAGATAGGCTGCAGGCACAGAGGGCTAATGGCAGGAAAATGCAGACTTTCTAAAAGTGTCATTTTCTAACTTGTAATGATACATTAGACTTTAACATTAAAAAGAGTTTATCATTACAAGTTCATAGGTACCAAACACGATATATCTACTTCCTCTCATATAGTAATCACAGCTTTTTAGATGTAGTAAGGAATCCCTAATGTTATCCTATGGGAGAGGTAGGCCTGACAGTAGTGAAAAATGAATTTGGGAGTTTTTCACCAACAGGGCATGTAAAGCTTAAATACATGTCCTACCTTTCAATTACACAGCACCTGTGCCCTATGGACTATGTGAGGCCTATCTTAGGGGTGACTTATATGTAATAATAGGAGAGTTTAAGGCTTGGCAAGGGGTTTTAAATGCCAAGTCGACATGGCAGTGAGACACTGCATTCAGGCTGCAATGGCAGCCTGGGACACGTTTTAGAATGCTACTTAGGTGGGTGGCACAATAAGTGCTTCAGACGCACTGGTAGCATTTAATTTACAGGCCCTGGGAATATGGTATACCACTCCATAAGGGACTTAAAAGTAAATTAAATATGCTAATTAGGTATATGCCAGTAGTACCATGTTTTAGGGGCGTGAGCACAAGCCCTTTAGCCCTGGTTAGCAGGGGTAAAGTGCACAGAGTCCTAACGCCAACAGATGCAAAAATCCAGGAAAATGTAGGCAAACAGGCACAGACAATTCTAACAAGCTTAGTTCGTACCTTAAGTTTTTGGGTTGTTTTCTAACACCATGGTGTATATAGATAATCGGCGGTCAGGAAGAAAGAGATATAAAGAACATACCACTCTGTTTTATTTTGTAGTAGTGTTTTTTAAAGTCTGGATGGCCCATATAAAGACAGTGTTTGCAATAACTGTTCATCATTTGATCCTAAGCTGGCCGTGCTTCATAGCCTCTCTGACCCCATATGTGATGCTGACCATAGGCATATTCTTACTGACAGCCTCTGTGCTGCTCTTTAGGGCTCTGCATTCTCATTACTTAAATATGTGAACACTCGTATCTTCCTGTTTGGTATGCATCTACCTAGGTGCAAGAATTTTCTTTTCTGAATAGTAACCTATTATTAATTATCACTCTTGACTCTTGCAATGCTTACCCTTTTCCAGTGGCTTTATGTGGATTTTTATTAACAATTGTGGCAACACAAAAAGGTGATGGACGGAGTGTTAAACAATGCAAACACTCACCCCCAGTCAGAGATCGCGTTTTAATCCATCGTTCTTTTGCTCACCATGCCACCCCAGTTTGGACCCAGCCATATGCAAATCAGTCTTGAACCTGTTCTTCATAGGAACAGTCCAGCTCGAACTGCAGGCCTGGTCCTCCCTGGACTGGAAACAAGCATCCTGGGACCGGTTTCAGGGTATCACCCTTCATCAACCAGGTTAGCTTGAATCCAGTGGCACAGTGAGCACGGGACCCAAATCTGGGCATACCCTTCCCACTTAGGGCCACTTTAGCAACACAAAAAGATGAAAATATATATATATATATATATATATTTATATATATATGTACAAATTACAGATGCCTGAACTGTAATGTTTCTTACATTATGAGCAGTGTTTTTACCCTCATTTGAGGCTGATAAACTTGTGACATCTGTTATTTCTGGGGGGTAATGTTGTGATTTTAAACTACTTTTGCAGTTTGTATTTGGGCACTGTTCTGCCTTGGTTACACCTTTTCGCCAGCGGTGGGCCATCTTGCATGTTCTAGTGTTTTTTCTTTGTTGGCTAATACATGACCAACCTCGTATAAAAAGAGAGGCTATGCACGGACGCACCACTGGCACAACAGAGGCATGCCCATTTGGGCTTGAACGCGCCCAGGGGCTGGGAATTCTAGGTCTCCTATTACATTAATGCATACTGGTGCTTAGCTCTGGACTCTGTCTTGCTGTGTCTCATTGCGTGTAAGTGTAGCATGGATCTGCTACATAGCCCTTGCTGCTGTCATCACTATGGTTATCAATTTATAATACATGGGATTCTGTAATCCCTGTATAAATGCCAGACTAATTTCTTTATAATCGGCGACTTGTGATGCACCGAGTCGCCGATTTTAAAGAAAAGACATCAGAACTCGACATTTATAAGTTATTAGAGTCCATTTCTTATGTCACAATGCTTGCTGCAGGGCCAGTAGCCAAGGTGAAAGGCAGGTCAGGTCATGGAGCATAATTGAAGCACCTGTTTAAAGCAAAGAAAACAGAACGCTGCTTTTCTTTGTTCTGCTCTATTTTTCTAGTTTACAATGACAAGCAGAGAGAACATGTTTAATTGTACTTGTTAGATAATTGGAGAAAAGCTACAATCTTTCTGCATGCTTCTACACATTCCGAGCTACTGCAGCCTTTATGTTTTTAAAAAAAAAACTGCTTTGCATTAAACTGTTTCAAATATCTGTTGGCAGAAAATATCTAGCAGGTTTTTGATGTCTTTTATTTTGCAGTAGAGGTTTTATTGTTATTCTTCATGTTTGCAAACATGTTGGCTCTTTTCATAGTAAAGAACTACACACCAATGTTTTAAGTATTTTGTGGAAAATATTATGTTCTGACCATATATTATATGGGATAAAGTAACCCCTGGCCTACATGATAATGATATTACCTTGGAGTTCCATAATCTTATAAAGGAACTCCTCTGTGACTTGGTGAAATATCCTTACATAGTACAGCAGGGGGTACTTTATCCCATATATATTGGAGACAGAGTCTGAGCCCATTGCTTTCTTTCTTACGGAAACGTGGGCGAGTGATCCTTCCATCCTCGATATTGCGATGGCTTTTCCTGATGACTATTGCTTTGTCAGACGCAACCGTCTGTACAAAAGTGGGGGAAGGGACTGCGATCATCTTTAAGTCCAAGTTCTCCTGCTTGATCGAAAATATCCCAGTTTCAGATTGACGGGGATTGGTTATCTCACTGTGTTTTTGTTTTTCTGGCTCTCTGATTTATCATCCACCAGGTCTGGCGTGTAGGTGGAGCTCTCTGTTGGCTGAGGCTCTAACCCCTTTTGCACTTAAATGTGCAAAATTTCACATTCTGGGAGATTTTAGCATTCACTGTGATGACTCTAACTTTAGCTTGGCATCCTCCCTTATTAGAGATCTGCAGCAGTTGGTTAGCACCCCCATTCATATAGCAGGAGGCACACTAGATCCTATTTTTAAACCTGCCTTCCCTTACCGTTGATCCCACCATACTTATATGGTTTGACAGCTTTGCCATCCTGGTTTCTGTACGCGGTGCTGAGGCAGGAGGGTTCACTTTACATCTACTGTGTATTCCTGATGCTGGTCTAAACTTAACTTTGTAGTTTTCTGCCCTCATTTTCACAGAGTTAGAACGCTCAGTGGACGTTCGTAGTAGAGTAGTAGGCAACTGAATCCGCTCCACATTAGACTCTGTTACCTCTGACACCAGGCAACAAACATAAAGCTCACTTACTTGCCCCTTGGTTTAGTGACTCCCTTTTAGCTCTGAAGAAAAGCTGCAAACATCTGAAGCATGTTTGGTGGAAACAATACACCCAGGAGAACAAAGTGAAGTTCAAAATGCTACTTGAAGTATCACAGGACTGCCCAGGCAGCCTGTACAGCCTTTTATGCTGAAACAATTTATACTACCCATAATTTATCCAAAGAAGTCTTACATATAATAAAGTTGGTTATGGACCCCACTGTGTCGTCATGTCCTCCTCTATCGCAGGCAAAATATAATGAACTTGCCGACTTTCCCTCATAAAGGTCGCTGACATTCATGCCTCTTTCAGTAGATGAGGAACTGTCTACCGTTTCCGTTCCCGCTTCTGAATTCTACTTTGCAGCCTTTAATCCCTTAGATAATGCAAATTTCCTGGATCTCATGGGCGCTATTAAATCTTTATCTCTACTGTAACCTCTACCGCCTGAATTTTGAAAATGATTAGCTCTACATTAACACCAGTTTTGGTGAATTTGCTTACCTCCATGTGCAGTGGTGTCGTCCCCTGGCTTGGAAACATGCCATGGTAGTTACCCTGCTCAAAAATGCCTCACGTTGAGGGATCTGAGTTGACAAACTATCACCTGATTTTGCTTTTGCCTAGCTGTGTGAAGATGCTTGAAAAATACATCAGTTGCCAACTGTCAGAACATTTAGAATCTCATAACCTGCTCCACAAATCTCAATCGGATTTCCGTCATGGTCATATTACAGAATCCACACTTCTAGGGGTGACTGAGAACCCGCAGATCTGTTCTGGACATGGAGAACTGCAGCCTTTATCCTCTTGGGCTTGAGTGCAGCCTTTGACACTGTCTTATACCCAGTGCTCCTTCAGAGATTAGTCAAAAGTGGCTTCTAGGGCACAGCTTTGCTATGGTTTCGCTCCTTCTTGCAGGATTATTTGTTTTAAGTTGTCTTGAAACCTTATGAGTCTGCCGTAGCTCATTATTTGCTTCATTATGCCAATCTGTCTGTTTCGGACAACTTTAATGTTTATGCTGAGGATCCTACTACCTCGTTAGCCACCCTACTTATTCAAACTTTGGCTAGTTTTAACTTAATCTAACATGTCCAGGCCCTCACCCATCAGGCTGGACATATGCTTGACCTGATTTTCACTATTATCCCTAGTCTGCTGGTCAAGGACCCGGAGCAGCTGATCCAGTCTGACCACTTCAGCTTTCCTTTTGCTTTTCTGGGTCCTTCTTTACTGATTAGGAATACCCCCACTCCGGAATTGAAAAGGAAGTGGCAGAATGTGTCGGAGGAATCATTTGCTCAGTACCTTCCCTCTATTTCTACAGGGAACAGTTGAATTGGACATTTTGATTTTTGATAGTTGGATCACTAAATCATTAGACCAGCTTGTTCCCTTAAAAAAGTATGTGGTGAAAAGACTGAGGCTGTCCACGCCGTGGTTTTCCCAGAATAGAGAAAAGTTGGTGTAAAAAATGTGAACGGCGCTGGAGGAAATCATATGATTCTAAGGGTAAATCTCATTTTAAAGCAGCACTAAACAGCTTTCGCAAAAAACACACGCATTGCCATGAAAGAACATTTTGCTCTTCAGAGTAAAACAGCTTTTAAGTACTTTAGAGAGGTGTTTGAAATAGTGAGCTCATTTGTCTCTCATCAAAGGACCAAGACAGCTTCTTTGATGAGAAGATCCATAAGCTATACTCCTCTTTCTTTGATTCTCTGAGGGAGAATCCAGTCATTAGCTTAACAGATACAGGGGACACAGAACCCACTCCTGCTGCCTCCTTTTGACTTAAACCTTTTTTGATGTGCTTGCCCATATTTTGGTGCTCCGGATGATGTCTGCCCCCCCACCCCTGCACATCTCCAGACTTATGGCACAATATCTCAACCAACTGCTCAATACATTTTGGAATACCTCACTTACTTCTGGAGTCTTTCCCTCTTGTTGGAAACAGGCATCGCTTCTGCCTGTGCTTAAAAAGCCTAGTGCTGACACAAATGTATTGAGCAACCAAAGGGCTTTATCTCTCCTCCCAGCACCGGCAGAAATCTTGGAGAAACTGGTCACCCAACAACTATCCACTTTTGTGGAGGCCAATTCCATTCTCCACGATTCACAGTCGGGCTTTTGTGCAGGTTTTAGCACGGAGCCAGAGGTGATCGACCTTGTCAGGGAGAATCTAAACAGAAGCACACCAGTCCTGGCAGCTTTTGCCACTGTGTCACACTCGATCCTGCGGAACAGACTTGGCAAACTGGGCATTCAGTACAAGGCTTTTCTATGGGTCAAATCTTTCTTTGAGGGCAGATCCCAACAGGTGTGTCTACACCATCATTTTTCTTCACCCAAAACATTGGTTTGTGATGTATCATCTGGTTCTGCCCTGAGCCCGCTCCTGTTTAATCTGTACTTCTCCCCCCTGGTAGAACATATTGAATCTTGGGCCGTTAAGGTAGTGTCTTTTGCTGACAACACACAGCTTCTTTTCACCTTTCAAGACAATACTGAGGCTGTGTTCCACAACTTTAAAGAGCCTCTCAGAGGAGTCGCAACATTGATGGAGGCAAATTGTCTCAAACTAAATTCTGATAAAACTGATGTTCTGGTTTTTAATCAGAGCGGTCCTCCTCCGCTATCCCTCTGGTGGTCTGCCGAACTTAATACTCCTCGTAATCCTACCTCTTTGGCAAGAAATCTTGGCATCATCTTTGATTTCTTGCTCTACTTTGCTACTCCAATTAAGAAAATCTCATCAACCAGTTTCTTGAAGCTGAACACCATACAAATTCCTTTATTTGGTTCCTGAGGAAACAAGAAAAACAGTAGTCCATGCGTTAGTCAGTTGTCGCCTGGACTATTTGAATAGACTCCTCCTTTGTCTCCTGGCATATGTGATATGCTGACTCCAAATAATCCAGAATGCTGCAGCGAGACTATAAAGGAGAGTATCTCGCCGCCATCATATTTCTCCTCATCCGGACAACAGCACTTGCTTCCCAATGGAACAACGCATCAGTGCATCAGATGTAAAGCTCTGACACTGGCTTTCAGAGCCTTGCATTGTGAGGTCCCTCGTTATTTGTTAAACTGACTGTGTTCATACGCCCAATAGAGGGTACTCAGAGCCAACAACAGCCAACGTCTGTGGATTCCCACATTTTTGAACTACATCGTAGAGCCAGTTCTTCTATTGTTCTCACAGCTAAATTTTGGAAAAATATCCCACCCCACCTGCGCTGGGTTGATCTCTGTCAGTCTTAAAAAAAAAACAACTCAAAGCATGGCTATTTCATAATGTTTAGCTTCTTCGTTAACGCAGTGAGCCTGTACTGTTTGCTTGAGTGCCGGGATGCTTCCATTTGGAACAGCTGTGCGTGTTATCAAGTATTGTTTCATTCATTCATACTGTGCAACATCCGCCATACAAAGCCCAAAGTGTTGTGCCATATGCACAAATCCATTGCTAAATCTGGACCTTTATACCTAAGGATCCTTGTCTATCCTTACGTCTCGAACCATAGTTTTACACTCAGGTAGTCAGATTCTAGCTGTGGTTCCCACTAGCCAAACAGACAAACTGCATAGTACATGACTTTTTAACAATGAGAGACTTCCCTACACAGATCTCTAGTTCAGGAAGCCCTAGTGAGGTCTGAAATTCATTGTGTACATTTGTATTTTTTATGAAATAATTGTATTGCTTTTAAACAGTTCTGATAGCCAGTACAAATATCTTTGTACAAGGCAGCCAAATATTGCTAAATCATTAAGATGACATTACTTCAAACAACACAGTAACTACTTAGTCCATCGTGCTCCCGGTCCCCAAGGTTTGGCATGTTTATGGAGCAAGCTCCTAGCGAGTTGTATGCACCCGTCCAAAGCCGCACACCATGCAGATAATTTAGGTGCTTAGGAGATTTTCAACACCGAGCAGTGTCTCTTTGAGTCAGAACAGTGGATAATCCCACCAGAGTGCTTTTATCCCATGATCTCAGATATCTTCCAGAATACCCAGTAAGGCTACTCTGTGGGTTCATTTTATTTTTGTTACCAGTACTTGAGTAAGCACCTTCTTGATAGCATGTTAGAAAGTCAGCAATTTGGGGACACAACCACACCACATGATAGAAATCAGCATCTTGGTTAGTGCATCAAAAGCAAGCTAGAGTAGGTAGCTTGTGTGTGTGCCAAAGGTGAAGGGGAATAAAATATATAACATGTAAATATTTCAGTTGGACTAATCGGAAACAGGAGGAAATAGCAATGATATAGGGAGTTTGCGAGCATCCCTCCTGTTGGTATTGTCTAATGGACCCACCCAACTCTCCTGACAACTTGTCTAGGGTTTTAAATACTAATGAACGATATATTTTGGGGATCCCTCCCTACACAACTTATCCCATTAGGAGTTTAACTTTGAGGGTTTTGTATTCTGAGGGTTCTTGTATTACCTCGTGTTGACAAGCCAGTGCAGAGCACAATTGCCAGTACTTATGAAATTGGGTTCTAAAAAGCAAAAATTAGAACTGCAGAACTTGAAATTATGTCATACATGATCCTTGCCATACCACCCCAAGAGAGGTAATGCCAAATCTATCCCATCTTGTGAACCCTTGCAATTGTGCAATGCGTTGAAGCCACTTCCCCTCCCATATGGAGTTTTCTGTGTAGGTCTCCTATCCCAAACAGTCACACATAATGCTTCTTGCCATATTATAAACACTAATATAGATAGTTCTGTGTGGTAGGCCGAGTTATCACCCCTCCCTGTTTTTTATGGATTTATGAGGTGGGCAGCCCAGTAGAATAGACGTATGCCTGCCATGTCCAGACCTTTGCCATACATTGATTGGCAACACTTGTCAAGGGCTATATTGTTGGGCTGGCAAGCCAAGGTCAGAGAAATGAGCATATCAGGGAAGTGAGGCTTTGAAACCATGTGGTTGGAATACTCGGAGAAACTTTGTGTTTTACGAGTGTAAAGGATACAGGAAAGTTCATCATTTTAAACAGGGAAGTATCATCATTTTAAACAAGGTTATGAAGCGGGAGCTGAGACCAACATTGGATATCCAGTTCCATTCTGGCAAGAACAGCATTTATGTTAAGTCTCCAAGTAACGCTCAGTTCAAGTGCTTGCAATTGTTGAAGACTTGATATATACAATAGTACATCATTGGCGTGTAATGCCAATTTACCTTCTGTCCCTTCCTCCCAACTTCAGCCCTACATCTGTGCATCACACCTCACCGAACGGCTGGGGCTCTTTGACCAGGGCAAAGAGTAGGGGGACATGTGGCATTCCTGCCTCATACCCCTACCGATATGAAACGGATAAGACAGAGCACCATTGATTTGCACCGGGAGTAAAGAAGCTTAGTAAATCTCCAAAATCGAGGTCCAACTCCTGTGCACACCAGGACCTTATCCAGGAAGGTGCAACAGCCTGGTAAAAAGCCACATGGATCAGGGTGAATGAGGTTAGGCACCACCCTCTACAGCTTGATGACAAGGGTCTTTGCAAATATTTTAATTTCAGAATTATTCAGGGGAATAGACCTTTTGTATGAACATTGACCCATGGCAATAATGGCTAGATTGAGTTATGATGGGAATGGGCTCTTGTTCTCTGCCTCCTTATAAAGGTCAAAGAGGTGAGGACTAAGTCTCACCTGAAATTTATGGTAGTACTCAATTAGGAAGCCATCCATTCCCAGTGTTCTGCCGGATTTCTTATCCTGGATCTACTATTACATCCATGATGAGAGGCGAATCCAGGTCTGTTAGTTCAGGCAGTGGCAGCAACAAAAGGGAAGTGTCTGCCACAGTCAACTGCATACAGAGGAATTGATAGTAATCTATGCATTTTACTGCAAGTTCAACAGCTTTACATTGTTTATCATCAAACCAGTCAAGGATTTCAGGGACTATACTGGAGGTCAGTTCACTCAAGGTCAGCGAGAAGAGAAGTTTTCCAGATTTGTCCACATACTCATACAGTCTTCTGGCTGAGGCCCTCTAGGACTGACGGGCCGCTTCAAGGGATATTTGTTGCAATGATGTTTTGTCTAACTCCAGCTGGCACAGATGATCTAGGTTGACTGAGTTGGACACCATTGCTCAAGTTGGAGGATGCAGGTTTTCAGTTCAGACATCTGTTTTTTGTTTCACTCTCTCCTTATCTTGAAGATATGTCTTGATCTTTACCTGCTGCCCACAAGGTACCAGTAGAGTTGATTGATGAGCCCTTTTTGGTTTCAAAGTAAGTCTGGATTTCTTCAGCTAGGTATTCAGAGTTTTTGGCATCTATCAAGAACCAGACAGGGCATTAGGTTGTGGACACATTTTCTAGGGGTACTAGGACTTAGGAGTATTCTATAATACCTTGGGGAAGTATGTTTGCAGGTGTTGTGTGCAGCATATCTGGCCAGGGAGGAGTAGGAGGTCAATATGTAAAAGTGTTCCATGTGCAGCTGACCTGTGATTATATCCCTCATCTTGTGGATGCCATACTCTCTGTGCCTCACAGACTCCCAACAAAGACATCCATGTCATGAGCAGTTTAGTTTCACACAGTTTACTCGAGTTGGAAGGTCCAGTTGAGTCCCCATCAGTGTCTGGGGTGCGTTAAAGAACAGTTCAACACTACAGTGTTACATGCTTCTATTGCTGTTTTAGCTGCCTGGGGTGGGACACAGAAGAATGAAAATTATGCTGGACACCCTCAAGGAGTCCTTGTACTCCAGTTTATCTACCTTGAGGGTCAGACATTATGACAGTATCACTGGGGTAAAGATCTATTTAGCAAGTTGCCACCCCAGGGGCACCCCTGATGAACCCAGCATGGAAGTCTCTATCATATCCATATTGGCATAGAAAGGGACATTTCGAGCCCAGTAGGTGAGCTTCCTGCAGCATAAGTACCGGGGATCTAGTTGCTTGGAGTATGGGAGAAGAGCTGTTCTCTTGATACAATCAAGCAGCCTGTTGACATTCCAGGACATCACAGTGAATTCCGTCATGGGGTTGCAGGGATTTTAGGTGTGTGAGTGGTGCTCTTGGCGAACCAGTGTTGGAACACCCAGGAGCAAACAGGTCTGTGTAGCCATGTATAGCTGTGGGCAGGACTTGTATATGTGAAGATAAATGCTTGGTGTGTCAGCTAAACATATGTCTAACACAAAAATAAACTAAGAAACCAACAACCTTCCTGGGCACCAAAAACTCCTCACTGCACTCTTCCAACCCAGAAGCTTCCATCGCCGAATGAAATCCCATAGAACGAAGCAAGCTAAGAACTCTTAGAATACATTAATACTGAACCTCCTCATATGGAGTATACGTGGCAAGGATTAACATGTGGAATTGGCCAAATTCATTCTTTTGAGTTCATCTGCAAAGTCAGTCTTAAGTCCTGTTAGTGCTCCGGGGGCTAGCAGGCAGAGGTTTACACTTTCAGGAGATAGTTCCTCAGTGAGTTTCTACTATATGGTCTTCTGCAGGGCCATCTTGTGTAAGTGACACCCAAAGCTGGTTGCTAGAAAAGGTTTTGAGATTGAAGTCAATCAGTGGCCGATGAAGCAGTGGTCCTTTCAGGGTGACCCTGGCTTCAATGGGATCTCATTAATCTTTTTGGCTGAGAAAGAACAGAGGTTATCAGAGTCCATCACTCCAGCGGGACCCATTTGTGGGATGGGCAGGGATAAGGAAGCTGTTCACTCAGCTTCCCAGCCACCTACTCCTTTAGGGGTTTCAAAGAAGTCGGCACATGAATCATGGATCACATTTTAGTTTAGCTAGGAAAGTCAGTATATATTTTAAGTTCATGTCCTGGAGTTTCTGTTTGACAGCCTCAAATGATGGCAAGTTTTATGTAATCATCAAAGATCATAATGGGTGTTCATTGAAAAGATAGATTGTTGGCATTTCTTGCTTCCCAGAGGATGGTGTCACGGTCCCACAAATTCAGGAATCAGGTAATTATATTCCATGGAGAGGCCCATCAAGGGAGGGCCTCTGAGCCAGGGATCTGTGGGCCCTTTCGAAAAGGGGGTCAAGGGAGCCTACCAGGATCTATGACTTGAGCCACCTCTCCAGGAATTTCTCTGGGTCAGTGGATCCAGATGTCTCAAGGAAACCCGTGAATATGAATCTGACACCTCAATCTGTTTTCAGCATCTTCTGCCCTGTCTTCAAGGTGTCTGTTAGAGGAGAGTAACTTTTATATGCTTGCTTTAGGGGTTGCAACATTGTCCTCCAGCAAGGATACAGGGTCCAGTTGATTAGCCGAATAGCCAGGTCTTCATGGACTATTGGAACTCTGGAAAAGATGGGGAGATCGGGAGATGAAAGGGTAGCTTGTTCCATGTCTTTGCTGTTAGGTAGGAGAAGGAGGGACCTCTGCATCTGCTACATCGGATGCAGAGGTGAGGGTTAGAGAAAGGAAGGCAGAGCGGAGGTGTCTGGTGGGCTGATGTAAGTTCAGGTGGTGGTTCAAGTAGGCGGGTCCGCAGTTCTGTAGGGCCTTGAATATGTGGGTAAGGAGCATGAACTGGCACCTTTTCTGTACAGGGAGTCAGTGGAGTTCCCTGAAGGAGAGGGTAATGTGGGTTCATCTAGGGAGATCCAGGACGAGTTGGACTGTAGCTCTCTGTATGGTCTGTAGTCATCGAAGGAGGTGAGTTGCGACCCCTGCGTAAAGAGTGTTGCCATAGTTCACTCAGCTGGAGATGAGGGCCTGTGTTATGTGCATCTTGAGCCCTGGGGTAGCCATTTGAATATCTTATGAAGCATGCTGAAGATGAAGAAACAAGAGGAGGAGACAGAGTTAGCCTGAGTCGTCATGGTTCATTTGCTGTCCAGAATGATGCCTAGGTTTCTAGTGTCGTCAGTGGGGGTAGGAGTAGGTCCGAGTTCTAAGTGCCAACAGAATGTGTTCCATGGGTAGCTTTTGTTTCTGAAGATCAGTACCTCTAGCTTGTCTCCGTTGAGCTTCAGGCAGTTGTTATTGATCCAGTTGGCAACATCTGTCATACATTTGTGGCAGTTGGTCTTGGTATTAGTGGTGTCTTCGGAGAGGGAGAGAATAAGTTGTGCGTTGTCTGCGTAGGATATGATGTTTAGTCTGTGGGTTTTGATGGCCAGAGGCGTCTTACAAATGTTGAAGAAGGTGGGGGCTGAGTGAAGATCCTTGGGTACTCCACAGATTATTTCCTTGGGTTCCGAGGGGAAAATGCAGACTTTAGGCGTTCTTCTAGTGAGAAAAGAGGCGATCCATCTGAGAGCGGCTCCTTGGATGCATATGTTGTGCAGCATTGTGATAGGTGTATGGTGGGAGACCGTATCGAAGGCTTCCGAGAGGTCACGGGGATCAGAGCCGCAGTCTCTCCTCTGGTGAGTAGGAATTGGATGTCAGTGGTGATTGCAATAAGGGCTGTCTCGGTGGGGTGGTTGCTGCAGAATTCAGATTGGGTGGAGTTGAGTAGGAGATTCCGTTCCAGATGTGAGGAGAGTTGTTGGTTGATGGCTTTTTTTAATACTTTGTCAGGGAATGGCAGCAGGGAGATGGGTCGGTAGTTGTTGAGTTTGCTGCGGTCTGCCGATACTTTCATTAGTAGGGCATTGACATCTGCGTGTTTCCAGTCCTTGGGGAATGTGGCCGTGGCAATTGAGGAGTTGAACAAGGTGGCGGACTCTTGCTTCACCTAGGTTGAAGATGTGGTGAAGGCATGGGTTGGTTGTGGCCCCTGAGTGGACTGCGTTTATGATGGAGGCGGTGTCCTGTGGGGTGAGCGGGCTCCATTTGGTTAGTCAGATGTCTGTGGTAGTAGAGTGGGTTGTTGTGTTGCTTGAAGAATTCGATGGCCTTAGGCTGAGGTTTGATGTTTCTGTAGATGTTGCCAATCTTGTTGTGAAAGACGTTTGCAAAGTTGTTGCAGAGTTCCTGTGAGGGGGTAATGTTGTTTGTTGCAGCTAGGGGGTTGGAGAATTCTTTGACGATCTTGAAGAGTTCTTTGCTGTTATTGGAGCTTGATTAAATGATGAGGATAAGTTCTTTTTCTTCAATTCTCTTGACTGTGTGTGGTTGTGGTAAACAGGGCTGTCTTGAAGGTGGTGTAAAAGTATACTCACAGCGGTCTTGTCACTCGTGTCCTTGCAGGTGCGCCATCTCCTGTCCAGTTTAGAGTGTTGTTTACCAGTTCTGAGGTCTTCAGTGTACCAGCTAGCTTTCTTGGTGGACCTTGTGTGGATGTTGTTGCCGATGGGAGTGATGCAGTCGGCACAGTTGGTGATCCAGTTTTTGAAGTTTCTGATGTCACAAAGTTCTTGTTGGAGGAACGAAACATCTGCACCAACTTTGCCAATCGTTTGCTTCTTTTGAGGAGTCCTTGATAACCTGTAAAATAGTCCCAATGTCACCAGTGTCCATCAGTCAATGAGTTGGCAAGCTTTCAGCCTGGAAGCCATTGACACTTGAGGGTTGGGTAGTTAATTTGTCAGTTTTGGTATGGACATGCATGGCTGGCCTTTTTTCTTTCCCCTTGATCTAAAGCAGGGTTTCAGTGAAGTACAACAGTTGAGTTAACAGGGAGGCCCAACAAGACGATCTCATCAACCAGTGTCAGTGTAAACCTCTGTTGCTTCAATAGGAAAGCTTTGTCCCAGTGATCCATATTTAGGTCAATGGCAGCCACAGTCTTGGAAACAGGGGGGCTCCCAGCCACCGCCCTGGCCCCTCAGGACAAATGCAAATCATGAATGAATGAATGAGAGAGTTGTATTGCTCTCCTTTTATCGTATGACTGAGCTGCCAAAACTTCTCTGGAATGCACTTCTTAGTTTAAAGAAGACATTTATTATTATTATTTCACCACGAGGTTCCTGAGAGACAAGATTAGTAGGTTGGAAGCACACGTTTAAAAGTAGTCACAGCAATGAAAGCAAAATATATCAAAGTACTTCTCAATTGCAATGTACATAGCAAATACATGTGATTATATTATAGCATAACTTCAAAGCAAAGAATAAAAGTCAAAATTCATCACCGTAGGACCTATCACTGCTTGTCATCTTTCTTATGCCTGCAAGTTGATGACTCCTGTTCAACTGCGAGAAAGAGATTTTCCACCCAAACGGGATGTCAGGCAGCTGACATCCGCTCCTGACTGAAGTCCTGGGAAATTTCCCCTTGCTGCTGTCCAGGGACATCGTCTTATAATGCAAAAAGCCTGCTAACATGCCCCTTAGTCAAAACATGTTGGCTACTGTACATAATGGGAACAGAACAAGAGTTGGAGAGTGGCAAAGTCTCCAAACCTCGCTCGTCCCCAGGCTGGATAGAAAGGAAAACACATAATATACGCTCTCTTATCACACTAGGGTTCGGTGTAAACACAATACGAAAAACACAGTTTGGTCTATCATATGGAAAAACACAGCTCATCTGCAGTGTCTCAACTGCAATGTCGAACTCCATGTTAAAGCCAATAGGCAACTAAACTGAATACAAAATGTAATGTCTAATGCCATGTTAAAGCCAATAGGCAGCTAAACTGAATACAACATGTAATGTGCTACTGGTGAACATTGAACAACTAATATGCGCAGTGGTGAAACACAAAGTCATTGGTCAAACACAATTAATGACATAACAAGAGTCTTCTATAGTGTATTCAAAAAAGTGAGTCCTTGCGCTTTTAGGTACTGAGAATAGTGGAAACCGAGGGCTGACCAGATTTGCTCATCCCTGATGCTTGAACAAGTGTTTTCAGCTCCTTCTTAAATTTTTCTTCCTGTGTTATGCATCTCATTAGTTCAAACAATTGATTATGCAAACTTGCAGCTTTAACAGTAAAGGATGAGCATCCCCACACTGTCTTTTAAAGTGGGAAACCACAATTAAGCCAGCATTACTAGACGGCAAGGGTCTTTTTCAGTGGTACTCCTTTAATCCTCTCATTGAGAGACATTCTTGGGGAAAACAGACGCGGTTACCTCTGCCTTAAACATCCTGGCTGAGTGGAGAAAGCACGAGCAGCTGGCAAGGGCCCAGGATCAAGGCTCTATCTTGGAGTCAGGGCCCATGGCCTTGTAGAGTAGGCATAGCCTGCCTCGCTGGATCTAAATCCTTCCAGCATCAGAACAGGCTGTGGCCAAGGGCCACTCCAGTCTGGACAGGGGCCTAAACCTCCCCAGCTCTTGCAAGCAGCCCCAGTGAGGGAGCACCAGGGGCCTGGCAGCTAGTGGTTCTCAGTGGGTGGGAGGAGGCAAGGAGAAAAGTGTCTCCACAGGATCAATCAAGGGCCAAGTGGTCACACTAAACCTCCAGGTCCAGTCTGAGCGGAGTCTCCTGTACGAGAGGAGGGGCCATGGTTCCCGGGAGTCCAAGATGGGTGACGGAGACCCTATTGGGAGAGCTAGGCATGAACCAGGCCAGGGCAGAGTTTATTCAGTGTCTATCGGGAACAGGAATGCAGACATGGGAGTGACATATGCCCACCACTCACCACTATGATGCATAGGCAAGTTTCAGGTTTAGGGGGACCCAAGGCTCTTGCTTATGGGGACCCCTCTTCATCAAACCACTTATCTCCCTAAGCCTGCTTGCCTGTTGCCTGTCTGTCGACCCAGGACCTGGAATGACTTGTTGTGCCCCCCACATTTCAGCAGGCCTGTCGGGATCCTCTAACGCATTGTCCTGTCTCACAGTGGCTCGCCCACTCATCGGCCTTAGGGCTACAGGCCACACTCCGGAGCAGGACCTCCGCTCAAAGCCACCATTGCACCCTCCCCCTCTGCGGTGCCTGCAGCCACAGTCTTCATCCCTAGGCCAGCCTGGATCCGGTACTGATATTGGGCTTCAGGCTGTAGCGCTCAATAGCAGTGGCCTGGGTGTCTCCTGCAACTCGCTCAGTCCCGCTGGGGCACGGACCCAGGGATCAGTGCTGCATGGCTGCCTTATCCTTGATCTAGTACAGGTGAGCCTCCCCAGAAGACTTGGGGGTCTACTTCAAGATATCTACTTTTGCAGGTAGCACCTTTGTAGTCATTGTCTATCGGCAAATGAATGAGGATGGTTGAGGTGCCGGAGCATTTCAAAATGTGCCCTCCATCTTGGCCACCCAAGCCATGTACCACATTTGTAATTTTATGATTAGTATTTGTTTTTGAGTGAATTGAGGAACTTTTCTGTATTAAATGCAAAACTACTGACTGGACATCGATTTATTAGTGTTGTGTGTTTTGCAGTGTTAGGAGTTTCTGACCGACACACCGTTTTTTGCCTGAGCAAGATTTGTACTGCCTGCCCTACTTCACAACCGTGTTGGCCAAATGCTAAAAGGGTTTGTGTGCTGCTCATTTTGGGTAAAATACAAAGGTGGCTCTTGGCGTTGGCCACTACCTTTGTTGATATTTTTCTTCAAGGGAATTTGGCTAGGGAACAGATGTGTTAGCCCACATAAGAAATAGTTATATATCTCATAACTGAAAGAAAACATGTTAATGAAGACTTCGTGTTAAAAACAGTAGGAAGGGTCTTTGCATGATGTAGCCCTGGAACAAATATAGTCGGAGGGCCTTTACTTTGTGAACTGTCTAAAAAAAATGTAATAAGAATAGGGGTTAGACTATGTACTCTCTGAGAAACAGCCTAGGAAGGGGCTTCACAATATGAAATAGTGAGAAAACTTCCTAGACAGATCTGTAGTTCAAGATTGGCCAGAGTGATCTAGTTTCATTGTGTATATTTATAGTTGTATATTTAATATTTAACTATGTGTTAATTAAAATATATTTTCTTTTTAATAGTAAAATCAATCACTGGACATTGGTTTATTGAGTCTCATTGTTTCCTTTGTGTAATTTTGAGTTTGTAGCCAACACCATTTTCCTGAGAAAGGCTTGGACTGCTCTCCCTTGCTATCCTGAGGATCAGTAGTAGTTTTTAGGGTCCAGCCGCTAGCGAGACGCTTTAGGGATTAAAAAGGGCTTGGAGCCCCGTCTACGTCACACGTGTCTTTCATTGATGCGTGTGCTTGCCTGTTAGAATCGGCTTGCTTCCATTAGTGGAAGCCACGCATACGTCATGCCTTTTCGGGTGGTTAGCCCTCCTCGAGCGCATCGGCAAAGAACTGAAAACATGCGAGGCTCGCTGTTTTCCATTCAGTTTGTGGACTACTTTTTCTCTATTTTGGCAACGCGATCTCGCTTGGCAGAAGTCGAGCCGAGCGCTTTTTTTTCCAATTGTGTTGGTTTGTCTTTTCAGCATGTTGTATTTGTCATCTATACGCGCTCAGATAATGTCATTTTCATTTTACAGCACACATGGTATTTACATTTTTGACATTGCCATGTCTCCTTTTTTTTTTTTTTTTGCTGTAGGCACAAGAGATCTGGCGCCAAGACTCGAAACCAGTTCTCCAGTTTCCAAGTCCGCAGATGTTTATTTTACACCACATCCTTTCTCCAAATGTTGGTGGGCATAGGCGTCATTCCAAACACTCTTTCATGGTGTTTGGCTAGGAGTGCCCGAGTATTGTTATTTATTTATTTATTTATTTAAAAAGCGATACTAAGCTTTGACGCCCGTCTCTGCTTGAATTTTATTGCATCTTCGTTCCCGCCCCCTCCTTCTCACATTGTTGCTGCAATTCTTCTAGCATCTCCCGCTGTTACTTGTAAACGAAAGCAAAGCCGCCGTCTTTTGATAACATTCTCGAACCCCTGTCCCAGGAGAGACTTGTGTATTCATCAATTCTTTAATTGACTTAATACTGAGGGAAAAGTCTTAAAAAGTAGGACTGGCGCACAGTGGTGTCCATTAGCAAAACCTGTACGTTTTTTCCCCAAAAATGAATACAACTTTAGCTGTTTAAAATAACCTAAAACGTTTAAAATAATCTAAAATGCAGTGCTAACATACATGTGTGAGCTGAGGACCTGCTGTGGTGATCTCTGCCTACAGACTTCTTTTCTAGTAACGAGCTATGTTTTTTCAGCCACCGACTCTGAGAGCTGAAGTCCGGCTCTCCAGGGACCTCTAGTAACAGCTTGTTACAACATAGTGCATCCAGCTATGAATAGTCTTATCCAGGAACCTCTATTAACAGCTTGTGGTAGTGCAACATAGTGCATCCAGCTATGTATAGTCTTATCCAGGAACCTCTAGTGATGGCCTGTGGTAGTTCACCATAGTGCATCCAGCTATGTATAGTCTTATGCAGAAACCTCTAATGACAGCCTGTGGTAGTACACCATAGTGCATCCAGCTATGTATAGTCTTATCCAGGAACCTCTAGTGACGGCCTGTGGTAGTGCACCATAGTTCGCCCAGCAATGTATATTCCTATCCGGGAACCTCTAGTGACGGCCTGTGGTAATGCACCATAGTGCATCTAGCTCAGTATATTCCTATCTGGGAACTAGTTCGCCCAGCACTGTATATTCGTATCCGGGACCCTCTAGTGACGGACTGTGGTAGTGCACCATAGTTCGCCAAGCACTGTATATTCCTATCTGGGAACCTCTAGTGACGGCCAGTGATTGTGCACCATAGCTCACTCTGCGTTGACGCTGGCTCTACAGAAACTTCCAACTATCTGTGGTACTTCACATTTGATCTCCCAGCGCTAGTGGCCGGACACCGGGTGCTGTAGTAGCAAGCTCTGTCCCTGCAGCTTGTGCGGACAGCACAACATATAGAAACTGACACCCAGGTCTTACTGGACGGGAGCATCATCTAAGTAATGGCATAAAAGAATTTTAAGAAAGATTGGTTCCAGGTACTCCCTTATTCCGCTTTGGATGCATAAAAAGGCTGCGTCAAGCAGAGCGACAAGTACAGGCCTTACTACACATTTCTCTTTTAACCGATCTCTAGAGTCGGTATATAAAATGTTGTTCAATGGTGTGCTATTTCTATTCTACCTTGCAACATGAAATTTGTATATCTCTTTAATCCCTGGCAACACAGCACCCAGGATAATGTGCTGCATGGCTAAACACTTATAACGTCCCAAAAGCGAGACCTATTGGCTATGCCAATGCTTTTTTTTTTTTAGCCAGGAACTCTGCATTGTGCGGCTTGTAGTTTTGTGTTTAGCTTTTTGAATATGTGCCTGTCCAGTGCAAACAGCCAGCCATAATTGGCCGATGAGATGCTGCATGGCATTCAGCCACTTGGCAGTTGATTGACTCCTTATGCCAACAAGCTCAGTGGGTGTCTTTAGGGTCTAACGCGAAAGCACTCTAGCCTATCCCTGGGGGCTTTTAACCTCGCCCACTCTTGTTATTCATTCTTTGTTCTGCTTGATTTAAATGCTTCATTTTTTTGGTGCGTTTTGTGTAATGCCCCTCGTTTGTGTGCAGAGTTCCCTCGTAGGCGATTTCACTAAGTGAACATTTTTGTTGCCCATCATATTAAGTCGAGCTTCCTCTTGTTACAGCTTGTGATGGCCCCTCCTCCGGTTTCAGTTTGCCTTTCATCCCAGCCGCTATCCTTTCTAGACATTCACGCAGGGAGTCAATAACTCACACGCTTATGCTGAAGGCAGCTGTGGCTCTTTGAATTGACTTGCTTGTATGAACTGTTTCACTTTTCATGTTTAATTCATGTGGCAAGAAAAGCCCAGTTAGGAATTTACAAGGCTAATAGCTCTAACTCAGCAAACGCAAGACCCATTGCATTGCAAATGCTTGTTAGATACTGCTATAGAGCTGTTCATGTGAGACTAGAAGTAGAGTCACTAAGCAGTAGGAGATTGTCTGCAAGCACTAAGTAGTCAGACAAGGAGGGGCAGAGACTCAACTGGTGTCACTGATTGTCAGTTTGGGTCCAATAGGAAGTGTGCTCCACGAAACCATAAATAAAAGATTCTAGTCACAACTGGTGCTTGGTAACCCCTGACTGCTGTAGGATCTCCTGACCCGTTTTACATCCCCCTGAACTAAAATGTAGGTGCATTGCTATTGCTCACTGTCTGACAAGAAATAAGCCCTGCTACTTCTGTTCTCCTCCAGCTCTCCCAAAAGCCGCAGCGATGGTCACTGGTGAAACAACCAGTAACAACTTGTCATGCAGGGTGTTCCAGCTTCTGAAGAGCCGAAAAAAAGTGACATGATGCCCTGTGGATTCCCTCCTCCTAAGTTGGGCGCTGCATTCAAATCTAATGACGCTACGGCAAATGGAGTGGGCTGATGGGTGGTGCATATTAGAGTAAGCAAACAAACAGCCAAATTCACTGTGGTGTGATCTATGCTTCTCTCCCAGCATGGACCAGGTTTTCTATTGCTTTGTACACTGTAGTATTCACAAAGAACTGCTGCCCTCCATCTCAGGGGTAATGACAGCAGTGAGTGGGGTGCATTATGTTGGTTTACCTAATGTGCGCGTATGGTGCTCTTCAGTGCATGCAGATGGGCTCAGTGGGACTTGCACCGTGGAGCTTTTTCCCTTGTTTTCCCCTGTTAAGCTCACTGTACTGACCTGGAAATCGGTGGTCACCCTAAATGGGTGCCATTGAATGGAGTAAAAATAACTTGTGTAGAAGTGCACTTGGAGTGGCATTTTTAAGTTTCGAAACCCGCATATTCAACCACTAAAAAAAACCATGTTCTAAGGCTTAAAGGTTACGAGTTTGAATCATGTCAAGGCCGACTCACCCTTTCATTCCTCCAAAGTCGGTAAATCGAGTACCATTATATTGGGTAATAACACCTGTTGTGTAGAGGATGTCGAAACTACATAGCTGAGTTTGCAGGACCAGTGGGATTTCAATTGCCTTTTGTTATATTAAACCCAGAATTTATGAAGTATCCAGTGATTTATCTCTTTGGACGATCTCTATTTTAATGGATTTGGCTTTCCCGAAGGCCTGACATAAAAGTAGGGGTTACGCAATGCAATACGCTGCGTTTTGTTTAATTTTGTTAGAGTTTTTCAAGTTCACCTTAACACGTAGATGATTTTTCACTCGTCTGTTTTCAGTTAGATGTGTTTGTTTTTTACAAGTCGACTTCTGACAAGCAAAATGGCAACGGTGTTGCATTCATATTCTATTTAGCTTGTGGTCTGCCACATGACAGCAGCTTCGCCTACCTAACAAGCATTGGTAACTCCAATAGGTATGGCTTAAGAATGAAAGTTCCTCTTGTGTGATTGATGGGTTTAGATCCTCAATGTCATCATAACATATGCACTCTTTGCACTTATGGATGCGTCCTTTCATCCATCCACTGACTCATTCCTTGCTTCATTCTGTAACACAACAGCAATGAAACACACACAATCTCCACAACATGTGCTGCTTTTTAATAATTAAATTAAAATTACCTATACACGAAGGACAATAGCATCCCATAATAGTCTCCTGGGATTGAGGAAGTGGTCATATGGGATGTGATGCACTGCAGATCAAATGATCGGCAAGCACTCCACCCATTAGCTCTGCCTGGAGAGCTATGGTATCGTCTTGTGGATTACCGCCATTAGCATGTACCGATTTGCGCACATTCAGTTAGTAGGGTAGGTGATCTCTCCCTGAGGTCACCAACAAACTAGTGCCAAACAGCAAGAAGACAAAGGTCATCATATTTGACTGATATCCCCAATAAGCACAAGCTGCATTGGATATTGGGAAACTTGAAAATAAGGTCCACACCCAGCTACACCTACTTGGGGATGTGGTGTGCAAGCAACGCCAAGCCCAAGGTGCACATGACAGGCACAGAAGAAAAGGGCAATGCAGCGATCTATGCCTTGGGCAAAGTTCTTTCCACCGTATCAAGTCGAGCTACCAAGGCTATACGGAGGGTAATCAGAGTTAAACTATTACCTTCAATTTGTTATGGACAAACAGCCTTCCCTGGAGCCCTAGTGGACACCATGGAGTGGGTGCAGTGCCGCACCTACAAGCATATCTTTTAAATCTCCACATATGTTTAAAACTCTTTAGTAAGCCTTGCATTTGACTTGAGCATGCAGTCCTTCGGGAACTGAGTGGCCATAGTCTGGTACTACTCCACACTTCGTG
Source organism: Pleurodeles waltl (assembly GCF_031143425.1). Lineage (NCBI taxonomy): Eukaryota > Metazoa > Chordata > Amphibia > Caudata > Salamandridae > Pleurodeles > Pleurodeles waltl. Next base: position 352,649,151 of record NC_090440.1, read on the forward strand.
CAACATCTTCAAACACAATGAAAAAAAATCTTGAAGGGCATTTTCATAAAAAAAAAAGAACCCCTGCTCAGAATACCCGATGGTGGCCTGCTCTACACTAAATCTGATCATGGACAACTGAAAAAAAAAGTCAGGTTCTTATACAGACAGCAAGATCTCAGTTCTTTTGAAGCGTTTCACAGCAAAATCCAGATCATACTTGACTCATACAGAGAAAGGCACTGCCATCCATACTTAAAATGTGCGTTAAGAAAGCTAATCCTCAAGCAGATCCTATTTGCAAGACTCATGGGTCTTCCAATCAAAGACGTAAACGGCTGCTGGAAGTCACTAGCAAATACTGGGGAATGCCGACTATGGCCCTCATTACGAGTTTGGCGGTCTTAAGACCACCAGACTCGCAGTGGCGGCCGGACCCCTGTGGTCGGGGCGGTCCAACATCCACATTACGACAGTGGCGGAGCCGCCACCGTCTGACAGCAGACACCACCAGGTTGCCATCAATCGACAGCCTGGCGTTCTCTGCAGTTGTAATCCGCCAGGGTGGCGCTGGAGAATACAGCGCCCCAGTCTGCCAGCCTTTACATGGTGTTTGGACCGCCATGGAAAGGCTGAAGGAATGGGGACAAAGGAGCCCCGCAGGGCCCCTGCACTCCCCATGCACTTGGCTTGGGCAGTGCAGAGGCCCCCATGGACAGCCCCGTCACGCTTTCCACTGCCCGAATTATGGGCAGTGCAAAGGGCGGCTGTTGCTGCTGCACCCGCCACACTGCTACATTGCCGCTGGCTCGATTTTGAGCCGGAGTCAGTGTTAAAGCCCTGTTTCCCACTGGCCCAGCTGGAAACTTGTAATAGAGCCGGCGGTGTTCTGGCCGCACTGGCGGTCAGATGGTGGTACGAGTTTGCCGGGGGGCCTCTGCCACCCGCCAAACACGTAATGAGAGCCAGTGTCATTCACAATCCTAGACTCACCTGATCTGTGCATGCCCGGGCCTCTTTAATTCACACACACACATCAATACAGCCTATCTTTCTAAAATACAGTGTATGTGTATGCAACAAGGCAACAGATCTCCTCTTCAACCTGGAAGCCCCAATAGAGTTGGCAAGATTCACCAAATTCATTGCGCAGTCACAACACCCGCTAAAATCAATCAAGCACTCATAAACTTTTTGGCACTTTTTTAACACGTCTGAACCCATGTAGATTAAGAAAAACTGACACTCTGAGGGATGAACAGCACTCTGCACTTTAACCTGCGGTACAAACCTGAAGGGCCCAGAGCTCAGTAATATCAACACAGGTTCCTACCATTTACCTGTTGTGAACCAGGGACTATTATTTACAATCAGCACATCGCACCTTAGCGACTCCTCCTCTAGGTTGCCTGTCTGTAAGCCCTAAAAGCACACTCCATGCCCTTACATCTTTCGCCCTTTTGACCCTGTCACCCATCCCAGGTGGCTGGAACTGCCCCAACAGGATCCTTTTGAAATTCCTGACCCTCCCCCCCCCTAAAAGTCTTGACACACCACCACTATAGCACCACGGTGCTCTCCGCCAGCTTTCTTACAGCTCAAAAACACAGACTTTGCTTTACCATCAGTACTCCACACTTTAGAGACTCTGTGCTTTCCCTTAGCCACAGGCAGGATTTTATCTTACTGTTTTTAATGGGTGATGAATGTTGTTTTATCAGTATTTTATATGTCATAACATTTTGTATCAATTTTAACTAATTGAAACAAATAAAGAATTACTTACACTCTTGAGAAACATTAAAATGAAAAAAAAGGAGAAGCCAAACTAAAGGACTGGCCAGCCAGTTCTGACACTGAAGAGACCACGTTTTCAAGTGGATGTACACGTAATCAGAAAATGCCATCATGCTCAAGGCAAGAGAGCCAGTGACTGAAATAGACTGAATCACTACCCCCCATGCAGTACACTGTCATGGACGGAAGTTGAGTACAATAACCATTCCAAAGTTAAAACAGCCGAAATTAATTAATTAATTGACCTCCAGTCTGATGAAGTCTGATCCTCCAAATGTTATGAAGCACTCCTTCCCCACCCCATCGCTAGGCCGATAGGTCAATTAATTAATTAATTTGGGCTGCCTTATCTTTGGAATGGTTATTGTAATGTGATCCAGGACCTGATAATTATTGAAGTAAACACGGATATTTAAAGGATGTAACTGGACATGTGAAATAAGTAACGGTTTAACTGATAGCAGCTTTTATTTTGAAAGCCATTTAATGCGCCCCCATTAGAGACAAGCTTAATATATATATATATATATATATATATATATATATATATATATATATATATATATATATATATATATAAAAATATGTGTGTGTATATTTGTATGTATATGTGTGTATATATATATATATATATATATATATATATATATATATATATATACACATATATGTATCCACACACACACACATATATATATTTACTAAAAAAACAAAGTTTGCAGGGACGTTCTAGTTAGGTTCAGAATTCACACACACAAAACAACAGAAATTCAGCAGTTATAGTTAATTCAAGAAACTATAACTTGTGCCCTAAGGTAACTATGACGCGTGCCCCCAACATGCACAGTCTTCTCATCAATAATTTCACTGCAAATGTTGCTGTGATATTATTAATAACATCAAAGAAGATATAATGAGTGAAATGAGTGATGTAATGTGTGGGGTAATTAGCAATGCATGGTGAGGGTGCGAGTTATAGTTACTTTAGGGCACAAGTTATACATTCTTGAGATAATGGTAACTGTAACTGCTGAATTTCTATAATATTATGGGGGTTATTCTAACTTTGGAGGAGGTGTTAATCCGTCCCAAAAGTGACGGAAAAGTGACGGATTTACCACCAGCCGTATTACGAGTCCATTATATCCTATGGAACTCGTAATACGGCTGGTGGTATATCCGTCACTTTACCGTCACTTTTGGGACGGATTAACACTCCTCCAAAGTTAGAATAACCCCCTATGTGTCTACATTCTGAACATAACTGTACGGTTCCAGTAACCCTGTGGCCAACCCTCCATATGCAGGTCATGGGACCAGGCCCTGCGACCAACCCCTGCATGCAGCCAACCCCATGGCATGGAGGCCCTGTGGCCAATGATGTAATATCACTTTGAATGGACACACTTAATATTGGAAATAAAGCATGTATACAATGAACATGAGTGGTTGCCAGCACCATTATGCATGTCTGGATGACGTGTGAACTCAGCATAATGTTTAGTATGAATGATGCAATTAGAACATAGGCTCTAAGGGGCGCCACATTTACAATCACAACCCATGTATAATTACAAGCTTTCACCCCTAGAGAGTGTTTGTGTAACATTAAGGCTTATGTTAACCACCTTCAGGCTACCATTTCTGCACCCATAGATCTTGTCCCAATGGGGTGCAGTACTCCCAGATGAAGAGCAAAAGCTCCAGCCTTGCGAGTGCTTGAAATTCACTGAAATCCTGGGGAGGTTATTCTTTTTGTGTCCCACCAAACTTAACGTGGGGACTTCCTCAAACCTTTTGGGGGGAGGCCATGCTGCTCCTTCAGCTCCTCCCACAGTGTTGCTGCCTTTCTGTGGTGAACCCATCCTCCTGGGGCCACCATGAGTGTAAAACTAGCGTTTTTCATTAAAAAATACAGCCTTGCCCGCAGGGCATTATAGGGTGCTCCTTGCGAGTGAGATGATTTTTTTTTTATTGGAATCTCTCTATCTGAGCCAGGGAGAGCAGCGTCTTGCTGTTTCCCTTTTGTTCCTCTGTTTTCCCTTTCATTCTTGTGGCCTTGCGCCGCTCTTTTCCTTGGGGTGCCCGGTCCCACCCGGACATCCCACGTGCAGGATCCCTCATTTGGGAACAGATCGGGAAGCCCACCCTCGGATGTCCTTGCCCGCTCCCAACGCTAGCAGCAGTAGTTTGGCCTGCCCGCTCCTACAGGCAGACACGTGGTTGCTGGCTGGCCTTCCTGCTCTCCCCCGACTCGGGGAGCGGCAAGGGTCGGCCACACATCCTCTCCTGGGCACCTTGGGTCCAGGAATGGGGTCCTGGGCCCCCTCTCCAATTTTGCAGCGGAGATTGAGGGTACTCCCTCACCATGCCAGCCTCTCGGGCCCAGGAATGGGGTCCTGGACCCCCACTCAATAAACAAGGAGGGGTGAAAGCACTTACTCTTTCCAGCCTCCTCCTCGGGGCTGAAGGATGGGGTCTTGGGGCCCTGACGGCCCACATGGGAGAGCTCTCATTTCTCACAGGGAAAGCGCAGCAGCGCTTCCCCCACCTTTTCCTGTTCTTGAGGGCAGCCTGCCACGCCTCAAGGTGTGGCGGTCCCTAGGGCCGAAAGCAGCACTGGGAGGGTGGCCTTATGCGCCCCCTCCCCTAATTTGGAAAACACCTGACTATGGCGCTAACCAAAAATAGTGGTTGGGTTTCCTAAAGAGAGAAAACATAAATATTTGCAAGAAAGACAAATGCAAATTTGGTTATACCTCTCCTAAATTGATCAGCAAGCAGCGATGTCTTCATCAGTTGAGAATCTTCTGGTCTTTGTCAAAGGGCAGTGGCATAATAGGGAACAGTTCAGTAACGTTTGGCCTTAATGCATCTGAACTGACAGCACCATAGGCAAAGAGCTAAGAAACAGGAACACATTGTTGGAAATGGCCTTCCGAAACTTTTTGCCTTCCTCCTTCTCTTTTTCTGACCCCATTTTTGCTGGCTTTAGGACTCTGCGCACTTTACCACTGCTAATCAGTGCTAAAGTACATGTGCTCTCTCCCTAAAACATGGTGACATTGGCTCATACCCAATTGGTGTATTTAATTTACTTGTAAGTCCCTAGCAGAGTGCACTACATGTGCCCAGGGCCTGTAAATTAAATACGACTAGTGTTCCTGCAAGAAGAATCGATGCAGCATGGCAGACATTTCCTTGCATCGTCCACTGGATTGACGCAGATCCTGTGACTTCTTCCTGCATGCCCAGGATTTCTCCGCATCGTCCCCATGGCGTCCAAATACGCCGCAACCCGAAGAGGATCCAAGCCTGCATACTGGAAAGCGACGCAAAGCCCTTGCTGCGTGGAAAAGCATTGAAGCATTGTCTTTTATGCGCCTGGAGAAACAGACGCACACCTCCCCGTTTTCCACGCGTCTCCTCCTCGGTGGTATGGTGCGGATAATTTAGATGCAAACCAGGTACTTGGTGCTTGCAAGAGAGACTTATTGTTTTTTAAGAACTAAAGACTCTATTTATCATTACAAAAGTAATATTTCAGCTTGTATTTCTCAAATCTTGATCGTTTTTTACCTTAATCTACTCAGATAAATATTCTATATTTTTCTAAACCTGTGTGGTTTATTTATTGTGGTGTTATACTGTGTTATTGTATGATTTATTGCACCAATGCTTTGCACATTGCCTTCTAAGTTAAGCTTGACTGCTCAGTGCCAATCTATCAGAGGGTGGGCACAGGATAGTTTGGATTGTGTGTGACTCACCATGACTAAAGAGAGGGTCCTTGCTTGGACAGGGGGTAACCTGACTGCCAACCAAAGACCCCATTTCTAACACTCATCATTACACTTGCTGAGAAAAGGGAAATCTGCAGACAGCTGAGAACTGCAAGGAACTGAGAAAACTGAACTTACTTCACCTAATTTTGTTATATTAAAGTCCTAGAAAGCAACTAGCTAAGCTTCTATTGGTCAGTGTATGGGGTGGTGTAGTTCAGAGCCAATTAAAACTATTGCACGTTCTCACAAATACCTTTTCTTCATTTTCTGCATTCATGATTTGCTCATCTTCTCTCACTGCAGTCACCAGTTTCCGTAGTAGAATACAACTGTTGCAGGTTATACATGAGCACTGAAGACTATTGTTCCTGGGTACACACTATCTCCTCCCAGGAAGACAAATGTTACAACATAAGAACATAACTTTTCCACAGTGAACAAGTCACACAGGATGCTTAGTGAAACAACATTTGCAGAGTTACCATTTTTAATACATTGCCTCTGGAGAATTACTAAAACATGAGGCCTTTTTTATAACCAATGCTAAACCATGCAGAAGTAAACATTTCATAATATTTAAGCTATTAATCCTTTTAGTACATATTAATATTCATTTTAAGTACATTTACTTATGAACAAACAAGAGAAATTTTCATTAGACAGTTATTTTCTTATTTTTACACATTGTTTATGGTGTCCACCATGTCATCTATGTGTTTTTTTAAAATTAATACACAATTTTATTATGTTATTTTACACTATATTGTAGTGTCACAATTTGTATTAATAATGTTTGCACTCCAGCACACCCACTCACAGATACAGTCAGACAGCTACGCACCAACTCAAATACCCACTCAGACTGTCACACACCCACACACTGATGCACCCACTAATACACTGATGTACTCATTCCCAAACCTAGACAGACAATTTTGCAGCCACTCTCACTCCCAGATACACCTTCACACCTATTCTCACACCCAGAGAGGCTGCAGACAACTCCTGTTGCGCACGGCCAAAGGGCAATGCGCAGCATGGTGTTGAATGGTTAGGGAGGTAGACTGCAGTGTCTGGCTGCACACGTTTTAAATGTACAAAACCTTTAGAAATTCAACAGTTATCATTGGAGTTAACTCATCTAACTATAAATCATGCCCTAAGGTAACTATAACGCACGCACTCACCATGCACTGCTAATTACTACACAAATTACGGCACTCATGACATCTTTGATAACATCATTGATAATATTAATGTAATATTTGCAGTAACATTTTTGACAAAAAACTGCATGGTGGGGCGTGCGCTAACTGTTCGGGGCAGACGGGAAGGGCAGTGGAGGAACAACAGCCGCACAGGACAGTAATGAGGGAGCAGAGACATGGACCTGGGAAATGGATGGCCGGGGGAGGGGGCAGGAGCAACAGGCTTGGGTGTGGGCAGCACAATGCCAGGCCAGGTCCCGCATCCAACCCCCTACTGTGCATTGTGATGGGCAGCTTAATGTTTAAAAAAAAACTAGAAATTCCCTGGAAAGCCAAATGTTACAGGAACGTTATAGTTCAGATTTTACACACACAAACCATAGAAATTCTGGTATTAAGAGTTATTTCAAGTAACTATTACTCGTGTCCTTGCCATGCGCCGCTAATTTCCCCAGTTATTGCTTCACTCATGACATCTTTGACATCATTGGTAATATCACTGTAACATTTGCAGTAAAATTATTGATGACAAAACTGTGCTTGGCGAGTGTGAGAGTTATAGGTACCTTTTGAGCTTGAGTTGTAGTTACTTGAAATAACTAACAGCTGAATTTCCATATTTTTGTGAATGTAAAATCTGAACCTAACGTCCCTGTAATCTTTGTTTTTTAGTGATATATATATAATTAAATTATTTTTTATTCCAGGAAATCTAAATGCCTATCTGTAGGCTTTAATCTATAAAAATAGCAGTCCATCTTTAAATGTGGATTGACTTTAGCAAATGCTCGTGCTTTTCACAATCAATATGTCAAGCCTACTGCATATATTAGAACTTCTCATAATAAACAGATCCTTCTGAGACCTGTGGCATCAGAAATATTTTTTCCTAGCAAACCAATCAGGCTTTTAACTGTTATTGTTGACTTGTCACCATAACCAACTAAAACCTCTTATAATGAGCACAGACATTCCCACAAAGCACCTATCAGGCATGCAGTCATGAAATGAAATAGGATACAAAATCACAGTTGCCAAGACAACATACTTTCCCTCATGATAGGGCCTACTAACGATTCTGAAAGTACAAATCCTCTATATTCACAGTTTGTTAAAGGGTATAACTAGCACCAAAACCTAAAGCAATGGCTTGACGCTATATGCAGCACATGCCTACTGAAAGTTCACATGAGATGCAAACCAACAGGCGTTCATTTTGAAAACTACAAACATGTACACAATTAGAGTGGGCAAAGCAGTATACAACCCCCTCTCAATAAGGCCTAACAAGAATCATCACATTGATATTGTACTCCAGTGGTTTGTGAGAGTGGGTGACCAATACCAAAAACCGTTGCCGTCTATCTGCAGGATTACATGTAACCAAATATCTTTATGCAGCTTGTAACCTAATGTGATTACAGTCCACTGTTAGAGGCCTACTGGTTTTACCATATTCTTTTCAGTGTGAATAAGCCCGGCCTACTGCCTTAGTAATAGCTTTTCATAATAAAAACAGACCTGTGTCATCAAGGATAACATTTCCCTGCACACTAACCAAGTTACAGCTGCTATTGTTGGCTTGTCACCAGAAGCAACTAAGGCATACCATACTGAGTATAAGATTTTCCACAAGACAACTATCGGTCGTACAGTTATTCGGTTGCAAATGTATAGAAAATTACAGTTGGCAAAGCAAAATATTATCTCATCTAACATGACTTAACAAGGATTTTCACAGTACATATCTTCTGAACCATGGTTTGTCAGAGGGGGTACTCAACGCCAAAAGCCTTGCATACAAAGATGCTCTGTTAAATTCCATGTTACAAAATGCCTATCTTTAGGCTTTTATTCAGATTATTAACAATCCACCTGTAAATGACTAATGATTTTAACATATGAGTGAATTTATTGTTCAGTTAATAAAAACCATTATAAAATTAAATCTATTTCATACTAAAATACATGAACCATAATAAATGTAACTCCAACATTATTTTAGGAAAAACACATTCAAAAGAAAAAACATAACTTTAATATTAAAACCAGCTCATATATCTACTTGATCAGATTCCTGGGACTCTATTGTCCATCGTCCTCCTCCTAGGGAGATTGTGTCAGATGATTTGCTAATATTATTTTTTCTGCCACCTTTAAGAATTTCACCATGCTTGAGTTCAGAATAGGATCATCTGGTTTGAGACATGCTATTACAGCTTGTCTGCATGTTCATATACCTCGTAGGTTAAGCAGAAATTTTAATATGAATTTTCTTTCTTGCATTAAGGCTGGGCAAAGACATAATAAATTACTCAGATTCATCTTCCCCTGCTTACATAGCTTACAGTGCTAATTCTCGCTCACCTTTTCCCTTAAGGAGACCATGTTGTCAGCTGGTACCTTCCCTAATCTAAAATGCATGAACCATAGTTTTAGAATGAGGGACCAGCCTTCTTTGAAATATGGCTGCTGTCGGAGGAACTTAAAATTGTTTAATACCCTCCATGCTTGTTATCTTTTTGATAATAATTCTTTATCTTGTTGTCATGATAGCCTCTTTGTGTTGCTGTTTACCTGTTCCTTAAAGCATTCTACTGATAAGTCTGCTTCCTAGATTTCATGCAACCTTAGAAAATGTATTGTCAGAATCAAATACTGCGCCGCAGGTGTCCCGTTGCTCCTTTGCAGTTCTTGCCATAACACCTGGCACAGACCATGCCTCTTATTCATTTTTATTCTGTACCAGCTTTTCGCATAGGTCCCTTTCCTGGCTATTATCTGATTTACTAACCCAAACTCCAAGTGAATTTGTAATGGTGAAGCATTTGCTGGTAAGAAAAATAGATGCCTTTATAATCTTATCATCATTTAAACATACTGCATCTCGCCCACGCAGTGCTACACTGCCATAGGTTAGACTTGGTACTAGTTTAGCTGATATCACCTTTACTAACTGTCTGAAGCTAGGTGCGTTTAAAAATCTTTTTAGGGTCAAGAATGTTAAGCGCAGCATTATGCCTTTTCTTCTTAACTCTTTCATATGTTGGCTAAAACATCCACTCCCAGAAATCGATAAAATTGCACTTGCTCTACTTGTTCTTCATTTAAAAATCACCTATGCTTTTTATTTATCTTCTGACTGCATTCCATTACCTTTGCCTTTTTTAAATTTACTATTAGCCTGTTTTTCTGGGAATATTCTGCTCAGTAATCTTTGTAACCCAATCCACGTTTGGCTTATAAGAATAACATCGTCTGCAAGGAGCGAAGTGAAGATACTCATTGAGCCTAGTTTAGCTGTTTAGGTGCATGAGAGTTTACTGCCTTGAGGTTGTCTGTCAGGTCTCCTAGGAACAGATTAAATAAGTAGTGTGCCAAGACACAGCCTTGCTTTATTCCCTGAAAGGTGTATATTTTCCTTGACAAGACTGATCCACCCCCTATCCGTATCCTCACCCATGTGTTAGTATAAAGGAGCTGTTTGTCTTTGAGCAGACCAGAAGATATACCCATTACTGTAAGTTTTTCCCACAGCAGATTTTGGTTCATAGAATCGAAAGCCGATTTAAAATCTACAAATCACACGAACATGGGTTGCTACTTTAGTCTTTGCTTGTCCGTTAACAGGGACAAGGTTAAAATATTTGTCTCTGTTCCTACTCCCTGTGTAAACCCTATTTGATTTAATGGCACGATTTTCCTCTCTTTTGCCCAATCCCACAGTTCACCCAGTAGTATGCCGGCGAAATAGTTTACTTCTATATCTTTGAGCCTAATCAGCCAATAGTTTTCAGGTAAATCCCTATTTTCTTTCTTATATATAGAGTTTATTATGGACCCCTGGCATGAGTCTGGGATTGTCTCACAGATATTAACATACGCCTTTCACAATCAGCATGTTGTACGAAAATATCTGTGACAGATTCCCATTAGGTTTTCCTGTGGTGCCTGGGGTCAACTGATGACTAATGCTTGTGGTGACTGTGCACCAATGAATCCAAAGGTGTTGGGGACTGCAAGGCAAAACTTTATGTTGCAAACCATCTGAAGACCTCACCTCAGGATCATTCCAAGCCCAAAGATGGTCTAGATCTTGTTTCTGGTCCAAAAGTCAGTCCTGATGTCATTAGTATTGAAGAAGAGGAATAAGAAATCCCAGCAGGATGTGGGCCCTTCCCGGGACAGCCTGAGTTTCTGGGGTTTTCTGCAACACTGAGGCAGATCCAAGAGTTCCGCGAGGCCATGCTCTGAAACTTCATATCCCTTCCAACTCCTTCTGGTGCCCCTACGGGCCCCACAGAGTTGAGAGGTCCTCCTTCTGGGATATAGCCCGTGGGTTCGCCCTCGGTGTCAGTTGGACCTTCTGAACCCACTACCAAGCCCCTACAGACACCTTTGCTGACTCCACCTCAGGCACCATGTTCAACGCATGTTCCTGGAACATTGAATCCACTGCTGATACAATTGACACCGGAGAACATAGCAATGCCCAATGTGGTCTCTGACTTTGAGTTGGCTTCGTCCCAAGCTTGACAGAGGTTGTGCTTGGTGTCCATTGAGCTGCAGCCCTTGCCCTCTCCGCCTGAGCCTCCCAGCTTCCCGGTTCTGCAGGTTGAACCTCCTAAGCTGCATTCCCTATTCACGGCAGACTCTGACAGTGACTGTCACTGGTATGAGGACTTCCCAGACGCCTGTGGCTTCATCACCTTTCCTGATATTGGCCTAAACTCCTAACTGGGTCATGTCAAGGAGTAAAGGGCCTCTTTCACAATGGTCATGTGTAGTGCAACAGTGGGTCTCAATCTCCAGCCTCCTACCTTGGAGGTTAAAATTAAGATTCTGACAGAAGTTCTGCAGCCAGTGTAGACCAATGCTGATCCCCTGCTACTCTTTAAAGTACTCTTTGGTCCTCCATTGAATTGCCATCTTGTGTTGCACCATTGCCCTGCCCTAGGTAGGTCCGCTGTTTTGACTTAGCACCCTTCTCCTGAGACCTGGTAGTGCAAGCTTCCACCAGCATGACAAACCTGAATGCCTTCCGGACTACTCCTCTGGATCGGGAGTCTAAGGCGGTTTACACCTTTGGGAAGAGGGTATTATCTTCCATGGGTTTGGCTGTCCAGTCATTCAGTGGAAGCTGCATTTTAGGCAGCTATTTCCATGCTTTATGGGACTCTGTATCTCTAGTTGGCGCAGGGCTCCCGAAAGACATTCGCCCTGACTGACACAAGCCTTACTAGATGGCTGTGCTATACTGCAAAGTTTACGATCTGTTGTGGCCTGGATACCATGTATGCCATTGGCACTAGTGTTGCTATCCGTTGCCATGGCTAGTTGAGATCTATGGGGTTCTCCAGTGATGTACAATTGTCTCTTATGAATATCATCTTTGATGACATGACACAAAGGTTTGGGGACAAAGCAGACTCTTCCTTGGAGCATTTCAAAGAAAGCAGGGGTATAGCACACTCCCTGGACTCGACTGCCAGCCAACTGCCCTCCTCTGGCTAGCCGCACTAGTTTTTTCAATCCTTGTGTGGCTCTGGCAAGGGCACCCTATAGAGACAACCACTTCAACCTTAACAGAGTTCCCAGCCCTTTTGTGACAGGGTGACAGTGGCATCCACTGATTACGGGGTCAAGGACATCGCAGCAGTCATTCTACCAACACCTCCCGTCCCCAAACCATACCCCCACCCCATGGCCCCACCTGCCAAACCCCTTTCGCGTGCTCTTAGTGGAGCACAGCCATCTGGTCAGAGGCAGGATCCAGTGATTTTTACTGGCCTTGCAGGTCATAACATCAAACAGGTGGGTCCCTTTCTGCCACTTTGCCTTACCTTCCACCATCCTCTGAACGACTTACGGAGAACCATCTGTCCTTCTTATGGCAGACATTGCAAGCCCTTTTGGCCAAAAGGGCCTTTCGAGAGGGTGCCCGCATCAGAAGTGGGTTGTGGTTGTTACTCCTACTACTTCCTGGTGCCAAAGAAACATGGAGGCCTTCGTCCCATTTTAGACCTGTGGCCTCAACTCCTTGCCTTCCTTGGGAAGGACAATTTCAAATTGCTTACTCTGGCCCAGTTCCTGTCTGCCTTCGACTTTGGAGGCTGGATGGTATAGTTCGACCTGCAGTATGCTTATTTTCACATCCCTGTCCTTTGGGCCCACAGTTGGAATCTATGGGTCACAGTAGGACAGGAGCATTTTCAGCTCGCCTGTGCTCCCCTTCGGCCTCACAAGCATCCATCAAGTATTCACAGACGTGATGGCGGTGGTGGCAACACATCTTCAGAGGTCTCAGTCTTCCCTTAACTTGATGACTGGCTGCTGAAGGGTGGCTCAGCCCAAGCAGTCGTCACCCACCTCCAGACCTCCTGACATCTTTGGGTTTCACTATCAATGTGTCCTAGTCACACCTGACTCTTTCTCTGATGCTCCCTTTCTTCTAAGCCATTCTGGATGTGGTCTGGTTTTTGTACCTTTCACCCTGAAAGGAGAGTCCAGGACATGCAGACTATGATCCAGAGCTTTCAGCCTCTCTCCTAGATTTCATTAAGGTCCACTCTGAGGCTGCTGGGACTGATAGCCTCATGCATCCTGCTGGTCAAGCACACCATTTGCCATATGCAGTCTCTGCAGTGAGATCTGACGTCTCAGTAGGCTCAACATCAAGCCGATCTTTCTGACCGTGTCTCAGAGGAGACTCCAAAAGACCTGCAGTGGTGGTTGCTCAATTGCTATTGGGTTAGTGGTAGACCCCTCTCCCTACCCCACCCAGAGCTGACATTGGTGGCTGATTCATCCTTTCTGGGTTGGGGGCACGGCTGTAGCCAGAAGTATATTTTTAGGGGGACATAGTCCTCAGTTAAGACTAAACATTAAAGCTGCTCATTATTAGTGCATTGTTTACTAAATGTTGGTTGTATGACTAAATAGCCCCCAGAATATTGGGGTACAAAAATATCAAGGACAGACTATTGAAAGTCATATAGGGAAATATAGGTTTACTATTACTAAATCCACATCTGCATGCCTTGAATATATATATATATATATATCATGTGTGTGTATTATGTAGCTATACACACATGTAGAGTAAGGCATAGAAAATATATTCTTACCTGTCAATATTTTGAATTTGATATTCTGTCCTCAATATTCTGTGCCATCAATATTCTGATTTCAGTATTCAGGTGCACATGTTGGTATTCTATGCGAATGGATATGTGGATTTTTTTTAATGTATATATTGAAGAACACTCAAGCAACTTTTCACAATCCAACTTTAAATGCCATCAATCAGATAGGATTTAAAGTAGAAGGGTGCAAAGTAGACTGACTCACAACGTTTGTGAATATTCTAAACTGTTGAAACTTTAGGCAATGCAAAGCTATTAAAAAAAAAAAAAAGATATAAGCTGGACTCAGCTAAGAGCACTCCCTTACACAGTTCTCCTCCACACTCAATCTTTTTTTCCGCTGGAGGATGTCTTACCACGGATATACTATATCAGGAAATCATCACACATGGAAGGCCCGAAAGTATATTCCTTACTTCACGTAAATCAAGGAAATTTCGTCTGCTTTGTAAAGTGTGGAGTTTTCCAATTCTGACCTACTTCGTAAGTGAAGTTTTAATTTAACTCACCACTAATTTAAAATAACTTAGCAGAGAGCTTGGAGCAAATCCATAAAGAAAATTTGGGGAAATTAATGGCAAATAGTGTGTTTTAAACATTTTTAGGGCTGAAATAAGGGGAATAACTAAATAGACTTTAAATGTGATTTTACAGGGAAAGTTGGGAAGGTGCCACATTGAATTTCTCTATAAGAGTGTGACAAAAGATGGATAGTTCAATTACATTTCATCCAAAGCACCAGTCAAAACTGCATGGCTTGAAGCAAACTCTGACATTGCCATATATTCCTTATAGTTACGGTTAAAAGACCTTTGTTAAACCTCATCAGGCAAGACTGGTATGCATGGTTAAGGATAGGTGATTGTGAGCCTCACAAAAGGTCCATTTGTAGATGGTGGCCTGCCTGAGAACATTAGTTCCATCTCGAGTTAGAGGAGCTGTGGTTGTCCACTTCGAGATAAGGGACATTCTCTACCGTGTCACATGCAGTTGACTTCTTGAATAAAATCCTTAATGTGGCACCATCTATGTGGCTAACATTGCTTGGATGAGCATGCACTTTTCTGAGCAGTGAATATAGAATGCATGGAAGCCTGCCATGTGTACTTGAAATGGAAAATATTTACTTGCAGAAGCACTGGCCAGCATCACTACGTGTGCAGATAAAAGTCAAGCTTCATGTTATGAAACTGTTAGGAGGCTGCCGTATTTAAGAGTACACTAGAAAGCCCAGTCACCTCCTTAATTGAACCTGGACTTCTCAGCAAATAGATTGTACTTTCCAACAAACATACCAGCAAATGTGGACATGGCTGTTATGCATTAAAAGAGAAGACATCAACACTTCTGACCAAGTGCAGAGAGTAATAAATAACAATCATTGGCAAAACCAATAGGTCGCAGTAATTTGAGAGCTATAGGCGTTGTCAGTGTTAAAGTCTGTAGGTATTGTTAATGCATTGTCAATGCAAATGGCACATCAGTGCAGCCATGCGCACTTGGTGCCAGGTGAGGCCTGCCCTCCTTCCTTGCAGTGTCACCAGCGGAGCATGTAATGTGCCTTTGCCCCTCTGGGCACCGGAGCACTGAAAGCATCGCAGAAGACATGCTTCGACATAAAGAAGTGACATTTGTACAGCAGTTCTTCGCTTACAAATGGCATCATGTAATAACAGTGTAATTTACATTAGTTGGCATAATGTAAACAGTTGTTTATTGTTATTGTGGTCTCCATGCACGCATGGAACAATATATATGGTCCTACTGACTATGCTTGTTTCCACTATATATTTCTTGTTCCATCACGTGAAAGAGATCAATAAAAGGTATATAAAGGAAATGTATGTTGGTAAATATAACATAATCACTCTTGTTTCCATACGAAGATCATCTTTAAATTTGATTGATGTGACAATTGAAAATCAAACTCAAAGGCACATCAAAGGGAAGATGTAAATATAAATTTGCACTTCTGTGTATTTCATAGAGGTTTTAACCCCCTTCACTGCCAGTGCTTTTCCCCCTCAGGTGCCAGGCCTTTTTTTGGCTATTTGGGGCAGTTCACGCTTAGGCCCTCATAACTTTTTGTCCACAAAAGCTACCCACGCCAAATTTGCGTCCTTTTATTCCCAACCTCCTAGGGATTCTAGAAGTACCCAGAGTTTGTGGCTTCCCCTGGAGGAGACCAAAACATTAGCCAAAATTCAGCAAAAAAGTTTGTGTGAAAAAAAAAAGTGGGGAAAAAAGGGCTGCGGAAGAAAGCTTGTGTGTTTTTTTTTCTCCTGAAAATGGCATCAACAAAGGGTGTGCGGTGCTAAAATAACCATCTTCCCAGCTTTCAGGAACAGGCAGACTTGAATAAGAAAACCACATGTTTTGGCATTGTACTGGGACATACCCCATTTTTACTATTGTTTGTGCTTTCAGCCTGCTTTCAAAGTAATATACTGTTATGTCTGCTGGACTCTTCTGGTTACGGGGATATATAGGGCTTGCAGGTTCATCAAGAACCCCCTTGTGAGCGACCCTTGCTCAAGGGGACGCTCCCCTTATATGTAAACATGACAATCACAAAAAAAAGCAAAAAAATTCCTTGTTATCTAGTGGGCATTTCTGCTGCCCAATCGCTTTGCGATTCCCCCTCAATCCCTGCCCGCCAGGCTCATGAGCAGGGTGCAGAATGAGGTGGTTATGTCCCTGGTGCCTGAGCACCACGGCTGAGGATGTAATCACCTCGTCCAAGGCACCCGACGGCTTAAGTGAGTGCATGTCTGAAACCTAAAAGTGATACCGAAATAAAGCCTTTTTTAAGCGAGTATTTTGAAAGCAAATCAGATTGAAAAGTAATGTTGCACGGGCAAATCATTGCGTTTATGTGTACCTTGATGTGCTGGTGAAACATTTTTAATTGTGTTTGTGCCCACAACTTGCACTTAAATTGTGCTTCTATGACTGCAATGGAAAGAGTTTATTTAGGTATGTATTTACAAAGCCGGGTTTGGGGTTCTGTGAACTGATGCATCACATTAAATATAATTTGGATAGGTTTTGTTGTTGTAGATTGAAAGTTCCATAGATCATCAGGCTCACATCAATTGTTCATAGTGGTTAATATTTTTACAGGGTTTCTAGGCGCTTTACAAAGTATAGCATGTGACTAATAATAGGCAGTAGACTCTGCACTAGTTTAATCGAACAAAGAAGGAAGAAAGGCGCAGATTAAAATCTGTCTCCTACCTACATTAAGTGATTGACCCACAGAGCTATCTTGCAGATTTATGACAATAGATCACAAGCAACTTTTGTAACTGGATTGTTTTTATTGAGTTGCAGTTTAAGTGACATCTCTATATGTTTCAGGGAGTAGAAAAGGAAGCTATAGTCTTTATGTGCCAACAGGCTGTATTGATCTAAATCTAATTATAGTAGAGTTTGAAATGTGCTGTTTTGCTACAGCGTTTCGGTCTGTTTTAGTTCTCGTTCAGAAATCTTTACATCTAATTTTGTAGTCAACAAATAATGCATCAATGCTAATAAAACAGAGAAGGAATGACAGTTTAGAACAGTGGTTCCCAACCTTTTGACCTCTGTGGACCCCCTCTTTATCATTACTGGAACCCGTTGACCCCCCCTGAATCATTATAGGAATCCAGGGATACCCCAATGAGTCATTACTGAAAGCTGGGGGACCTCATTTGTTAATATTATTTAATTTTCTAAGCAGTCGCGGACCCCCTGAGGAGGCTTCATGGACCCCCAGCGGTCCCCGGACCACAGGTTGGGAACCACTGGTCTAGAAGGTCAACTAATGTGATGTACAGTTGCATTCAAGTTGTTGCTTTGAAAACAAATCATGATAATTACACTGTGAGGTAAAAAGTACTAGTGTCATCAATAAACTTACTAGTTCTTGCTGCCTTCTCCCGCCGCACACAAGGCTGCTCTGATTTCAAGGTATGAATTCTCGCAGATGTTCACTATTCCCCATATCAGGTCAGAGTTCGGCTTGTATGAGTGTTAAGGCAATGATTTGTGGGCAACCCCTGGAAGTTTACCATTGGCAGACAGTCTGGACGACGAAGCCCCTGACTGTCTCATGTTAACTAGCAGCAGGGATGAAACCAGCGTCTAGCTGAGCAGAGGAATGTGCAGGACGGAGACGTGCCTATGAACCCTGCTTTGCTTTAACGATGCACAGAGGTCGCTATCGCCACAGAGGTGAAACATTGCATTACACAGAGGCTGCAGGGGGAACTTCAGAGTAAAGATAACAAAATAAGCAGCAATGAGGGAGGGGGTGGGGGCATGGACCAGGCGCCCTCTGAAAACAGCGTCTGACATTTGATATCGGTCTTTTAATGCTCAGCTAATGTGACGAGGTAGGAACAGGATTTACAAAAATGGAGCGGAGCTTGGAGCGAGTAAAAACAGGACTGATTGTGTGAATTGCTTTTCAACAAAGAAAAATCTAGTTTCTAAAGTAGATGCTAAAATGGTGACCAGTGGATCGATATAGTTCTTGGTTCCTGCTCTCAGGGAGGGCTAAACACATGTAGAGACATGACACATGCATGCCTTGGACAGATAGGAAGAAAGAGTAGGAGAACGGCGATGGAGCCAGCAAATGGGCAGCCTATGGGTGGACTGAAGCCCACAAAGCATATACTTGTCTCAAAGAGACAACACAAGGATTGTCTAGCTGAGACATAAAAAAGGGGGTGCAAAAAGCAATGTGGAACAAGTAATGGCTGGAATTTACAAGTATTTTAAAGATCACTAAGCAAGGTGATTTTGGGGTCTTACACTAAGAGCCTTTTTTAAAAATAAAATGCAAAAGAGTAATTAGAAATCACATTGGGCCAAATGTATTGGCCAAAATTTAAGCTATACATTTCTCTTAAAATATGTCATCACAATTTATCTATGTGTATCTATCTCTCATTTTGCTCCTTTAGGCTCTCTCTAACTTTCTCTGTTCTTTGCTAATTTCCCAATTTTTGTCCCCACTGCGTCCCTCATCCTTTTCCCCACTATCCCTTTCTGTTTGCTGCTGCATTTTTCTTCCCAGTTCCTGCCTCTCCTCTTCTTCTTACTTTCTCTCAATCTTCGCTCCTGTAAAGAAATGGCTCCCTGTTGCAGTTACCCCCCACTTTTTGCCTGATACTGATGCTGACTTGACTGAGAAGTGTGCTGGGACCCTGCTAACCAGGCCCCAGCACCAGTGTTCCTTCACCTAAAATGTACCATTGTATCCACAATTGGCACACCCTGGCCTTCAGATAAGTCCCTTGTAACTGGTACTACTAGTACCAAGGGCCCTGATGCCAAGGAAGGTCTCTAAGGGCTGCAGCATGTCTTATGCCACCCTAGAGACCCCTCACTCAGCACAGACACACTGCTTACCAGCTTGTGTGTGCTAGTGAGAACAAAATGAGTAAGTCGACATGGCACTCCCCTCAGGGTGCCATGCCAGCCTCTCACTGCCTATGCAGTATAGGTAAGACACCCCTCTAGCAGGCCTTACAGCCCTAAGGCAGGGTGCACTATACCATAGGTGAGGGTACCAGTGCATGAGCACTGTGCCCCTACAGTGTCTAAGCAAAACCTTAGACATTGTAAGTGCAGGGTAGCCATAAGAGTATATGGTCTGGGAGTCTGTTTTACACGAACTCCACAGCACCATAATGGCTACACTGAAAACTGAGAAGTTTGGTATCAAACTTCTCAGCACAATAAATGCACACTGATGCCAGTGTACATTTTATTGTAAAATACACCACAGAGGGCACCTTAGAGGTGCCCCCTGAAACTTAACCGACTGTCTGTGTAGGCTGACTAGTTCCAGCAGCCTGCCACACCAGAGACATGTTGCTGGCCCCATGGGGAGAGTGCCTTTGTCACTCTGAGGCCAGTAACAAAGCCTGCACTGGGTGGAGATGCTAACACCTCCCCCAGGCAGGAGCTGTGACACCTGGCGGTGAGCCTCAAAGGCTCACCCCTTTGTCCCAGCCCAGCAGGGCACTCCAGCTTAGTGGAGTTGCCCGCCCCCTCCGGCCACGGCCCCCACTTTTGGCGGCAAGGCTGGAGGGAACAAAGAAAGCAACAAGGAGGAGTCACTGGCCAGTCAGGACAGCCCCTAAGGTGTCCTGAGCTGAAGTGACTCTAACTTTTAGAAATCCTCCATCTTGCAGATGGAGGATTCCCCCAATAGGGTTAGGATTGTGACCCCCTCCCCTTGGGAGGAGGCACAAAGAGGGTGTACCCACCCTCAGGGCTAGTAGCCATTGGCTACTAACCCCCCAGACCTAAACACGCCCGTAAATTTAGTATTTAAGGGCTACCCTGAACCCTAGAAAATTAGATTCCTGCAACTACAAGAAGAAGGACTTCCCAGCTGAAAAACCCCTGCAGCGGAAGACCAGAAGACGACAACTGCCTTGGCTCCAGAAACTCACCGGCCTGTCTCCTGCCTTCCAAAGATCCTGCTCCAGCGACGCCTTCCAAAGGGACCAGCGACCTCGACATCCTCTGAGGACTGCCCCTGCTTCGAAAAGACAAGGAACTCCCGAGGACAGCGGACCTGCTCCAAGAAAAGCTGCAACTTTGTTTCCAGCAGCCTTGAAAAGAACCCTGCAAGCTCCCCGCAAGAAGCGTGAGACTTGCAACACTGCACCCGGCGACCCCGACTCGGCTGGTGGAGATCCAACACCTCAGGAGGGACCCCAGGACTACTCTGATACTGTGAGTACCAAAACCTGTCCCCCCTGAGCCCCCACAGCGCCGCCTGCAGAGGGAATCCCGAGGCTTCCCCTGACCGCGACTCTTTGAACCTAAAGTCCCGACGCCTGGGAGAGACCCTGCACCCGCAGCCCCCAGGACCTGAAGGACCGGACTTTCACTGGAGAAGTGACCCCCAGGAGTCCCTCTCCCTTGCCCAAGTGGAGGTTTCCCCGAGGAATCCCCCCCTTGCCTGCCTGCAGCGCTGAAGAGATCCCGAGATCTCTCATAGACTAACATTGCGAACCCGACGCCTGTTTCTACACTGCACCCGGCCGCCCCCGCGCTGCTGAGGGTGAAATTTCTGTGTGGACTTGTGTCCCCCCGGTGCCCTACAAAACCCCCCTGGTCTGCCCTCCGAAGACGCGGGTACTTACCTGCAAGCAGACCGGAACCGGGGCACCCCCTTCTCTCCATTCTAGCCTATGTGTTTTGGGCACCACTTTGGACTCTGCACCTGACCGGCCCTGAGCTGCTGGTGTGGTGACTTCGGGGTTGCTCTGAACCCCCAACGGTGGGCTACCTTGGACCAAGAACTGAACCCTGTAAGTGTCCTACTTACCTGGTAAAACTAACAAAAACTTACCTCCCCCAGGAACGGTGAAAATTGCACTAAGTGTCCACTTTTAAAACAGCTATTTGTCAATAACTTGAAAAGTATACATGCAATTTTTATGAATTGAAGTTCCTAAAGTACTTACCTGCAATACCTTTCGAATGAGATATTACATGTAGAATTTGAACCTGTGGTTCTTAAAATAAACTAAGAAAAGATATTTTTCTATATAAAAACCTATTGGCTGGATTTGTCTCTGAGTGTGTGTACCTCATTTATTGTCTATGTGTATGTACAACAAATGCTTAACACTACTCCTTGGATAAGCCTACTGCTCGACCACACTACCACAAAATAGAGCATTAGTATTATCTCTTTTTACCACTATTTTACCTCTAAGGGGAACCCTTGGACTCTGTGCATGCTATTCCTTACTTTGAAATAGCACATACAGAGCCAACTTCCTACATTGGTGGATCAGCGGTGGGGTACAAGACTTTGCATTTGCTGGACTACTCAGCCAATACCTGATCACACGACAAATTCCAAAATTGTCATTAGAAATTGATTTTTGCAATTTGAAAAGTTTTCTAAATTCTTAAAAGACCTGCTAGGGCCTTGTGTTAGATCCTGTTTAGCATTTCTTTTAGAGTTTAAAAGTTTGTAAAAGTTTGAATTAGATTCTAGAACCAGTTGTAGATTCTTAAAAAGTATTCCAACTTTTAGAAGCAAAATGTCTAGCACAGATGTGACTGTGGTGGAACTCGACACCACACCTTACCTCCATCTTAAGATGAGGGAGCTAAGGTCACTCTGTAAAATAAAGAAAATAACAATGGGCCCCAAACCTACCAAAATACAGCTCCAGGAGCTTTTGGCAGAGTTTGAAAAGGCCAACCCCTCTGAGGGTGGCAACTCAGAGGAAGAGGATAGTGACTTGGAGGAAAATTCCCCCCTACCAATCCTATCTAGGGAGAACAGGGTCCCTCAAACCCTGACTCCAAAAATAATAGTCAGAGATGCTGGTTCCCTCACAGGAGAGACCAACACCTCTGAAATCACTGAGGATAGCCCCAGTGAAGAGGACATCCAGTTAGCCAGGATGGCCAAAAGATTGGCTTTGGAAAGACAGATCCTAGCCATAGAGAGGGAAAGACAAGAGATGGGCCTAGGACCCATCAATGGTGGCAGCAACTTAAATAGGGTCAGAGATTCTCCTGACATCCTAAAAATCCCCAAAGGGATTGTAACAAAATATGAAAATGGTGATGACATCACCAAATGGTTCACAGCTTTTGAGAGGGCTTGTGTAACCAGAAAAGTAAACAGATCTCACTGGGGTGCTCTCCTTTGGGAAATGTTCACTGGAAAGTGTAGGGATAGACTCCTCACACTCTCTGGAAAAGATGCAGAATCTTATGACCTCATGAAGGGTACCCTGATTGAGGGCTTTGGATTCTCCACTGAGGAGTATAGAATTAGATTCAGGGGGGCTCAAAAAACCTCGAGCCAGACCTGGGTTGATTTTGTAGACTACTCAATAAAAACACTAGATGGTTGGTTAACTGGAAATGAAGTGTGTGACTATGTTGGGCTTTATAATTTGTTTATGAAAGAACACATTTTAAGTAACTGCTTCAATGAAAAGTTGCATCAGTATCTGGTAGACCTAGGTCCAATTTCTCCCCAAGAATTGGGAAAGAAGGCAGACCACTGGGTCAAGACTAGGGTAACCAAAACTTCCACTGGGGGTGACCAAAAGAAAGGGGTTACAAAAACTCCCCAGGAGAAAGTGGGTGACACTAGAAACAAAGAAAAAGAGTCCTCTGTAGGCCCCCAAAAACCAGAACAGGTGGGTGGGCCCCAAGACACAACCCAAAACAAAGGTGGGTACCAGGGTAAGAACTGGGATGCCACTAAGGCATGGTGCCACAACTGTAAACAGTCTGGGCACCACACCAAGGACACTTCTTGTCCCAAAAACAAACCCCAGAACAAAATTCCAGGGGTAACCAGTGTAGCCATGGGAGATGACTCCTCAGATGAGGAGGTCTTCCTAGCCTTCAACTGGAAACAGGGCCCAACAGGTGAGTTGGAGATTCCAGAGGGAAGTAGACACTTCCACCACCTACTGGTGAATGGAATCCCAACCACTGCCCTGAGAGACACTTGTGCCAGTCACACTATTGTGCATGACAGGCTGGTGCTCTCAAACCAGTACATCCCAGGTGAGACTGCCAGGGTAAGAGTTAGCCTAGACAGGGTCACTAAGAGGCCTGTGGCTTTAGTGCCCATAGAAGTGGGTGGCACTCTTAGCTGGAGAAGGGTAGTAGTCAGTACAGACCTCCCCCTTGATTGTCTCCTTGGAAATGACTACCCAGAGGTTAGTCAGAGCCCAAGAGAGGAACTGGTCCAGTGCCAGTCCTCTCCCAAGGATTCTGGAAGTCCTGCCTCTGCAGTAAATGCAAGCAGGCCCCAGAAGAAGAAGAAAAGAAAACAGAGTAGGAAGGGTGGACAACCTTTAGCCAAGGTTACAGCAAGCCAAGGAGATTCTGCTCCAGTAGGGGAGAACTCCAAAAATGGCCCTGATAAAGTCCAACCTGACCCACAAGAAGTCCTGGCTAGTCAGGCAACTGTTAAACCTGAGTGGGTGGCTCCTCAGCTAACAGAAGAAAGGGTGGAAGAAGGGTGTTTACTACCAGATGTGGTAACCCCCCACTCTAATACAGCAGACAGGCAACCTGAACCCAAAGAAGCCTGTAACTTAGCCCCTTCCCTTTTAGGTGAAGAGCTAAAGGTGTGGTTCTGGGCACTGACAGCTGTCAGTGGCCTCTGCTGGGTGTTAGCCTTTATGGCTGCACTATCCTTAGCATGGTGGTCTGACCCCATGCCAAATAGCAAGTTAGGCCCCCTGACCCTATTGGTCATGGTGGGGTTACTCCAGCTCTGGGTAACCTCTTTGGGTAAGCTAGGGGTAACCCTGGCCAAGATAAGGTTAGCAGAGGTGGATACCTCTAAAACCAGAATAGAAAGAATGGGTGGAGACATTGAAGATGCAGACAAGAGGCAATTCAGACTAGGTCCTATCACTGTGGAAGTGGGTCAGTTCCCCAAAGGGAATGACCTGAACAGAAGGATGTAAGGCAGAGTAGGCCCTGCAACTAACCAGCCTAGTTCTCCTACTCTTCCTCGCCTGACAGACTAGGAAGACTCTCCCAGCTTGGGCTGAGTCTCCTGGCCTGTGGGCTGGGGGGGGCTTGTGTAAAGAAATGGCTCCCTGTTGCAGTTACCCCCCACTTTTTGCCTGATACTGATGCTGACTTGACTGAGAAGTGTGCTGGGACCCTGCTAACCAGGCCCCAGCACCAGTGTTCCTTCACCTAAAATGTACCATTGTATCCACAATTGGCACACCCTGGCCTTCAGATAAGTCCCTTGTAACTGGTACTACTAGTACCAAGGGCCCTGATGCCAAGGAAGGTCTCTAAGGGCTGCAGCATGTCTTATGCCACCCTAGAGACCCCTCACTCAGCACAGACACACTGCTTACCAGCTTGTGTGTGCTAGTGAGAACAAAATGAGTAAGTCGACATGGCACTCCCCTCAGGGTGCCATGCCAGCCTCTCACTGCCTATGCAGTATAGGTAAGACACCCCTCTAGCAGGCCTTACAGCCCTAAGGCAGGGTGCACTATACCATAGGTGAGGGTACCAGTGCATGAGCACTGTGCCCCTACAGTGTCTAAGCAAAACCTTAGACATTGTAAGTGCAGGGTAGCCATAAGAGTATATGGTCTGGGAGTCTGTTTTACACGAACTCCACAGCACCATAATGGCTACACTGAAAACTGAGAAGTTTGGTATCAAACTTCTCAGCACAATAAATGCACACTGATGCCAGTGTACATTTTATTGTAAAATACACCACAGAGGGCACCTTAGAGGTGCCCCCTGAAACTTAACCGACTGTCTGTGTAGGCTGACTAGTTCCAGCAGCCTGCCACACCAGAGACATGTTGCTGGCCCCATGGGGAGAGTGCCTTTGTCACTCTGAGGCCAGTAACAAAGCCTGCACTGGGTGGAGATGCTAACACCTCCCCCAGGCAGGAGCTGTGACACCTGGCGGTGAGCCTCAAAGGCTCACCCCTTTGTCCCAGCCCAGCAGGGCACTCCAGCTTAGTGGAGTTGCCCGCCCCCTCCGGCCACGGCCCCCACTTTTGGCGGCAAGGCTGGAGGGAACAAAGAAAGCAACAAGGAGGAGTCACTGGCCAGTCAGGACAGCCCCTAAGGTGTCCTGAGCTGAAGTGACTCTAACTTTTAGAAATCCTCCATCTTGCAGATGGAGGATTCCCCCAATAGGGTTAGGATTGTGACCCCCTCCCCTTGGGAGGAGGCACAAAGAGGGTGTACCCACCCTCAGGGCTAGTAGCCATTGGCTACTAACCCCCCAGACCTAAACACGCCCTTAAATTTAGTATTTAAGGGCTACCCTGAACCCTAGAAAATTAGATTCCTGCAACTACAAGAAGAAGGACTGCCCAGCTGAAAAACCCCTGCAGCGGAAGACCAGAAGACGACAACTGCCTTGGCTCCAGAAACTCACCGGCCTGTCTCCTGCCTTCCAAAGATCCTGCTCCAGCGACGCCTTCCAAAGGGACCAGCGACCTCGACATCCTCTGAGGACTGCCCCTGCTTCGAAAAGACAAGGAACTCCCGAGGACAGCGGACCTGCTCCAAGAAAAGCTGCAACTTTGTTTCCAGCAGCCTTGAAAAGAACCCTGCAAGCTCCCCGCAAGAAGCGTGAGACTTGCAACACTGCACCCGGCGACCCCGACTCGGCTGGTGGAGATCCAACACCTCAGGAGGGACCCCAGGACTACTCTGATACTGTGAGTACCAAAACCTGTCCCCCCTGAGCCCCCACAGCGCCGCCTGCAGAGGGAATCCCGAGGCTTCCCCTGACCGCGACTCTTTGAACCTAAAGTCCCGACGCCTGGGAGAGACCCTGCACCCGCAGCCCCCAGGACCTGAAGGACCGGACTTTCACTGGAGAAGTGACCCCCAGGAGTCCCTCTCCCTTGCCCAAGTGGAGGTTTCCCCGAGGAATCCCCCCCTTGCCTGCCTGCAGCGCTGAAGAGATCCCGAGATCTCTCATAGACTAACATTGCGAACCTGACGCCTGTTTCTACACTGCACCCGGCCGCCCCCGCGCTGCTGAGGGTGAAATTTCTGTGTGGACTTGTGTCCCCCCTGGTGCCCTACAAAACCCCCCTGGTCTGCCCTCCGAAGACGCGGGTACTTACCTGCAAGCAGACCGGAACCGGGGCACCCCCTTCTCTCCATTCTAGCCTATGTGTTTTGGGCACCACTTTGGACTCTGCACCTGACCGGCCCTGAGCTGCTGGTGTGGTGACTTCGTGGTTGCTCTGAACCCCCAACGGTGGGCTACCTTGGACCAAGAACTGAACCCTGTAAGTGTCCTACTTACCTGGTAAAACTAACAAAAACTTACCTCCCCCAGGAACGGTGAAAATTGCACTAAGTGTCCACTTTTAAAACAGCTATTTGTCAATAACTTGAAAAGTATACATGCAATTTTTATGAATTGAAGTTCCTAAAGTACTTACCTGCAATACCTTTCGAATGAGATATTACATGTAGAATTTGAACCTGTGGTTCTTAAAATAAACTAAGAAAAGATATTTTTCTATATAAAAACCTATTGGCTGGATTTGTCTCTGAGTGTGTGTACCTCATTTATTGTCTATGTGTATGTACAACAAATGCTTAACACTACTCCTTGGATAAGCCTACTGCTCGACCACACTACCACAAAATAGAGCATTAGTATTATCTCTTTTTACCACTATTTTACCTCTAAGGGGAACCCTTGGACTCTGTGCATGCTATTCCTTACTTTGAAATAGCACATACAGAGCCAACTTCCTACAGCTCCTATTCTAGAAACTCTTCTATCTTCTTTGTAATTTTCAATATTTGTTATTCTCTCTGTTGACAATGGCCCTCTCTGCAGGGTCACCCCAAACTTTTTGTCTTGTTCCCTCCACTTTGTCTGAATTTGTTTTTGTTGGCATTAGGACTTTGTGCACTTTACCCCCGCTAACCAATGCTAAAGTGTTTGTGCTCTCGGCCTAAAACATTCCTTGATTGGCATATACCTAATTGCCATATTTAATATACTTACAAATCCCTAGTAAAGTGTACTACATGTACCTAGGACCTGTAAATTAAAAACTACTAGTGGGCCTGCAGCACTGCTTGTGCCACCCACTTAAGTTACACTTTAAGCATAGCCTAAATGCAGTGTTACACTGCCATGTTGGCGTGGCATCGTATAACCACTTGCCATGTCTTACACCCAGCGTTTTATTACATATGTCACTCCTAAGGTGGACCCTAGGTAGCCCATAGGGCAGGGGGCTGTGTAAGTTAAAGGAAGGCCATGTGCTTAGTTTTACATGTCCTGGTAGTGAAAAACTCCCAAATGTGTTTTTCACTACCGTGAGGCCTACCCCTGTCATAGGATAACATTGAGGATTCCTTATTACATTTAAGCTGTAATTCTTGTTTGGGAAACAGTAGATCTATCACATTTACTACCTATGGAATTGTAACGATAAGTCCTCTTTAGTGGTGAAGTCAGATTTATTGTTACAATTTTGGTTTTGAAAATGCAACTTTTAGAAAATTTGAATTTTCCAGCTCTTAGCCCTGTGTGCCTCTGGGGTAGGGTGACAGTTGGGCTTTGTACATTCCTTTTAGACATCCACATCTGATAGGATCTAAGTTATGACTTGATATGATGGGGCAGACCTATGCACAGCCCCACTTGCACTTGAATAGGCTTTGCCCTGTCTCCTTCCAATAAGCCTAACAGCCCTGTATTGTCACTCCAGCCAGCTTGGAGCCAGGGCAGTGGAGAAAGGGAACTCCTTGCACTTCAAAATCACGGTCTAGAAGGTTCTTCCAGAACCAAGGCAGCAAAGTATAAATACTGGACCTCAGATATCACGAGCTCAGTACACTTCTGGACCTGTGGATACTCTGCCAGGAAGAAGGACTGCTGTGCTGCTACAAGGATTACTACTCTGCCAGACTGCTACTCTGGAAGAACTGCTTTCTTTCTGTGTTGACCTGTTGCCCTCCTTGCCTGGATGAGAGGGACCCACAACACCTGAACCCAGAGTTACTTCAAGGGCTTGCTGACTTGCCTCCTGTTCAGGAACACAAAAGACTTCCATCTTATCAGCTACAGCACCTGAACTCTGCATTGCCACTGCTGCGAGGATCAGGTACATTGCATCGCCATCAGCGTGGCACATCACCTCCAGTTCCCATGCATCTTCGACTTTGTGCAGCTCAAAACTGAACCATCACCTGCATCCCAGGGATAGACAACGATGGATCGCCTCCTTTGCTCCTCACATCTTGTTCTTGATTAGATGCATCCGTGAACCAAGGTACTGTTTCAGCGGGCCAAAGTTAGACCCTGTACTTGACCCGCGCTCCATTGTGCTCAGCCTGACTTTTCAGATAAGACCCGGTTCAGTGCGACCATATAGCCTCGGTTGGCGCTTTGTGCTTCTAAGCACTGCAGTTAAGTTAATTTTTAAAAAAATCATATCTCGACTTCTACTTATCAGATTTTTGTCATTTTGATCTTATTTAGTTCATTAAATTAAGCTCTGTTTTTCTAACCAGATCTATAGTGTGGTGTTTTCACTGTTTCACTGCTTGAAGTGTTGCACAAATACTTAACATATTGTTGGAGGTGGCCCTTCTCAGGGGATTTCCCTGAAATTTTTTGCTTTTTCCTCCCGGTCTTTTGCAGACTCTCTTTGTGTGGCCTTAGGACTCTGGGCACTTTGCCACTGACTGCAGTGAGAAAATGCGTGTGCCCTGTCTACAAATGTAGGAGGGAGCGTTTACGTGATTGGTTCAGGTGCTGTAACCCTGAGTGCCCTGTAAAAATGTACACCACATACCTGCAGTGGGTACAGACCTGGTTACTAGTGGTATGTTGCACTGAGTGTGCTGCCCACTAGAATAGCCTGTGAAGCATTTGTCAGGTTTGCCAATGCAGGCCTGTGGAGAGGCAGTTACGTTTGGGCTTAGGTTGGCACTGATAACATCATAGCCAATCCTGAGGGGTTCCTCTGCCATCCTTAGAGCACCCCCTGAAGGGCGAGGCAGGCTGTAGACTGGATTCTGGGCATGTACACATGGGTGTCCCATGCCCAGTAGTGAAGAACTCGCATGTGGGTTCTTCCTACCTAAGGGGGAGGGGGTCAGCTCTTCCCATATCTTTTTGCTGATTCCCTGCCCAGTGGCCTTAGGGTCCTGGGCCCCTTCTCAC
Organism: Pleurodeles waltl; assembly: GCF_031143425.1. Classification (NCBI taxonomy): domain Eukaryota; kingdom Metazoa; phylum Chordata; class Amphibia; order Caudata; family Salamandridae; genus Pleurodeles; species Pleurodeles waltl. The sequence goes on from NC_090440.1 coordinate 352,678,774, forward strand.
TGGCAATACAATATGGAAGTGGGCGCACCTTTCTGCCTATACGAGGAGGTGGCGCTGGACAGTGTGTGCGATAGTTCCCACTGGTGCGCCAAACATGTGCTGAGCCTGTCATAGTAAGCCTGTGTGCGCATTTGTCCCTATTGTGTGTTTAAATATGAATTCAGCATGTCATTGTTGTCAGGCCCGGCTGTGTACATAAGCACCTATGGTGCTTTAAAACTGTATCCGGCCTGTCGTAGCAGGCCTGTACATGCGCACTAGCCCCTAGTGGGGTTTTAAATATGTATCAAGCCTGTCATACTAGGCGTAGGTGTGTGCACTAGCACCTAGGTTGCTTTAAACATATATCCTGCCTGACATAGCAGCCCTGCATGCGCGGACCCGGAGCAGTGTCGCATTCTACCTCGTGTGGGAACTGCTGAACTTGCGCCTTTATGTGTGTGACTCGAAATGTCTGGTGTGGTTCAAGTCATCGCACACCAGATGTTGTGCCTCGTTCCAGGGAGGTACGGGATTGCAACTCTACATGTCTGTCTGATATTGTCAGGTGCGACTCAAGTCATTGCGCATCTGATGTTGTGCCTCATTCCATGGAGGTGCAGCATTGGTCACCTTACGTGTGTGAACGGAACTGTCTGGTGTGACTCAAGTCATCACACCAGATGTTGTGCCCCATTCCAGAAAGGCATGGAATTTGGTAACTCTTCATGGGGGATCGGAATAATCTTGTGCGATTCAAGGCACCCTGCACCAGAGGGTGTGTCTCCTTCCACGGAGGTGCGAATTTGGTAACTCTTCATGTGCATCCGGCACTGTCCAGGGCGACCCCAGTTGTTGCTCCCCAGGTGTTGTGCCCCCTTCCAGGAGAGGTAACTATTTGTGTAGTTGAACGCCTAGCCTGGCTGCGCGCCACTGTGAACAGCGTGTGTCCCACAATGACCCTACCCCCTGGTTTGCAGACCAGGGTCCGCTCTAGAAAGGCACGGTGTGGAGACCCCTGAGTGAACTTCCCGAGTGGTGGACACACCTCCATTTGATGGCTGTTGCCTGATCAGCCGTTAACTCTTTCTCCCCACCTTTGCCCTGTGATCCTGAATAATTGTCATTCCAGTCGCAAGTGGCCTATTATCTTGGGAAAGGGTGCTTTCTTCTCCAGCTTGTAGAGGGGCGGTTAGTAGGAACTTGTCGGAGGGTGGAACGAAGTTTGGACCCAGGTTGGGGGGCAGGGGAGTCTGCGAGCCCCGTGACCACTAGCCTGCTGGATATCGGTGCACCTCATTAGGGTGTTGGGAGTGAGTGTGTGTGAGTGCCTGCTATACTAGCCTGCCTGATATCTGTGGCACCGCGTAGCAGGGCAGAGCAAGTGAGTGGGGGTGATTGCCTGTGATTGACTACACCGCGGTGTGCCGTACATTTTGTTTCTATGTCAGAGTAATATCACAGTTGACATTGGGTTTTACCTGTGTGGTCTAGGCTGTGGAGCTATTTAAAAGTGCTGCTGTTCTCTGTATGTACACGTTGTGAGCCGAGGTGCACCCTGTAACTGTGTGATATTGAGTTGGGGTAATTGCTATGATGGGTCTTGTGCTTTGCGAAATTTTGTCTCCGCATGAAAGTGTGGGGAGGGAACGTGTTATTTTTGTTGTTTTATCACAATTGGGCCTAGTACTGCTAGTGATATTTCTAAATGTGATTTATGCCCAGACTTACATGATGTTCATGTTGTGTTAACTAATGTGTGTGCTGAATACAAACTTTATTTACAAACACCTCATGTGAAGTCTCTTTTGTGGTGCTCAGTGTATTTGTTGTGTTGTAGATCTGTGCCAGCACTTTACACATTGTCCCTGTGATAAGCCTGACTTCTCTGTGCCAAGCTACCCAAGGGTGAATGCAGGTTATACTGTGATTGTAATCACCCACCCTGACAAGAGTGGTAGGTTATGCCTGGCTAGGGCCTTGCCACAGCCAACCAGAATGTGCCACCTCCAACACATATTGCCTCTTAAGTTAAGCCTGGCTGCTTTGTGCCAAGCTACCAGGGGGTGAGCACAGGTTAATTTAGGGTGTGGATCTGACTTACCGTGACTGTGAGTGTGGTTCCTGCTTGGACAGAGTTCATACCTCTGCCAACCAGAACCCCAATTTCTAATACTCTCTCTAGCCCTTTTCTCCATAGACCATGTATGGCAACTGAAACATTCCTGTGGCTGTGCATGGCTATTAGCAGAACGTACCACCTTTCTTTGACCGCTGTGCTTTTTTGCTTTTCCCCAGTTCCAGAAGCCTACCGTCTTGAGGGACTTTTGAAACTGGAGAACTCCCCTGTGATCATGGAACAAAGAAGTTAGTGTAATGTGGCCATCATATCCCTGCAGCTTGTTGTCAGTTCTTCTTGAACAGGGCATCAGGCTGTTTTAGGGCAGATGACGACCCATTGACGTTCATCACACTACCTTTACTGTGCAGAAGACTTCAACAGGTCGTCCACAGTACTGGTAAAGAATATCTTTCTGATGAAAACACCAGAAAGATATTGTTTTCCAAAATCAAAGTCAGGATGCAAGAGAAGCACTTCCTACAAGTTCCCAGTTTGTATGCACACAGACATTTCATAGCAAAACAAAATTGAAAGCAGACTGCACTAACTGAATCTGCACGGATCCACAAATGTCCGACCACACAGCTTTCCTACACTTTTCCAGGTAACAATAGAACCCCACTTGTGTGACTAGGCTATCACCCGTGAAAGGAAAGACACCATAAGCCCTCTAGAACACAAGGAAACATCAAGATCTTACCTTGCATATTGACCAGTTCTGGCGATCTCGTTAGATGTGGTATTTAGGCAAGGGCTCGGCGGGCACCCAGGGAAACCTGCCAGGGCCAGACATTTCTGAACACAAGGTACCTACTGTAGCTTGGGAAGGTGTAGCACGGATCCCAATACCTTTTCTTACAAAGAATGCCTTGCAAACACCGACCTAAACAACAATTATTCTTATATTTCTGTGAAGGAAAATTCTGAGTTCTGTGAATTCCCTCACTTCACCTAATAAAAACGCTACCCTAAATGTTCACCAAATACTATGCATTTAGTGCATTAATTACATAGGACCTTATAACTGTACTTTATTTGCTATGACCATTAATTAGATTAAGGTAAAGCAGAATTTCAAAGGAGTCAATAGATATCAAAAAGCATGCTACACAGATCTTAAACTACAATATACAAAACTCAGAAAATGTTAGTCGATGTTCTGTAGAGATGTGTAGAGTGTTCAGTTAAAATACAAATGCTTTCAACCTCGGATTCCCTGATTATAGTTTCCACTATATTGAGTTCAAGGAGATTAATGCTCAGCGTGTTGAGACTGGCATGGTTATCTAGATATTTAATAATTTTGAAAGATAGTCTGTTACAGCAACCATTTGTGATGTGGAAGGCTACATTGGGTCATTTCAGATTCACAATACTGCTAGTAAGGGTATTTGCCGCCCTCTGCAGCAAGTACATTAACCTAAAAAAAACTGTATGACTCCTGCAAACAAAATAACGATTTCTAGAGTAGATACATTATCTCATCAAGCTATATTTCACAATAGGCCAGTGTAGTCTTGCCCACTGTCAGTAAAATATAAGTCGTACTTGACTTGTGATTACTCTGCCCAACCACAATAGGCTAATCAAAGCATCATACCATATTGAAATCTGGAGTTTTCTGATTGTACATTGCTTTTGAATGCAACCATTTTAGGTAGTGATAACCACTTATGTATCAGGAACAGGAGAGGTCATGAAAATTGCTGGCTTAAGAACAACATGACTCAGTGTCTCCTGTACAGTTGTACAGCAATTTCTTGTTTGATATACCTCTTATGAAAGGTGAGAAGGGAATTCAGCTATTGCCCTTTGAATTCTTGGCTTATCAGCTGTAACCGTGAACTAGTGTTGATACCACCTTTCATAACAGCTCCTCACACACAACACCGTGGCATCCCACTGGGTCCATCATATCCCCTTTATTATTCAACATCTGCCTTATCTCCTTACCAAACATGATTCATTGAACCTCACATGGCACAACTATGCAGATGACACTGAAATCATTTTTTTTTTAAATAGATGGTCTAATAGACCTCTACAGCCTGATGAATGCCTTTGGGTCATAAGCATGTGGTGGTTGAATAGCCGTCTAAAGCTAAATACCACAAAGATAGATCTTATGACATGCAGACAATTACAAAAATACCAGCCTACCTGTATGGCCTAAGGAGCATGAGGCCCCTCTAACAACAACGAGAAGTCAGTAAACTAGGAGTAACCATGGAGTGCCTTCAACACAATGAAAACACTATGTTGCACCCTCCCATACCTTGGATATCAGCAGAAACTGCAAGCTATGCTCTGGCTTGTACTCTCCAAGCTTGACTATGCAAACAGCCTATACCTTGGTGCACCTGCATTCATCATATGCAAACTACAGCTAATCCAGAATACTACTTAAAGACGTCTTCTCTGCCTTCACCGAAGTGAACACCTGACTCTAGTCTTGTAATCACTCCACAAGCTATTCATAGCAAGAAGGGCAATGCTCAAGGCACCTTGCATTGTTCACAGAACCTCCAATGAAAAGGACTGCTATACTTAGAAGCTAAATTCAAGCAATATAAACAAATAAGGACATTGTGCTCCAGATGTGCACCACCATACCACTTACCATAAGAAATCTGTAAGAGGTACTGCTTTCTCAGTACAGGCCACCAAGCTCTGGAACTCCCTATCAGCCAGTAGGAGCATATACACTTCAAAAGATAGTTGAAAACAGGGCTTATTTCCAAGACAATTACACCACCTACATCCCGGCCACAGGGTCTGGAAAGACAGTCTCACCCTCAAGCTTAATCTTTAACTTTCAATCCACAGACTGGAAACTGCCTAATCAGTAAAATACTTTCAAAAAGCAGGTACGTTAAGAAGGGCTGACTGATGCTTCTTCGGGTATTATATAGTTATAGAAGTTCATACATAACATTTCTGGCCACAGCAGTTGACGGCCAACTGTAGCTTACACCTCTTAAAAACCATTAAGGCATATTAAAGCATGTTTGCTATGAGGGTTGTCCATCACCAGTACTGTGCAGCAAATAAACCAGTCATCATTAAATACTCATGCATGGATTACCGGAACAGATATGTCACACACTGCAGGGTCAATCAGAGGACCTTAATCTAGTCCATGACTGCACGTCCTAAATATCTATATACTATGGCCGCTTCTTTCATCTCACAATGACTTTCAGATATGAAATGATAGTAACAATGCACATCCCTGTCTGTTTCCCTCCAACCATGCCAGCTCCAGCCCAGAACTATTCAGTTGAGGGCAGAGTTACTAATATTTTGCATTGGGGTTGTGTCAGGTTTGTGGCGCAGCTCCAACACAAACTCTTTTTATATATTTACTAAGCCACCAATTCCACTTTACATGGCTTTGCATGGTTTAGTAAATACAAAGTAAAGCAAGACAGCGATCAGCGCTGCCTTGCATTACCTTGAGTTGGGAACGTGTTTTATGGGTGGAGCATGGCGTTCCCATGCATCCACCCATGGATTTTGTTGTGTTCCCAGATTTACTAAAGCTTGTAAACCTGAGAATGCACCAAAATGCTATGCCTTCCCTAGTGAGGTTTAATTAAGAGGAAACATTTCCTCATTACTTCCTCTTTCTATGTCTGCAGCAAACATAGAAGGAGGAAAATGCCTCTAAGAATTGTTTTTGTGCAGGAAGGTGCCCCTTCCTGCACTAAAAAAAATCCTGCCTGTAATGCAGGCACCCTTGCATCATGGCGCATGGGTGCCGTTGTTTGCACTAGGCAGCACACAGTGAGCCAGCGTTAGGAAACAGCAGGAATGCACCATATCTTTATAAATATGGCACATTTCTGCTGTCTCCCTTTCACACAACACAGCGTAGCAAGTTGTCTTGCTGTGTTGCATTGTGTGAAATGTAAGCAAATCTGCCTCAAAATTTCTGATTGGCGATTGGATAGCCCAGTGCAGTATCCAGCTAAGCAGACTATAACCATCAGAAATACCATAAAAGGACATGCAGGGCTCTTCAAAGCAACCAGTGTACTTAAAAAAAACATAAAGCACACGTCTGCCTCCCACACCTCATTGTGCGCCACACCGCTATGATCTGCCTCTGATAACATGATAACCGTGCCTCGTGGTTATCACGAATGACATGGAAACACTTCCCACATTGGATCACAAAACAATGACAACACCATTCCAGTCACACACCACCCTATATGACGTAGCTTGCTGCCTATGTAGGTAATCGCTTCAGTGCCAGTAAGCGCTGTACATATGAGCAATACAATATAATATTTATCATTTGTGCATCACCAGTATTTGTTTTGAGACTATTAAAATCTTTGGATCTGATTTAGAGTTTGGTGGAGGGGTTACTGCATCACAATGGTGATGGGTATCCCGTCTGCCAAAAATATAAATTCCATAGTATATAGGGGGCCGGATATCCATCAACGTTGTGATGAAGTAACCCCTCCGCCCAGCTTTCAATCTGGCAATTTGTTTCCATCACACTTCAGAATAATAAAACAAAATGTGCTTCATTTGTGCTTTTGTAACTACTAGTGTATGTTGAAGTATCTGTACAGTTCCTTTACAGGTATATACATTTTTTGTGACCTACTGAACTTCTTTTCACACTCCCTGTACAAAAGGAAAATTGAATTATGCAATTATCTGGCATTTTCCACATAATTATGAGTTTGCTGCATTTGCCACATGCTATGTCATCATCAGCTGCATAATAATTTAACAAAAGCTAATTTTGTTTCTGGCCCAAATAGATCAAAAGTTACTAAAAAATGCTGCAGCATGCGCTGCAGCGCAGTGTAAAGTCCTTCGCAAAAGTTACCGGTCACTTTCAGTTACTTATAGCTGTATTTGGTTGTGGAACTCATACTAATGAAGTGAAAACGTTGCCCAGGCAGTGCTAACATGTCTAAAAATGACAAAATAATGAAGTGATAGACTATGACGAAATGTGCCGACCTAAGCAGCATAATTGTGTTTTCTGTGCTGCATAATTTAGTCAGCATTGCTGCATGATTTAGCACTCCGGCCACATAATTCCAGCGGCTGTGTCCGAAATTGTCACTAAGTTCACTTTACAAAATGCTCTTAGTTTGCACTCAAAGAAAGAAAAGTAAATCATTTCTCCACTTAAAAAAATAAGCACCAAATTGTCAGAAAAACATAGACTGACATTTAACCTGTCTTGGAGCTCGCAGCAAATGTATCAAGATAAAAATAAAAAGCATTTTTATTGCTTGTTTACTTTCTGAGCTTCGGCACCTCTATGCTATGCCAGCTGCCTGCTCATTTGAGGGGGGAGTAACAATTAATTTGATCTGGCCCGGCCCTCAGATCTATGGCCCTGTTTAGGGGCAGCCACCTGGGAGAGGTGGAAATCAGAGGTCTCCGGTGGAGTCCCAGCTCCGTTTCCGCCTCCTGGAGCTGAGTGCCATCTGCTTGGTGTTGAAAGCCTTCCTGCCCTCCATCAATGGAAGGCCGGTGCAAGTGCTCAGATAGAGCATCACCATTGTGTAGTTTTACAAAAACAAGGTGGGGAGGGTTTGCGGCTTCTGTGCCAGGAGTCTCTGCATTTCTGGAAATGGTTGGATCTTCTGTTCATGAACCACCTGGTGGGATATTTGAACGCCACAGTGGTCTAACTAAGACAGTTACACCTAGCAGATCACGAGTGGCAGTTACACTTGGAGGTGGTGCAAGGTCTCTTCCGCACATGGGGAAAGCCTTGGCTTGATCTCTTCTCCACTGCAGAAAATGTGCAATTTCAGCAATTCTGCATGTTGATGTTTACAAGGTGTCTCTCACTAGGAGATGCTTTCTGTCTATTGTGGAACAAGGACTCCTGTATGTTATCTGTTACACTCGGGAACTGGCACCTTTTAAGCAGCCCTGTAGCTCGTTTTAAACAGTTATTAGGGTTGAGAGACGATCCTAATGCTTCCTTTTCTCCTTCCTAATCTGTTATGTTCACAAGGACCGAAATAACTAATCACCCTCTCGTATTAGTTTGCTTCTCTTTTTCAGCGCACAGGTATTAAGATAAACATTGTTTTGCTTTACTTTCTTCCACTGTTTTACCGGGTTATCTCTACAGTTGACCTAGACACAGGTGCTTTTATTTATTTTATTATTTTTATTTTTATGTAGCACAAACCTTGACTTAGGCTGATTGAAAGCTGAAGATTTCAGAATGGTGGTCAAGGACTTACTCTGCAGTTCAAATGAGTGTTAGATTTGCTCACCTCTTTTTGGCAGGAATTACACTGTATTGCAGTCTTCTTCTTTTTTCTCCATGTTACCAGCTGAAGGTTGCCCGACTGGATCAAAGGATGAGGGTTCCCTAAGGGATCCAGTAGCAAGTCGTCCCAAACAGGAGTCAGAAAAGGGACGTCGCACAAGATTTCCAGAGCAAGAGGGAACCAAGCTTGTGCTCTCCATAGAGGGGTCACTAGGATGACCTCCGCTCGCTGACAGTGAACTTGCGCCAGAACCCTCAGGATCATGCTGAAAAGGAGGAAAGGCAAAACTCAGGAAAGAGGACCAGTTCTGAAGAAATACGTCCATGACAGTCTGGCCTCCACCTGAAGAACGTGGGGAGTTGATGGTTCAGGTGAGATGCAAATAAGTCTATTGAACAGGGGCCCCATCGCCGATTGATCCAATTAAACACTCTTGGGTGCAGTTTCCAGTTGTGATAGAAGACAGTAGAAGTCCCACTATCCGAGCCATGTTCCTCAGTGACACAAATTGTCTGCTCAACAGGAGGAGTAACTCCTTCTTTATGTTGCGCACTTTCTGATGGGGAAGGATCAACTGAGATATCACAGAATCTTTCCTGAAGCCCAGGAAATCCATCTGTTGTGACGGAATGAGGCAGGATTTGTTTTGATTGACAGAAACACTAGGTTCTGAAGAAGTTGAACAGTCCACAATGGATGATTGTGAAGGATTGACGGATCTTGTGCCATGAGGATAAGATCGTCTAGGTATACAATTAACCTCACTCCTCGAGAGCGAAGAGCTTCTACTACAGGTCTCATCACCTTGGTGAAGCACCAAGGAGCAGACGAGAGTCCGACAGGAAGGACCTGGAACTCAAAACCTTGACCGAGCCAGAGAAATTGGAGGAACCGTTGATGCGGAGGAAACACTGGGATGGTCAAATACACATCCTTCAGATCCAACTGGACCATCCAATCTCCTTCTTGAAGAATATCCCTCAAGAGATGAATACCCTCCATCTTGAAATACTTGTAAACTATCCAGGCATTGAATTATTTTAGGTTTAAAACAAGATGTGAACCTCCTCCCTTCTTGTCTGCTAGGAAGATGGGGCTGATAAAACCTCTGGTATGTGGAAAGGAACAACAAATGGCCCCTTTTTTCAGAAGAGACTGAATCTCCAATGATATCTCTTGATCTCGAAGGGAAAAATGGAGAAGGGATTGGGGAGAAACCTGAATGGGGGATTGGCAAAATTTGAGTTTGAAACCCTGAACTGATTCTAAAATCCAAGGGTCTTTGGTCAACTTCTGCCACTCGGCTAGAAATAATTGAACCCTGCCCCCAAGAACCAACTCTGAATAAGGGATAATTCTCACCTGAATTAGTGGGCTCCTGAGAGGTATTCTGTTGTCCTCTGTAATAGTTCTTGCAATACCTTGCTCGAACACCACGGGGTCTGGAGGGGCAGAAGGTAGAGTCTGCGGTTTGCCCTCTATCATATCCTCGTCCACGAATTGAGTCACGTCTGGGGCTTGATAGTAGTAACGGCCCGATGAGCAACCCCGCATACGTCCAGCCTGTCGAAAAAGAGTGTCACCAAACACCTTTTTGAGGGACAACTGGGCTTCATACATAGAATTAAAGGTGGCTGCGAATTTGGAGAGGTCTTTAATGAATGGAGCTCCAAACAGAAGTCCTTGTGCCACAGGTGCCGGCTCCGAAATGGCGAGTTCGTTCAGTTGAGGATCAATCCTCATAAGAATTGATCGCCTCCGCTCTGTGGAAATTGCCACATTGACATTACCTAAATAACAAATAGCTCTTTGGGCCCATCCCACTAAGATGTCTGGGTCAATAGGGGCGTTTGATTCTTTCACCAGGAATGCTAATTCCAGGATTTTTGCCAGCTGGCCTGAAAGGTCTAATAGTTTGTCCTGGCATGACCTACAGGCCCGGTCCAGACCCTTCTTAGGGTCTTTCAACCTTTTTTTCTTAGAAGTGACCATAGTGGGGTCAGTCTCTGGGGTATCGGTCACTTTTCCATCGACATCGAGTCTAGGACATTCCACCCGAAGTCTGGCTCTAACTTCCTTATCAAACCCTGATCTGATGTGTTCCTGAATATAAAGTGCTACCTCCGGGGGAAGGGAACAACTAGAAGAGCTAGGGTGGACAATTTCCTCTGGGTTGAAATTAAGAACTTTCGATACCTTTGGAGTATGGTCCTTGGTATTGTCTGTCCTCTTACATTTACTAGAACCCGGACAGTCCACTTGAGTCGAGTCCGAATCGGAATCCAAACTAGGGTCCAAAGGTGAGTCTTCTAGGGCTGGACCAGTCTCTTGCCATTCCTGGTGATGAGACGTACTGTAACCATGTTCACTTTGAATAGAGGCTGACAAGTGTTCGAATATTTCAAAGTGGGGCCACTTCTTGGCTTTAGATTTTCCTTTGGAGGTAGACGGAAGCCCAGCTTGAGCTTCTTCTGATGGTGTAATTGGGGGCAACCAACCCTTTTGCCGGGCAAAGCTTTCAAAATGTTGGGCAAGGGGCCCAAGAGCCTTCGCCAAGGCTTTATTAACAGAGAGTTGCACACTATTGTCCAAAGCTCCACCTAAATTTTCTTCCAAAGATGGAGTGTCACCACCAAAATACTCATCATCATCATCATAAGCATATGATTGTGCCATTATTAGGATTCAGAAAGGTCCCAAAGGACAATGTATCACAG